>NC_051182.1:123271002-123626836 GCF_013339695.2 Rhipicephalus sanguineus
CGAAAGCCACAGAAGTTGGGCTGCCGTCCAGTCTAAAAAAAAATGGAAAGGAAAAAAACGGAGTTGGGGGGGGGGGGGGGGGGCATCGGAATAGGACGCGGAGAACCTGCTGGATAGGCGAGCGCTGTGACATTGCGGGGCAGGGGCGGTCGTAGAAGGGCGGAAAGGGGAGAATAAACCGTGGTTCAAAGGTTCTATAAAGAGAAAATCACTTAAGAATGACATGCGTACATATACTATATCTACCTTTATATACACAGATATATATAGTAAGATTGAAATAATTTTCAAAAAGAACATTGGTAGTGTATTATGGAGGCTACTAGGGATTTTATGTCGCGAACAGAATATTGGACAAAAGATTGATAGTGTATTAGGGGGGCTAGTATGGATTTTAGGTTGCGAATAGAATATTAGTAAAGGTTATTTGAAGGCTGAGCGTACTTTACGTCCCCTAATATTAGAGAAATCATGCTATGGCTTTTAGTGATTCCAAATTGCCACGTGCTACATTTATTCCTGATGGGTGTAGGGATTGAAATTTGTGTATCAAATACGATTCCATGTATTTCCTCTCACGTGGTGTCCGGAGATTTGTTTGTAGAATGTAAAGTTTGGCTTGATCGAACTTGTGGTCTTCTTGATTGAAGTGGCTAGCTACTGCTTTTGGTAAATTGTGCTTTGTGTCAGCGCGGTGGCCGTTCAGTCTTACATGAATTGGTTGTCCAGTTTCGCCTATGTATTGTTTTTTACAGGTGGTGCATTCAATGCAGTAGGTAAGGTTGTTTGAGGTGCACGTGAAGTTCGATGTTACCTTGTGAATGTAATCCGATGCTGTGCTTTTTACGTTGGTGGCCGGCTGTATATGTTTGCATGTCGAGCATCTGGTGCGCCCACAGGGACCAGATGTTGGTGTAGTTCTTGTTGCGAGTTTTGCATGAACAAGCATGTCTTTAAAATTGGTGTTGCGTCTGTAGGCGACCTTAGGTGGTTCGGGGAAGATTTTTTTATGTTTCTGGTTGGTTGTTAGAATTAAATAGTATTTTGTGAGGATGTTGTTTATGTTCGGAAGCGCGTTTGAAAATTTTGTAGTGAGAAGAGGCGTTGTTGTTGTTGTGGTTTTAGGGCGTGGTTTAAGTGCCTCAGTGCGGTCTAGTTTTAGTGCGTCCGTGTAAGCCTTATGCATAGAAAGAGAGAAAGAAACAAAGAGAGAGAGAGAGAAAGAGATATAAGGAGAGCGAGAAAGGTAGGCGAACATAGTAAGAAAGAAATAGAAAGAAACAGGTACAAAAAAGAGATACAAGAGAAAGAGAGAGAGACGAAGAAAGAAAGAGAAAATAAAGAAAAAAAAGGGAAGGCCTCCCAGCCCCGCTGTTCCTTCTGGTTTGGCACATCTAGTGCGAAGCTGCGATATTATTTTTTCTGAAAGTCATTTGTCATCATGCAAGATGCTTAGTCATCGCAAAATTACCGGCGCTGTTTATGGCTTCCTGCTCCGATATTCCGTAGATTTTTTGTATGTATCCGAGTGTAAATCAAAGAGAGATGATCGCTGTTCCACCTTTTATCCTCACCAGCGCCGCTCCAGAGTAAGTAGTCTAATATCAAGTACTCACAAGACAGAGTAGCATCGTCTCTTTACGACGTTACTTACTAGAAACAACAATAGCACACACTTTTGTTTATTCACCACTGCTTTTATTGATATAGCAATGGTATAGACACTCGAGTCGCATTTTTTCCGTCTTTGTGGACGTCGCCGTTATGTTCTGTATAAAGTCTAAATCGATAAAATCGCCCCGCGCGGCGTATGTGCTATGTGCGAGTGAAAGCGTGCGACGGCTGCCGATGGGCGCGGCTCAAGGAGAGACGAAACGCGCCGGCAGGCTTTTTCGGGCGAAGGACTATGAAGGGGTGCCGGTGGTCGGGATGCGTCGGTCGGGCAGAATCACGAACTTTGATCAAACGGGAGCGGTCGCGTACGCTATTTAAACAGAGATCAGCAGACGGCTCACGCTTTTGTGCGTCCTGTGTCATCACCGCTTAATTCGGATTGAAGCAATAGACAGCACGAAAACAGCTTCGTTCACCGGAGCGGCCGTATCTTATGCCAGCGTTTTGTAGAGTTACACGAGATTGGATCCTGAAGGAGGTGGCTGCTGGCCTTACTTCGTATAACATTCCGACTTGTCGCTGTCACATTCATTGCACCACCCTTGCAGTAAAACTGACTTTTAAGATGGGTTGGCGCCGTTTGTCGACCGCGCAAAACTGCCGAAGCGGGGGAGAGCAAAGAGAGGAGGAAAGCCGAGTATAGCTAGGCAATTCAACCGTAGGAGAGGTGGAGGAGAGTAAATGCGTAGTAAAGTGTAGTATGTTATGGGAAGGGGATGGGAAAGTGCTGAGAGGGTGAGGAGCAGGGAAAGGAGGATGGGAAAGGGTAAAACATGCCTTACCCATGTATTGTATGGGCAAGCCATGCATGGAGCGGGAAAGAAGTGAGGGTGATGAGGATTGATGTGAAGATGCGGAAGATGGAAAGGAGGAGAGAAAATACAAAGGGGGAGGTTAAATGATGACCATGTATAACATAGTACACCCAGGGGTGGGAAAGGGTGGTGAATGTGAGAAGGAGCGATGTGAGGTTGAGGAGGTGGGAAATGAGGAGAGGGTAAAGCTTAGCCATGCACAGTATAGTATAGCACGGGAGTGGGAAAGGGAAGCGAGGGTGAGGAGGTTTGATGTGAGGTGGAGAAGGAGGGAAAGCCGGAGAGAGGGTTCAGTGGAGGAGTGCGGAGGAGGGAGCTAAGTTGGAAGTAACAGACATGCTAGGGAAGGCCGCCCGCTCAACTGTTTCCTCAGTCATCGAACCACAAGTGCGTAGCCGCCTCAATGTTCTTTCATCGAAACTGGTTTACAGTTCGCAGCCGCGCGTTCCGAGCCCATCAACAATTTTAATCCCATATTATCTGCCTGTCCGTTTGGCTGTCTCTCGGAAGCGCGCTCAATACTAATTTGCGAGAACGTCCTGCTTATTTGCAGGCGACAGACCGAGGGCACCGTTTTAGCAAGTTGCGGACAGGCCAGTGATTGTTTGCGGAAGAGTGGCGAACAATAGGTTTTCGACAGCTTGATTTCAAAAGGTGTTAGCGCGCACGATAGCGTTTATTTTCAGCGTCAAAACAGCCCACAGAACGCGCTGTTGTATACTTCCATGTCAATACACTTCCAGAGAGAGCTGAATGCGACTCGCAAATGAAAGTTGCCGTATTGCGCGGAGCCGAGGCCTGGGAATGAGAGCCGTTGCGTAGTCCCGTTAACAAAGATTCCTAAAATAACGTATGAGCATAGCAGTCCCGTTAACAAAGATTCCTAAAATAACGTCTGAGCATAGCAGTTCGACGCCAACGGGGGGCGAGCATATAAAAATGTAATTGAAAGGTAGGTGCATCTCTTTTCATCTTCTGGTTAGGGTGCCAGTCATTTACCATACATTACACTTCTTAGTGTAAGACACTAATTGTTTTCATTGAAGCCAAGCTCAAAGTGAGTGAGCCGGGTGGCGGCTTTGTTGGAAATACGCTACGCATTTAATGAACCATTCCCCTGAACTAAGTCCGCTTTTTCGTGGTCGTGTACAAACGTTTGTGCTGACCCTTTAGAAGAAGGCGAGAAAAATTTAGAAGGCTGATTACTATCGCAATTATGAAACTCTGTTACATGCATTCACTTGGGCATATTAAACCTCATAATATTCCTGAAATAAAACCATGAATTGTAAGATAGCTGCTGCAGTTAAAGTATCTATCGAGGCTCGGTATCACACGCGTGAATTAAAAACCCAGGTTCGATGGGAAGTTTGAAACGGCAATTTCGGAAGACATGATGGTATGGCAAAGAAAATATGGCGAAATCTATTAATTACCTTGGGATTTCTCATGCCAAAACAACATGATTTTCAAGCACGCCGTAATAGGGGACTACGGATTAGTTTAGACTAGATGGCGTTTTGTGATGGGCGCCAAAATGTAAGTGTGCGGATGTTCTTGCACATCACCTCCGCCGGATTACGACCGCCGTAGCACGGAATCCAATGCGCCCCCTCGAGCTAGCAAGGGGACCCCTTAACTGCTAAACTACCACGGCAGATGTGGTGAAATATAAAATAGGAGCCGCAGTACGAAAGTAAACCGGCCGGTCTAAGACGTTGGATGACCTCTTGTGACTGGCAATTTACAAGTTTTTCACTGGTTTCGTATCTTACAAGAATGGGGCCGTTTTAACGAACGCGTCCTACGCTAAATGTTTTCTTGTGGGAGTAAATTTCAGCGAATCGCGATGCGACACACGGCGACACTTGCTGACCAGTGGGGAAACCACTTGCGAAAGAGTAATTTTTTGAATTTGGTCCCCTATTTATTCGCGGGAACCAACAAGCATAGTTTCGATAACACCGCTGTGCGAAGATTGTATCAAATAACAAGATGTTCTGTTCTGGTTCGCTAGTTCACACACTAATTTAGTCGCTTGTCACTTGCTTTTATTAACGAACTCAAGCGGGAGATAAAAGAAGCCATTGAGATCGAGAAGGAAGGTAGCACGTGCGTCAGTGCAGCATCAGTGGCTCTGGCAGGAAAATAACTTTCGTATCTCTCTAGCATATAAAAAACCAGTTCGTGGAAAAGGACACCATGCACCAATCAGTGCTAGATGCCTGTTGGTGACTGTGTGCGTTTGGTTACTAATTTAGCCGCACGCATTGAAATAAAACTTGAGTTATTGCACAGCGATGTCCTTGTCGGTTTTCTTTCGTCCCTCGCATTTAGTTCCGCTGCTAAAACCAGTGTTAGTTCTGAACCAACTAGCTAAGGTGAATGCCGTTTTACCGTTTTACCCAGACCAATTTAGCTCAGTGTGTATATTCTGCGGCAGCCGCGCCGACCTGTTTCACATTGTTTGGTCCTGCCAATCTAATAGAAGTATCGCGCAAGTTACGCAAGAGACACCGGAGGGGTGGGAAGAAGCTTTGTCCAGCCTAGAGTTACTGTATATGCTACCTTTAGGTAGCAGAGTTGCGCATCTGTTTTCCAACGCCGCTAGCAACCATGCATTGCGGAGAAGCCGACGCTCGGGCCAATTTTTGTATTTCTCGACGCCGCCGCTGCAGCTCACTCAATTAACACTAGTCATCGACAGCCAATGTTTATCGCCGGCCTTCGACACGCCAGACATGTTTATCGGCGACGCGGTAGGCATGTCGCCTGCAAAAATGAAGTGCGACTTCACCGCATAGCTGTGGTTGCTAGCCGGACCTATGCGCTACTCTGCTACCTACATATACAGTGACTCTAGTCCAGCCCAGCTCTCGAGTGTCAGCGGAGTCTAGTGGAGCGGGCGGGGGCTGCAGCTCAATCCGACGGAGTCCCGGAATAGGAAAACGCCAAATCCTCTTTTGCTCTAATTCCAGTATAAGATTTCCTGCAATAAATGTTTTAATCATTCACTCATACCGTTTTATTTTTGTTTTGCTTACGCTTCATCAATCCGAACCAAGAATGGCCGTTTGAAGCTTGCAACCCATTACAAAGGGCTGAGCCATAATTCTTCATCGTCATCAGTCGTCGCGTCAACAAAGTTCACTTAATGCCTTACAGACGTGTAGCGGGTGTCTCGCTTCTCCGCAGAATGACGAATAATGGCTTAGTAGGTGCTTCCCAACTTCAAAAAAATTGTGATTTATGGCGTAGTGGGTACCTTTCTAGTGTACTTGTATTGTAGCCCCAAGAGAGCTAGCTTACAACGGGCTCTAGAAACGCCGCTCTTCCAGCTTTCGCTGTGCCTGTGCTGCGGTTTCAGCGCAGGCCTGGCGTTTTTTTTCACACATAACATCGTCTCCTCATGCAAACTGATGTCCAACCGGGGGGCGAAATTGCCTCACGCCCGTACAACAGTAGAACCTGACCTTTCCCACGGGGCCAGCCTCGTCATTCAATGCGACGCAGCACGCCCATCTACAGAGACGACGACGGAGTCCCAGCTTTTGTAATCGCCGATCGGCGCACCAGCAATCATCCACGCGGGAATCCGCGGAGGCTTATAACACCCATTGCCTGTATTCAGCGCGTGGCGTTAACGTGACCAGATTGCCGCGATATTTCGGGGTCGCAGATGGTGGGTTGTGGGGAATTTGCATGAGGCCAGCACACGTGCAGTTCTGTAAGCGCAGGCGTTCGCTTAATAGATGGTGGTGTGGTATTGTGGCACGGAACGTGGCTTGTGGCGTGCGCCGCAAATGGTGCTAGCAATGGAACCCTTTGGCATAGCTAATCATTTTTTTCTTGCTAGTTAGGTGCCCGTTCCTGTGGCCTTCATTGTATTTTGCTGCCGTCTTCACGCTGCCATAAAAGAAAAAAAAAACGGGTGTCAACCAACTCGCCCCAGTGTACATTCTTTTACTGTTAAACATGTTCCAATGACTGTTCTTTTTACGTGAATATGGGACCATCTGCCTAATTTGAACATAGATAAGGAAAACTAAAGAAATCTTAGTGCTTCAAATTTTAGTGCTTAGAGCGTAAGCGTGATACAATAAAGAAAGTAGTGAAGGCGAACGCGTTCGCATGCAAAACAAAAAAAAAGAATGCATGTTGTCGGAGTGATCACTTTCTAGATTTTTGAACGAAACGCCCTCTGACACCTTTAGACATTGATAACAGACACTTGAGGCGCACAGATTACGTGGTCGGTGCAAAGCTTGCAAATAATCAAGCGATCTCTACAAAAGGTGTAAACTTTCAAACAGAATCCCCCTCAACCTTCTCAAGGAAGCAACGCTTCCAACCAGAGAATCAAGGTTCCAAGCACAAAGGCGAGCCCCACCAGAAAAGGTGCACTGCCTCTGATGGCACCCTTTATGATGCGTGCCTTCCGTGATCCATCCAAAGCTGAACACGTGCACTCACTCACTCACTCACTCACTCACTCGCTCACTCACTCACTCACTCACTCACTCACTCACTCACTCACTCACTCACTCACTCACTCACTCACTCACTCACTCACTCACTCACTCACTCACTCACTCACTCACTCACTCACTCACTCCCTCACTCACTCACTCACTCGCTCACTCACTCACTCACTCACTCACTCACTCACTCACTCACTCACTCACTCACTCACTCACTCACTCACTCACTCACTCACTCACTCACTCACTCACTCACTCACTCACAAACACACACGCACGCGCGCGCACACATACACTCGCACAAGGACGCTACAGTCAGAACAAGAGTGCCGAGGAAGAAAGCTGCTTCTTCAGGAGTCCACCAATATATTATTGTGCGTATGTTATTTAGCAGTGTAGCAATATGATATTGTCGGAATTATGCAACCATGCGGAAAATACGCCTGTCTCCACTCTTCCAACATTTATAATTCATTGAATGTATTGCCGACGGCTATAGGCTATACAGCTCCATGCTACAGCACCATTATGTTGCATGCAATAATTTAGGTGGCGACACTAAGTGGTGTAACTCACCGAGAGGAGGTTACTTTGCGGAGGCTTCATGTCTTGGTTGCGTTCACCCTGTCCGTGACCACTGTCTGGGCGCGACATTACCGGGGCCGATATGGCACATTGTGTCCATTTTGTGACGCCCCAGACCGCGATGCTACTGGCACAGCATTGTTGTGGACTTGCACAGTCCTACAGTTAAGCCGCCTACACTTATAAGCTCGCGACACTCTTCAGCAAGCCTGGCTGTTTCAGAAATAGGCGCACACTCAGACGGATCCGGCTTGTATAGAAGTATCGTGTCGGTGGTGTGCGACGGGTGCCTTCCGTATAGTAAGAAGGGCGAAAAACCAGTAGTGCTCTGAGGGGCCGTGTTAAAGGCGTAGGTGACGAAGGGCAGAATGGCGTCCCAATTTGTGTGATCGGCGGCGACGTACTACATTGAGAGCATGTTGCCGAGCGTGCGGTTAAATCGTCCGGTTAGGTCATTCGTCTGCGGGCGGTAAGCAGTAGTTTTGCGGTGAACAGCATGGCAGGTTTGAGAATGGCTTCGACGACTTCCTACAAGAAGACACGGCCTCGATCGCTGAGAAGCTCCAAGACTACGACAGCACGCGGTTGTCGCAGTCTTGCAGGCAAAGTGCCCAGCGGGCGAGATGGCCTGAGGGATCCTTCAATGACGACAGCCAGCATAGTGCATGATGCTTGGTGGCGACATCAAATGGGCGACCATAAAAAATGAATTAAACAGGCAAATTTCGAGCCGCGCGTCAACAGCAGAGTCACTGGAAAGCTGGAACTGAAGCTTCAATTGGCGGACACGTATCACGTGACCATCCGCCGCTGCTTTCGGGCCAGTTCTGAGTTACTCCTGCTGTGTTTCTGCGCCACTCGGCTTATATGTTCGTTTTCCTCGGAGTTCATTGCGATCAGCGCGTGGTCCGTTTTGTGACCAACACGTGTTGTGAGTAATATTTATAGCTCGAAAGCTGCGAAAAATTGTAGACGACTGCATGAAATTGTGACAGAACAGTGTCATATTGATTCGGAAGGCCATATTTATGCAGGAGGTCACTTTGATAAATTTATTTTGACCGTCGAAACAAATAGCATGTTGTGAAATCTTTCAACTCATTTTTCTCACTTATAATTTTTTGGGGCAACGAGCCTCTTAGGAAAACTATCATATCGAAATTGCTTCGCCAAAAGCTGCTTACAAGGTTGTTCCTAGAATGAACATTTGTCAGGAGCAAGATAAGGTACTTCGCTTATTCCTAAGTAGTTTCTAAGAAAAAAGAATTCACTAGTCAGACATGCAGTAACAATGAAAAAATTTACCTTCGCTTTGAGCGATGACATTTTTACAGAAACATCATCAAAAATACCTGACTGGCCTTATCTTGCGCCACAAACCTTGTAGATTACTTAAAATGATATATTACTCGTACATTTTCATTATTTTGAAATGATAGTTTTTTTAAGTTAGCATACACGATTGATCATTATAACAGCTTTAGGTTTTTTTGCGCTCACGCTAGGGTGCTGAAAATTAGCACATGTCTTAATATCAAGAAGATGAGCCATCACTGAAATTGTCATCAAAGTTAGTGCAGCAGTTCAAAAGTTGACATTTAGCCCCATATTCCCTTTAACTAAACAATCTTTGTTATTCACTTAATATGCGGTTTGCCATTATTTTAGCATAAATGCAAAATACCGACGTTTCTGAACAAATGCTACAAGTTTTGTGTTGAAGATTTACGTTAGCGATACGAATTATAAAGTTAATTAAGCAATCTTTGTTAATTACTCATCTTGACTGATTGGAAAAATGTCATGACGTGCTGCACACGGCTCAGAACAATACTGTGCCTATTCGACACGTGTAGCGTACAGACTCCTTTTTAGGGGCGAAGCACCTTAAGGCGGCACCCGTTCGTCCCTCGTAGTAGTAGTAGTAGTCGTAGTCCGTAACAAGTCTTAAGCTTTGACCTCCAAGGTGGTGCCGGTTGGAGATTATTCCTGTGCGTTGTTGAACAATAAAAAAATTCGCAGCGTGCGCGTTAACTAAAAGCCGAATTCTTCTGTCTCTCGTTCCCCATTAGCAGCCATTGGCATGTTCCAGTAGGAAACGTTAGTAGAAGTAGAAGTGTAAGTGTTAGCTAAAAGCCGACTTCTTCTGTCTCTCATTCCCATTAGCAGCCATTGTTTACCTCCAAGGTAGTGCCTGGTGAGATTTCTCCTGTGCGTGATTAAACAATAAAAATTTTGTGCAAAACGCCGTTGATTGATGAAATAAACCAACGAAAGATGGCAGATGTTTTGTAAAAGCAGAACGAAAGAACGCCAGATGTTTCTAAAGCAAAACGAAAAGACGCCAGCTGCTTAACGAAAGACGCCAGATTTTTCTAAAGCAATGGTTTTCTAAACAATGAAAATTCACAGCGTACATGTAAAATTAAAGTGAGCTGCAAGTCGTCATAACTCTCATCGAACCTTTAGTATAAACGCGCCCGATCTCACGTCGGTGATGATGTACTGGGCAGAATTCACGGAAGATTCACGGTTTACCGATGAACCTCCGCAGCTTCGCCCACTCATCATCATTCACTCCGTGGATATGCTGTGATTTTTTTAATAGTCGGTGCAACTTTGGTGAAACCCTGTATAAATAAGCCAACGATTGAGCTTTTAGGACTTCCTATTTTTCCGCTTTGAAATAAATTTAATAGCTTCAAATTCAGTGCGCAAATTAAGTTGATGCTCTTTCCTGTCCTGATCTCATCGTCTTCATCGTCGTAAACATTTCATCTAGTATTAACCAAGTACACATAACGAATACTTCGAATCAAATTTTATATCTGTCTGGTCCTCCTTAATACCATCGTTTCAGAGGCTTGTGCTCACTTTGCCCAGATTTTGGGATATAAAGCGACTTCGATTACATGATCTGGCGGTGCCCCTCGTTACGGGGGACCAAGTGAATCACCAAGAAAAAGTGGGGCTCGGCCTTCCAAAACCCGCAATTGCAACATCTTTGCGCTCTCCCAGATGGCCCACGATGCGGCGGTCAGGCTCGGCCTACCCATCCCCACGTGAGAGCGGCCCGCAACGCCGCCCTAACGTGTCGTCTCTCAAGACGTTTTCTCATAAGGTTGTCCAAATAATGTTCTCTGTAGCTATATCTCTAACTGAGTCTCCCGACAACATATTGTGATGAGTTGAAATTCACTGACTCGAACGATTCTTCGTAAGTGCTCCTTTTAGGCCTCCACCCTTTATATTTGCTGTTTGAGCCCAACCGATAATAATTCTATAACGCTTTCACCTTGTTAACTAATTGTAAGACTCAACGTTGCCCATAGCGCCACCAAACGGCCAGTTCAGAGGAGACAATTAGCATGCAAGCGTCCTACGCACCAATTGCTTCTTTACGTAAGCTGGCTTCCAAATCGAGCAGCAAGAGGCTACAATGTCGCCACCTCTTCGTGATGCACGGATGTGTATCAAGGTTACTCGTGGTACTGTGTTTCCCAGTATGGCCAGCACTAGCGCAATTAGGAACTCGTCTAATTAGAAAAGACCACGTAGATCAAGAGGGCCCCTGCCGGTTGTAGCTATCAAAATCAACGCAAGGCAACGCAAACAACAACGTAAATCAAGCTTACAGCTCAGAAAAGTGCCTCGAAATGTAGCCGGAGGCAGCGAAAAGACGGAAGGGTGATGTCTCTTAATGACGTCGAAGTAATGCCTACGCACATGTCCTTGCTTAGTGAAGGTGTGTGCTTTCCGTGACCGTTCTTCCATGCCTCTTCCCGGCTGCTCTCTCGTTTCTCTGTTACGTCACACGTGGAACCAGAATCACGTGTGCACGGCAGTGTTAAGGCACGCAACTCTAGACCGTTCCGGCTCCGTAGGTCCGCGTCAGGTACGTTTGGCAAATCCCTACTAGCACGTCGTCACGTGTGGTACAAGCTCGCGCGCATGAGTACTCACCACACGTGACGCTGCCAGTGTCTGTGTGTCGTGTCTTCTTTCGGAATGAGAATTAGGTTTCGTTAGGGCGTGACGTAGGAGGGAATCCCGGCCAAAAAAAATAAATAAAAAGACTTCTTCAGTCGGATGACTTGGTCTCAGATTATAATTCTTGGTAATGTGTAATAATATAACTGTTGGGAGTTTACATTACAAAGCCACGACATTATTATGAGGGAAGGCGCACAGGAGGGCTCCGGAAATTTCGACCGTCTGTTGTTCTTCAAGGTGCATCTAAATATAAGTACACGGCCTCTAGCACTTCGCCTCCATAGAAATGGGTCGGTCGCGGCCTGTATTCCGTCCCGCGACCTTCGGGTTATCTGAGGCATATGACGAGAATTGGGGCCCCAAGGAGCTTGGGGACTCAAGAAGCTTGCGAGCCGCCAGGGCGCATGCGCAGAACCCAAGCGACTCTTGGGCTCTGGCGCTCGCGTTGGCCCAAGAGGCAAAAATCGAAAACTAGCGTGGGCCCCCAAGGCACCTTGGGTCACCAGCGAGAAGACAGACGCAGCGCGGGCCACGGCGCAGTATGGCCCGCGTCTCGCATGATTTTAATTTCGTCACGCATGGCGCTCCGTGCGCTTGACCCAACGCAGCCTGCGTTGGCCCAATTCTCAAACTCTGCTGTTCATCCGAACGCAAGAGCAGGCTGCCTAACGAAGCTCGGGGGCCCAGCGTCTTGGGTCCCCAATTCTCAAACTCTCTAATAGATACAGGAAACAGTATGAATGAGCCCGACCAAATTGACAAATTGGTAATTCTGAGTCTAAGTTAACCGAGCTGAGCGGAATTGTGGCTAGTCGGGGTCCAAATGAGCTTGGCTGGGCTTAAGACTGGTAATTCTTAGTCTGAGTCAGCATGGCTGGGTGAAAATTTCGACGTGTTTGAGTCGGAGAGAGCAAGCTTGAGCAGGATTCTGGTATTCCGAGTGTGTGTGAGTACGGCGGAGTAAAATTTTGGTTACTGTCAGCTCGAGTGAGCTCGTTTGGGCCGGTATCTGAGCCAGTTCGGCTGAGCACAATTTTGGTGATCCTGAGTCCAGATGAGGCCGGCTGAGCAAACGTTTATTGTGTGTCAGTCCAAGTGAGCAAGGCTCCGCAGTATTTTCGTATGTCTGAGACACACTCAGCCAAATAGAGTTGAATATTTGTAATCCCATGTCGGTGTGTGTGTGGCTGAGAAAGTGTTCGGTAAGCTCGAATGAATGTGACCTTGGATGAGCAGAATTTTGGTGAATCAGTGTAAGATGGAACCAGGCTGAGTACACTGGTACTCAGATTGAGTACGCAGGCTGAGTATTTCGATGACGGTGAGTGCGCGTGGACCTTGAACAAAAAATACATAACTTGAGTGAGTCCGAGTGAGTTCAATTTGTTTTTTCGACCCAGTACAGTCTGCAACCGCATGCACGATGTTGTGGAGTCAACCTCAAGACGTGTGCTGAGGAAGACTGCTGACTGCCAGGGCTTATCCCTGCAAGCGTCATGCAACTTAAAGGTACGAATAACTTCATTGCTAAGAGAAAGGACGCGTCGATTTTTGAAACTTCCAAAAAACGAACCGCGCAATTCTCGTGTCCAGAGAACGCACCCTGTAACGGAATCAGTTCCTTGTTAACATGTTCGAGTAAATAGTTTAAACTGAGTAGCAACCAATGCTGTTCCGTGACACCTACGTTATACTCAACTCTATGTCCCTAAGCTGCTGCAGACACTGAGATGAAAAAATCCTTGGAGAGGGAATGTCACTAGAGCCAATGTTCCGACAAGTGGTCGTGTCTCCTTCAAAGCAGAAACAGTAAAAAATACGATAGGCAATAACAGTAATAGTATTAGGCTGTTACTATCAGTTCTTGTGCCCGCACGAAACAGGCATCACATAAAACAACGAACGCGATGTTTGTACAGTCAAACGGAAAGTCGAATTTAAAGCCCAATAAACAATCTCGCGGAACAAAATTTGCGATGATAGATAACTGGGCACCTGTCCGATTTGAACGTGCTGCCACAAGAAGCCTGCGAAAAAGGGTATCGGTAATCAAGTTACAGAGTACGGAAAAATCCTTTCCGGCTGGTTTCGGTTTCTCAGTCGGCCTCACCACCCTTCTCCGTCACTCAGAGGAATAGGCGTAGCCCGTTGTCATGACTACGCCTACATCAGCAACGTAACCCGACGTCAGTGATTGCATTAGCCAACGATCGAGCAAGCTTTCCTCCATGTGTAGGTCGGGCCAGTTGCTCGTACAAGGCGCAGGTCAGGAAGCGTGGGGCGAGGCATTGACGAGGTGAACAAACTCGACTAGGAGCGACAAGCGCGCGGCCGGAACCGCATTACCGGAAAGAGCAAATGCACAGTTTCATAGTGCAGAGGACCAATCGACTAAGTGACTGGTACGTGAACTTAATCATTGGCAACATTACGTCACTTCACGGGAGAATAGGACTGGTTAGGCGCAGGAGGGGGGGGGGGGCGGAAAATGTTTTCGCAAGTGTAGCGTCTGCGTGGCTCCTAGTGCTGCGATATTTAACAAACGGGATCGCCTCGGCCTTCTGAACGAATGAGCGAGCTTGTTTGGGAGATGAAAGAAAAGATGATGTGGCATGTTTGCTGCTCCTTTAATGTCAACATGTATACATTAAACGCAAATGTTATCTTGAAGTTGCAGGCTGTTTTTTTTTTTCGCAGGGGTATAATATAGTATCAGAAACCATTACTGGTCCGCAAATGTAGCCCATTTTGCCATTCCCAATGACTCAAAACACTCCAAAAAGTTCACAAAGCACACTTCTTGAATGAAGTGTGGTTTCCTTGAAGTTCGTCTCCAGGGGCAATGCTACTGTAAAGCCCTTGAAAACAACGAAAATGTCGCTGACGAATGCGCGTCACTGACTATATTTTGTCCTCATCTCTACATTCGTTTATGCATCCGTGCCATGACGCCTGCCAAAATGTGAATGAACAACCTCTTTCTACCGTGCTGACAAGTTCGTTGCCACAGGAAACATTTATTTCAGTTCAAAATATTTTGCATTGACGGCACGCACTTGATGGAGTATTCATTCAATCTGTAGCGTGGGACACGCGCTGCAGGTTCATTCGCACGAACTTTGTTCAATTAAGCAGTGTACTTGACTGGGCTGGAAGTTTTATCGAGAGAATGAATGAGCGCTTTCGACGTACAGGACAATGTGAGGACGACCGGCACGGCAACGTCCTCGCTTTTCAGAGGCACGAGAACCGAGTGACGCTCTTCGTTCTCTTCCAAGAACTTTCGCTCGAGCACTGACTTCCGGTTACCGAGTATTCAGAACATGCCTTCTAAAAAATAGAAATCCATGGTTACGGTTCCAGTAGGGATTTCACGGGGTACATACGATGTCGAAGCATAACTTGATTTACGAAAATGGTCAACGAGCTAGGAAGATTATAATGAAAATTATTCCAACGAGTTTATCGGAAGAGTACACGTCCTTATAAGCAGCTGGAATCGTCGCGGCACCTGGCGGAGCAGATCTCAACTACGCGCTTCTTTGTACGTGGCCTCCGAGATCCCCGCAGGCAGCGCGACGGAACAAAGTCAACTCATGGAAAACACCAGGGGGCACACGGACACCTACGCGTGAGAGCCCCTACCAAACACCTAAGTCAAGGATTAGAATGTCCTCCAATATTTTTGCCGCCTAAATTTCCCATTTCCTAAGTGTTGCTTCGCTTCAGGAAAAACCAGGCTCTTCTACCTTCTGATTTGCAGCTTCCAAGATGCTGAGGACTACGTATCTTTCTCAGCAATAAAAAAGTTAAGCGCCTAGGATTTCTTTATTCGTCCGTCGTTCTCACAAAGCTTTTTCTACGTCTTTTTTTTTCACCTTTCATTGACACAACAGTTCTCTGACCTCCAGTACATTCTTTCGTGCTGACGACGATCACTGTCGTCACAGATGACTCGAAAGGACGTTTTTGTTTTGCCGCTAGGCAAAACACCGTCTCCGGCTTCACCACCACGTCACCGTCTCCGGCTTCGCCATTGTGACAGAGTTCAGAAAGGTAGACATTCTTCACAACCTCCTCCACAGGAATGTCAAGCTACGTCAGTAAAGCAGTCTGCAAGTAGGAGTCAAGCGCACTAATTAGTGTGCATGTCTGTGCTGTTCTCTCTTTTTTTTTCACTTTAAAACCAACCAAAGAAAGCGTTATCTTCATAGAGCTCCACAGGAACACATACACTGACGGAACGCTAATGCACCGACTCTACTCGACGCTACACATCCACATATGCCGATTCTGCGATGTGCCGGACATCCTAGCACACTTGGTCCTGGAATTCCCCTGTCATGCAGGCCGCGATATACAATAAAACCTGTAGCTGGGCGACTTCGTTCATACTTCAAGCAAAACTAGAATCTGCAATATGATAAACAGGGGCGCTGTAAGACAAACACGGAGAAGCTGAATGCTTGAAGGACAAATACGGGCATCGCTCGGAACCCGGTTTCGAAAAATGAACGTTTATTTCTCTCCCTCTGACAGTGCATGGACCATACAGTAGCTCCATACAGTAGGCTGCTTTGGGGATAGGAAAGACGCTGATTTCAGCAGTTACGAGGGAGGAGGAAGAGGATAGAAAGAAGAGAGTGGAAAGAAGAGGCCACCTTCTTATTACCTAGCTCGTTTGAGAGGCGGTGCAGCACAAAGCAGGACACGGCACGCGGAACCGACGAAGCCAATTGGCTCGCCGTCGCAGGGGTGGCGCTAGGGTTGACACGGGGAGAGGAGCGACTCTTCCGCTTCACTGATGCAGTGCAGGCGCAGCAGGCTAAAAACGTTGCACAATGAAGCGTAAGACAGCAACAGAAACACAAGTGTGCGATTGCAGTAAAGATTACGCTAGTGCCTAATTTTAGTGAAAATACACAAGAAATCGATTTAATTTTACTATCGGTCTGTTAGGTGTCAGTCAGGTCATGTTTGCCCGCCACTTCCCGGGCTCTATGGCCCGTAGCTGGACCCCCGGGTTGTCAGACGAAAGTATTTCTTCCCGCGCCACAGGTGATGGTGTGGCTAGGAGATTAGGTGGGCGAGGTTCATCCCTGAAATACAAGAGAATATGTCACAGGGTGGCTATTTCCCCGCATAATGAACAATGCTGACTAATGACGTCAGGACGGATATGTGAGCAAACATACGGGGAGGGGAAGGAATACGCCTGGAGTGGCCCCAGCTTATCTCCTGCCGCTTGTTAAGCTTGGGGTGGGGTGGAGGTTCCGTCTGACCTGAGATCCGGCTGTAGGCGGGGATATCATTGTGCGAAATCTACGGTTTCCGATTCGAAGACTCCTTATCAGAGACCTGATCCACCGGTTGGTGGTCTAATGATAGAGCACGATGGTGGGTGCCCTCATTCCCCGGATTCCTGAATGGGCTGGGACCCATACACTTTCAATGGGGCAGTATAGAGTAGCCCTCGTCGTCCTCGTTGCTCCCACCTTTGGGAGAGAGAAGAGGAAGAGAAGTGAGAAGAGGGCGAAGAAGTCGTAGCATTGTGGAATCTAGGATGGCACGAGTAAAGTTATTAAGCGCGACATTGGAGTCACTGATGATCATGGAGGAACCTGACGCTGATTTGAATGCATTGGCGACCTCTTCGGCGTCAGTTGCGTTGGTTTCCTGCAGCAAGCATGCCGTACTAGGCGAGACTCCGTCCCTGTTCTTGAGAAACGTGACCACGTTGACCGCGAAGTTGTTGCTGTCGGTGGGGTATTGGGCGGCATCTACATATGTCGTGTCCGTGCTGGACCCATAAGACTTGTGTAGAGCCCTTTCTCTAGTTCTTCCGCCGTCATAGTGGCCGGCATGCATGCGTCTCTTTTTTTTTTGGCAACGACTAGAGGAGGAACTTGTTACCGATTTCTAGGCGGATTGTGATGGGATCGTTGCGAGTTGTACAAATCCTGTGCCCGGTACAGTCCAAGGTCCAACGTCCGGCCTGCTTCCATGGAGTCGGTGTATTTGACCTATGTGTTACGCCATTTGACCTTGGCGTCATAGGCGTGCGCAGGGTTCCCCTTCAGGGGAGGCGAATGTTCATCGCGGCGCCTCCCCCCCCCCTTTCCCTATTAAGTCAGTGTATGGGGCAGACTTTGCGCTCCCCTCTTCTTAGGTGACTAAGGGGGGCGCCCCCCCCCCCCCGTGTCCACGCCTACGCTTGGCGTGTTTCAGCTCCTTTGATATCAGGCCTGATCTCGAGCACTGGTTCATATAGTGGGTGATGGCTCCAACCGACATTGCATTGAGGTGGCGCAGCATTTTGTTCGTCACTCCATCGGGGTGAAGAGCAGACGTGCACATCCTCTGGAGCAACCACACCCACTTTGGTTTCTGAAAAGTTGAAGAAACACGTCTGTAAACTAACTGTTGTGTGATAGGTGAGCGTACTGCATGTGCTGCACACTGCTTTCGATACTGATGTCCGCAGAGACATCCTCCGTACGCTTACGTTCGTACGTCTGTACCGTGCTCCTTGATATTTTGTTTTCTTTTTCGTTCTCCCATTTCTCTGTCACACAATCGAATTCGCGCTATGTAGGTACCGCCTCTGACGTAGCCTGCTTTACCGTATCTTCACATGTGAACAACCAGAAAAAAGTGTGGTATTTTGAGCTTCTTAGGAATCGGCTTTTGATAAGAAATATATGATTATAAATGAATAATTGTTGACGTTTAACGTCCCACAACCAACCATATGATTATGAGAGAGGCCGTAGTGTAGGGCTGCGGAAATTTCGACCACCTGGGGTTCTCTAACGTGCACCTAAATCTAAGTACACGGGCTTCAAGCATTTTCGTCTCCATCGAAAATGCGGCCGCCGCGGCCGGGATTCGATCCCGCGTCCTGCGGGGCAGCAGGTTTTGATAAGAAAAGCAGCGCCTCTGAATTGCCGACCAGATGCGTGCCCTCGTAGGTGAGAGAAAGAGAAGAGGAGCGTCGGAGAGCTTTCGCATTTACGCATTTGAAATTATCCTACGTCATTCACAGCTAAGCGGCTACGATTCTTTTTTTTTTCTTTCCCGCCGAAGACCTTTTCGATGCACAGACGTCGAGCGAATGTTCCCCGTCATGTTGTTGTTTCGTCTCCGAAAATGAATGCGTTCGCGTTTCGCATTCTTTTTTCTGGATTTCGAAACAATAGGGGGCTTTGCATTTAGCCAATTAACGGGAACAAATCATACAGCTTCACACTTACGTTCGTGGTAATTACGTCAATACATCCTGCGCATGTCGTCACCTATTGCGGATTATAAGGAATTTCATTTAGCCAACTCGGGGTCACGATCGTCAATCACGGACGACTGGCTCTGTAGGTGTCCGTAACCTTTGTCAGTTCGCCTCGTTCGTAAACAGCAATCGATCGGAGAAAATATCGGCGAGTCATCGTCCGGCCAGAGCTCTATCCCTGACGTCTCGCCTTGTACACTCGTTTCCAAGCTAGACGTGCAAGATCTCGGCGTCGTGTATTAACACGAAAGTGTTTTCTTCTGCCGTGGTCCGCCAAGACTTCACTGGCATCATTTCCGTTGTGGATGTGACGTCGATAAAATTCACACGAACAGATAACAAAGAAAGTACAGAAGAGAACGTTTCGTTGATCGAGTTCGACTCCCAGATGACCTGGGAGTCGAACTCACGACCTCTTGGTCCGCGACGATGGGAGCCGGGCGCTTTACCAACTACGCCACCGACGCTCACGCGTGAGCCTTTACAAACGCGCCTTATATCTTTCACACCTTCTCTCTTTTTTGTCATCATCCGTTAATATCACAACATGACGACAACCTAATGAAAACAACAGAAAGTGGAGACAAAAAAAAACTATAGGAGCCATTATTTGTAGTCTTTAACTGCAGTGTAGAAATTATGACTTGTGATGCAGAGCATCGGAGGCCTTATGCGAATTTGTAGATTCGGTTCGCCCCAGCGGCAAGTCATCTATCTATCCGCTTTAATTTGTTCACACTTTTAATTACTACACTAAACGCATGCAGATAATGTACACTATATCTTCCTCGACGCGTCCAAACGCTTAAGTAAGGTAGCGCACTGCATGACACTTCAGAAGTGACACACACCAGAATTCACATACCATCGATTGTATGCTCTAGACTAGGGGTGTGCGAATATTCGAAAGTTTCGAATATTCGTCGAATATTACATTCGAAATATTCGTATTCGATTCGAAAATTGTGTATTCGACAAGTTTCGAATATTCGATAACTTCGAATATTCGAAAAATTCGATTATCATGCATAAAATAACTCGTCTTCCACAGTTCTGCTGCGTTCGTATAGCTAAAAACGTTGCCGAGAGGAGCGATAAACATCGTAAATACACGGAGGCACGATATCTGCCTGCCACGAGCGCTCCAGTACGTATGATTTATTGCTGGTGCATCTCCGACGTGCAGCGCTGTTGGCGATCATGTAACCGTGCATTTTCAATATTATGCGGCCGTAACGTGCCGCACTACCACTCGTTCACTATGCGGGACCACTTCTGAAGAAAGACAGCGACCCATGTGACTGGTGGCGGACTGTAGGCACCTTCAGATACCCCAGTCTGGCAAAGCTTTGCCCCATGTAACTCCCTATACCAGCCACTTCTGTTCCAAGCGAGCGTGCCTTTTCAGTGGCAGGAGGGGGGGGGTGTCTCTGTTACAAGGGAGCGCCTGCTGCCTGATCATGTGGAGCAACTCATATTTCTTCATGATAACATGTAGTCATTACTTTCATTGTGCCGTGACATGTGCTTGTGTTGTGATGTGCATTGTGCTAGCCTGGACATTGTGTTCTGGAGATAGCATTGTATGTTGTGTTGCCAGTCAGGCAGTTAACGTTTTTTTTTTTTTTTTCAAATAGCTACATGTTAAATAAAATATTGTTACTGTGGAGGCATTTTTCCTTTGATATTCGATATTCGATTCGATATTCGAAGGTGGATATTCGTATTCGATTCGTATTCGAAAAATTTGATATTCGCACACCCCTACTCTAGACCCATCGCTGCGACTATGGCTATTGCCTGGTATTTTCCAGGAGGAAGATACAGCGTTGCGCCGTCTGCGTGAGGGTGTAGCATTCACCAACGCCTGTTCATTTAAGATGGAAATGGCCGACAGCGTCGAGCGCAAGGAATGCGCTGTCAAATAAACTATTAACATCTCTTGTGTTATTACCCACCTTACGTAAACGAGAAGCTCCACTTCTGCACTGCTCTACGTCACCTAGATGGAACCGTTTTTACTGCCGAGAAGATATTGGGACACTGAGACTGCTCATCACAGTTCTGAAAAGAAACGAAGGCGCGACTGCGATTTCTTAAGGATACCGGACTGATTCAATATCTGTGATATCAAATGCTGAACTGTTGTTACGTCGGTGGCAACAGTGAATTCTCTCTCCTTCTCCCTAACTTCCTTCCCCTTCCCCAGCGCAGGATAGCTTGAAGAAGATGTCAGCTAACGTTGCCATTTGCAAGAAAGCCTTTCCCATACCTCATCAATATCCCATATCTCCGAAGGGCATTTGACGTCAGGATTCGAGAAACATATCGTTACCGATTTCCAAGATGCCTAAAATCTGCACGCCGATTCTGAAATATACAGTTTTTGGTCCTAGGTTATGTTTCAGCACATGGTGACCGCACGGCGTGCCTCACGAAAGAAATGCTTGGGGCTAGTCATACCTGAGTAGCTCACGAACATACTTATTAAGAAAAAAAAATCATGGGACGAAGACAGTCATGTGCGGGCCGCGGGCCGCGGGCTGCTAGCGAAAGATCAGCGGGGCGCGTGTTTGATACCCTTGCTCTACGTGCCAAGCTGCCATGGCGGGTAATTCGCAGGTCGGGACATGAATAATGTGACTTTCCTGTCAGATACGTCATGAAATCCGTTCCACCGCAGTCACGTGTGGCGCATACCCGCGTACCACTGCTCGTAGTGTGCGGGTATGCGCCACAGGTATTAACAGCCTATATCAAACCCGGCTTTCGAGACCCTAACGCGACAGCCTTCAGGGAACCCGCCTCGCCGAAAATGCAGTGCGACTGATGGGTGGAATGTCTATAGACAGAAGCAAATAATAGCAGTCGTGGCTCAAGCAGGAGTAGAAACCAGGACAACGCGAACTGTGGTCGCAGTGTTAGCTATCCGCTTTTACATCAATGTAATAAACATTATGTAAATAGCCCTGTGACTTCGCAAGTTATAGTCAAGCGCTGCGCGAACATGCCTGTGGCCACTATTTGTGATATTAAAGGGCCCCTCACCAGCCTCTGAAAATACAAAAAAAAAACAAGCGCAATATTCTCTCCTGGCCTTTCTCGTCTTTCTGGCGCACTCCGTGACGCAGGGCAGTGACTCCCGCGACGACTATATGGTACGTACTCTTTAGTGGTCCATATACGAGAAATATCAGATGTGAACTGTCTCCTGCAACACTTTGCCAAGCAGCCGCCCATCCGTTCTTCCTTGCCTCGCATGACTATCCTGTGTGATCACCTGATTTCACTTCATTTTCTGTGTTTCCGACTCAGCAAACGGAGATAACAGCGTGTGGCCGACAAGCGCGAAATCTTGATCGGCTCAACACTTAGTGCTGACATGCTACACGTGAGCGGGAGATATCGCCCGTAAGAAGGGTAGAGAAGGCAAGGAGGAAACCACTCCCTCGTCTTTGAACGCGGGGTGGTGAGGGGTCCTTGAAGTACGATATGGTATGTTTTCAATACAGCTGAACTTGAACCAGCAACATCGATTTCTGTTTTTTAGAAGACTGTTTCAGAATCTTCCGAAACCGGAAATTGACCGGAAGAGCTTCGTAGAGAAAACTCTGTGCTCGTTGCACTAAATAATCCTACATGAAGTAAGATCATTTTAGAGGGCTCGTTTCTTTGTTTGATCCGACCTTAATAAAAGCCAGCAGATAACGAGGCCAAGGAAGGTAGAGGGGCCATTAATTATATTGTTTTAAGTGCATCGTAATAATGGTGCTAAAAGTATATTTACAGCGCAACCCCAAAGACGCACCACAAAGAAAGAAACGACACACGTGGTGCGTCTTTGGGGTTATCCTGTAAATGTACTTCTAGGATTATGAACCATCTAGGCCCAAAAGAAGTTTTACTGAAATAATGGTGATATGGATGTGAAGAAAGTAGAGTGGACGAATAGAAAACTTGTCGGTTATCTGCTGGTTTTCATTACAATAACGCTGAGTAATACTGGTTAAATATGGCTAAACGACTGCTAATATTTGCTCGTGTTGACTCTTACTATTGCCAAATGTCGCGTAATGTTGCAATATTTTGACTACATTGGGGCATATAGTGCTGGATAAATGATATCAAGTGCCGGTTAACCTTGGCTAATCCGGCGGATTCAGGCTATATCCCGTCACGACAGCAGTATGACATTCACGTAGCTTCAATCCAGCAATACTAAGACATTTATACAGACGACAACCTGACATGGTTTTGCATGAAGTTCAAAATGCGTAAGCATTTTGATGCCAACTCGGCAAGAAAACTGTCCGTGCTCCGAACACAAATCTCTTAAACACTGCGCAACGCGTTTACGCTTGCTCAATGAGAATATATCTGAACCTTGTGAATGCGCTGTATTCCCGACAGAAAACGAGTGCAAAATTACAAGATTTTCTATGAAGGCTTTATAGAATTTCGCGAAAGTGGAATAAAAGCCCTCTCGAGGACAAGGCCTGAAGAAAACATCAAGGAGCGCACACGTCCGTAATGCTTCGACTCCGTAAAAAATGCACCGGCGATTACGACACTGCCTAACCCGAACTCTGAACGCAGCTTCGTGCTGGGGCAACGCCAACTGTGTTTGAAGTGTTGGCTGTCGCGGTTGTAGCAACGTAGCATTCGTTACACATTGCCACAGAAACTGCCAGCACTCGAGGGCTACGCACACCACTCTGCTCCTTGCAGGCGCCGCGAACCAAGCGAAATGCCGGTAGCCCCATTACGACAAGCGAAGCCAGCCGCTATGCACGTGCCAGCCCTGCATGCGCCCGAGCTCCGACCGAGGGGCCAGCGCGCGTTAAAAGATGGGCAGGAAAGAGAAGATACAATTTTCTGGGACTCTTGCAGTTTACACTTGCTGAAGATGCTCACAGATACCCGGACAAAAATTGGCCGCGTATCTGCGTGCTTCGCTGCAGATGTCGTCTAAAGACGATAGAAGAGGCGCTGCGTGAGATATGGACGCCATCTGGCAATACGACGGGAAACATGAGTGCTGTGTTGCGGGCTGGTAGTCCCGGCGCAGCAGCAGGCGAAGACCGGGGGTGACCAACGCGACCGGCGGGGACGCCAGCCAGCCCGAACACGCGGTTTGGCGCGAAGCGCTGAAGCAGAAGAAACGTCCGCACTCAACGAGTACTCTCCACACACTCTTTTATTTACATGTCGCCTGGGTAAAACAGGAATGCCAGAGCGGCGCCCCATGGCATTCGTACAGTGCAATACAGAACCGAAACCGAAGCACAACAATGAGCTCGGGCAGAGGGCACGGAGGAAGGCAAGTTTCAGCGCAGTCGCATTTTCAGCGCAGCTTAAGAAACTAGGGTCTCTAGAATTGCGTATCTATGTATTTTCTATTAAAGGAACACACCACCTAATGCTTGTTATGTTACGCCTCAGATATGCGCAATGTTTGCTTTTTGATCAACAATGTACACAAGTATGAACCTAGTCAGCCGTTCAAGATGGCTGGCCCTTGGGCAAGTGGTTCAACTTTGGACGGGTGGCTGAATCGAGTGACGTGCTGACAAACAGAAAGACAGATAGATAGACAGAAAGACAGACAGACCAAGATTTCTGCGTTTACGTTCCCCGAGAAAGACGGTCGTCTTTAAAAGAATATGGGTAACATCAGCATCTACTGTGATTGCGAAATGTGGATAGCAAAAAACATTTTAGTGTTCCAATCTGGGAGCCTGCGTTCGCGTAAGATAGCGTTTCTTACGTTTTAGACCGAAGTTCATATTCGGTATTACACAACGATGGCAGCTCACACCTTTTCCATGGTACACTAAATTGTTCGCCTTTTGTTCTAAACCTGTTGCGGTCTCCGGAACCAATTTCACCATCATCCAATAACCTTCACTGTGCGGAACGCTACTTTAGCGGTCTCTTTATCACCGCGTTTGCACTAGTGCGCCGCAAGTTACGCGAGGGCGCTGAAGAGCGTCCGCAGGCATGCTTTTCGTCCACGTATAGACAACACGGCATTCTAGAGTAAGAAAACTCATTATTTCGTAGTTCAAAGCTCCCTTCGCAGCGCTTTGTTTCAGTCACCCCACATCACCGTTCCATCACATTTATACGTCGAAATTAAACGCCTAAAGAGTCGGTCCTCGTCTCATGCCAACTCCTCCATTCTTGGTGCGATCATTCATTGGAACAGTTTGCCGTCACACATCGCTACGTAGACAGACGTACAAAAATGCCAATATATAATTCGCTGTGACAGAAATGCTACTAATATATCGTTGGTCGCTCTTTTGTTCACCTTTTCCTTTCGAGTTATATGCTTGGTGCTTGAATTGCTGTGTTCCTGTTTAAGATGTACGGCGTTTATTGGTAGGATTGTATCGTCACTAGTCGGCCCGCATGGCGCCTGGCGCTTTCTTACGCCACCGTTGCGAGCGCCGATGACGACGATATAAGTCAATATGGTGTCTAATGAAAGAAAGAAACCTTGCTCTTGTATTGTGAGAGCATCTGATTCCCGGGAAAAACTTCAGCATTCACCGATGGCTCACGAAAGCACCAGCCGTTATGCAGGATGACTGTAGCGTTTCAATAGCCGAGCACTGTACAAGGTGGTACAATAGGCTGCACAGAGGCAGTAAACATGCGCACTGTTCCAGTCGCGCATGTCAATTTTAGGCGAATTGCAGCAAGTCGTTCATCGTATTCTGAATGCTCAACGTAAAAAAGCAACAGTTAATCTGAAAGTAATCTAGAGACCGTTTGGTTTAGTAGAGTACCAAGAATCACCCGTTTGTTTTTGTCCTAGTTATACCTTGCTGATGGCGTGTACACTACAATGCTTATAAATGCGGGCACAGCGACACATTTATAGCTAAGCAGGCCAGGGACTCCGATACAGCCACCATCTGCGACGAGGAGGCGAAACAACGTATGTACATATATTCATTCGAAGCGCACTGACAAAGGCTACCTGCATATTCGTTTGGAATCCAGAGCAGGTCGTGGGGTGAATGACTGCCTCGAGAACAGGTGTTGCCTTAGAGAGCTGCTATCCTGCGCTTCTTTGCGAAACACAGGCTTACTTTGCAAGTTGGTCTTTTTTTTTCGAAGTGCTCGTCTCTTCGTTACACTCTGCCAAAAGAATTCAACAGATAGTTAAGCCAAAGAAAGAATACGGGACATTATTTGTTGTTGTTTTTTATGAACCGTGATGTAGTAATTACGACATAAAATGAAATTATAACGTGAAAAAGCACCCTTCCCGTCGGTGGGAACCGAACCCAGAATACTTTTGATAGATTTGGCTGTACCTAGCCTTACAATGTGTAACTCGCGTAGAATTTTGGTCGAACACTCGACGCACATTTCTTTTATTTTTCACTAAAGCTATTGCTGTAAGAACAAAAGTTGGCCAAAAATTCTCATGAGCATTTGCTCATACCAGTCCCTACACAGTCGAACCCGCATATATTGAAATCGCTAAAAACGGGGAATTAATTCGATATATGAATATGATATGAATATAAATATGATAGCATGTAAACCCAAATAATATCTCATACTAATGAAATGTGTATAAAATGTGCATAATATGTCGCTTATTTGCATATGTGTGCGTTACTAACGTGTATATGCGTATAATATGGCACTGATGCAGGTATCAGTTATGAAGAGGTCAAGACCTCGTCAAGCAATTTAGCCTTTAGTCTTTGCCTCCCGCAGGGAAATTTCGCATGTTTTTTCCTGCAAATGACCAATATTCAATATATCGAATTAGACGATAAACAACGTTTAATGAAATTGTCGTATTTTCGATGCGAATTTCGGTGCGCATGTCGGCTTCACAACACTGCTTTACGATAATGGAAGGAACACGCCCTCACAGCAATACGCCGTTTTTCTCAATTTTGTATTTTTCCGCGTTTTGTAGTTGGGGATGCGGGGTTATATGCAGGAGAGGGATATACACAAGAAAATATGGTATCGACATAAATAGCGCCTCCAAATCTTCGTACGCAGCTGTGCGTACTCGTAAAGCGCCGGAACCACCAGGTCTGCCTTCGCCGTAACGTCGGCATTGTTTTTCGATGTCATGCTTTGCGTGCTTGTTGGCAGGCTGCACGCAGCGGCGACGTAAATATTCGTTTGCCCACGTTCGACCGTACTGATTATCATAAGCTTTGCGGAGAACAGCAGGTTGTTCTGTATTACGGCGTTCATCGTATCATCAAAACTTGCAGAAAAGAGAACGGCCACCCGGTACGACAGGCCGGCGGCGCAAGGACGAGAGATCACGAGGAAAAGCACGTGCTGCCAAGCGGTAGTTTCTACTCGCTTCGTGTGGCGCCCTGCTAATTACACCGCCCACTTTCCCAAATTCATGCGGGAAAGCCCCCTTCTGTGAGGAAATACCAAATATGTGAGAGAAAGCCAACATCTTGGCGCCTTTCGCACTGCCCCATGTTCTATTTATCAAGTGTTCTGGCTATTTTTGTTCGACCAAGCCGTAAATGTTCCTATGCATTGACGCTAAAGCATTCGAAAAGAGTTCGATATAAACGATAATTCAATTTACCTGAGTTCAGTTTAGTCGGGTTCGACTGTACTAAAAAGCCGGTCTGTCGTGCTGTGTACTAAAAAGCTGTTGTGGCTTTTAATTAATTAATTGCGGAGGTTTAACGTCCCAAATCCACGATATGATTATGAGAGACTCTGTACCGGAGGGCTCCGGAAATTTCTGCCACTTCGGCTTCTATAACGTGCACCTAAACCTAAGCACACGGGCCTCGATATTCCTGAATCTAAGTACACGAGCCGGTATTCGATCCCGCGACCTTCGGACCTGCAGTCGAACACCATAAACACTACACTACCGTGGCGGTTGGTACTGTACGCATGCAAATCGTCTCAATGTCTGCCTGGTGCAAATTATCTTAGTAGTGAAAGCTGGCCGAGGACACTCAGGTTACGCACGCCTTCCAATCGCATCCAGCCTTCGCGTGAAAATGTTTATGTTTATTGGCCATAATGCGAAGGCCACTTTTATCTTAGGGCTTGGAATGTAGTCCGGAGATAAAAGCGGTATCACAAAGGCAACATAGTGAAAACTATGGTAGTGACATGACCAAGCAGATGTAGTTTTGATCATTGAAGGTAACGCTTAGGCATAGTTGCATGTGCGACGTTAATCGAATGATATACATAGCGTTCTTTGCCTCATATATCAAAATTGTTTTAAAGAAAAATGTTATCAAAACGTGTTATTTACGTCACCCAAAGACACACAAGTATGTGTGTACACATTATTCGTGATTTTCACTGTTTTTTTCACTCAACACTACAAAGGCGCGGGAAGCATTCTTTCAATACCGCCTGGCTGAAGAGAGATTCACGTTAAACCGCGACGATTGCAGCCGCGGGGCGATATCGTTGTTCACAGCCGTAGGCACTTGCAATCTTCAATGGTTCCGCTTAGGCACTTGCAATGCACAACATAGTCCGAAGTGAGCTTGGGGCAGATGAAGACACTCATTTTTACCGGTTCATATCAGACCCCTGAAAAATGTTCGCGCTCAGTATATTCATTTCGTCGTTACCGCTATATTATTCATAGCATTGCGCTGTTAAAATATTTTATAGTGTTCACTATGAGTGATTTTTTACGGCGTTTTGTGCGCTTGCACGTAATTTTTTCCTATTCGCACATCCTGCACAATTCTAACGAGTGGTCCACTGTACACTGTGTTCACTATAGGTTCATTTGTATGTTTGTAAGCCCCCCTTTATATATTTATTGATAGTACAATAAAAAACTGTCAACCCTCAGAAGAAATCTGAACTCGTTAATTATGAAACCGAGTCCTATGGCTGAAGCAGAGTTATGTAGCAGTAAAGAATACACTATTTAAAGAATATATTCGTCTTGGCTATTTAGATATACATCTGTTCTCGTGAAAAACAAGAGTTTTTTTATTTATGTATTTACTTAAACATACTGCGGACCAACATTCTTGTCCAAGAAGGACTGGCCAAAGGAAACATCAAGTGAATTGGTAAAGCAAAAAAAAAATAAGAATACATGTGTTTGTTACAAAGAAAAGAACACAATCCTCAGTACGCTAAAAGAGGCATCACGTCTGTGAAACAACAAGATTACAACATATTGGAACGCTAGACACCAAAAAGATAATTTTCCAGTAAAGTGTTTTAATATGTTCCAGTGAATTGAGTTTTAGACACTAGTCTCCTACTACCAAAAACAAACAAAGTGTTTATGTTCTACGTAACTTATCCAGTAGTATTAGGAGAGTGTGTTTTTCTGCCCGTGACGAATTGTTTCACCCTACGTTAATCTTGTTCTCCTCGAATGCATTCATTTCGTTGTTTATGTAGCGACTCTAGTAAGCAAATGTTGTGACCGCACTTAATTTCTTTTCTCGTCCATTTTGTTCTGCTGTTGCCGTTATTCTTTCGAAGTGCGAGAAAAAAACAGATACGCAGAAGAAAAAAACGCAGTTGACGAATCACAATAACATGGGATGAGTATAAACATGTTAGGGTTACGCTGGCAGCTGCAAACGCCCATTGTGTTTGAGTCTGCGCTTTTAACGACACATGTTTTTTTTTTTTTTAATTTACCACAGAGGCAATTTTGCAGGCTTTACATTCGCCAAGTAAGGTACCAAAGCAGAAGAACACGTCGCGCATCCTTAAATGTTCTTAAAGCGAACGTTTACCAAAATGAATAATCCGAACTATCCCTGATGTGTATCCGTTACTCATGTTAAGCAATGTGGGACAGTGGTGTGGTGCTAGATATGCATATAACCAAGTAGGACATGTTGCTGAACGAGTTGATTAACATCTAAGGGATCTATTATAGCGCATTTTGCTTCCTTCTGCTTCGTTCACTTTCGTCCTGAACTCTGAAACAAAGTTTGAGGCACAAAGAAATGAGGACAAGAAAGGACAGGACTAGTGCCAGTATTTTTTTTTCGAAACCAGAGTGCTTGGTCTTAGTCGCAACCAGGTGGCCAGAGAATTGTTAAGGCTTCTTGCATAAATCAGAAAGGTGCACAATGTGTCAGCGTGCCGTCTTTCAATTTATACCGCAACGAATGGCACTTGCAACGCGATAGCGTTAAAGAGCTCGTATCGCAGAAATTCCATCGTCGGCGTCGGCCTCAGGGCCGTTGGTTGTGAGCGAAAAATCATCATTTTGTCCGTGACCGAAAAATCGAAAAAGCTGCAAATAAAATAAATAATAAAAATGCTGGGTCCGAGTGAGAATCGAACCCAGGCCGTCTGCGTGGCAAGCAGGTGCTCTACCACACAGCCACCCCTCTGCTTGGAGCTGCACTGAAAGTAACTTTCATGCTTCCCAAAAATACGCGTCCTGTATACAGGTGTCACAGTACGAGATGTAATATCGCAGTAATATTGCGTGGTACAAGCGTACATTGCCATCGGGCGTCACACCATGTCAATATCATAACGACTTGGTGGTTTAAAGACAGCGTGCACCCATCACAAAAGGCACACAAATTATTGCGCGTATTCTCTTAAGACCACGTAGTGGCTGCATCGCAACTTCGAAAACGTTTCTCGCGCATAACTGCTCCTGGTTTAAAGCATGCTACCCATTACATAAGGCACACACCTTAGTGCGCTCATTCTGTTAAACACTCGTAGTGTTCGAACTGCGCACTACGAACAGAATATCGCTATCGCGAAGGCGAAGCTTAAGCGTCCCCCAATTTTTTGTAGAGCTCTTGATAACGAAAAGTCGTTTGTCATTTTTCTACGGTGCTTATCACTGGGACTCGCGCATGTGCCTGAAATTACCTCGGATGCAATGTTTTTCTCCCACTACGTAATGGATGAAGGAAGACTGGTAAGGGAGGGAAGATTCTTGCAGTGCACTCAATTGTGACATGGAAGGTCGTCGGCGAGTTACCGCAGCCGGGGCAACGGTCTGCATAGCAGTGCGGGTAGAATTTACTTAGTAATACAAGATTTGGAAACGTGTTGGTCTGCAGCTGGCGCAAAGCTACTGCCTCCTCCCGTGAGAAAGATGGCGGTGGCGCGCTGTAAGTGCGACGGTCGTGCGTATAATAACGAAGGATGTCTTTGTAAGTGAGGAGGGGATCCCCCCACCCTGAACTGGTCGACTCGCAACGAGGAGCTGTGGGATGATATTCTCCGCGACGGACCTCCCGAGGTCCTCCGAGCTGTAATACAGCGGGCCCAACTCGTCGCTGGAGTCATCTTAGGGACCACGGACTAGGGGTTCCTCCCACGCGCTTCTTTGCCATGCAAACATCAATAAAGACATTTTACTCTCTCTCTCTCCCACTAAATCAGTTGTTAGTTGGTACTAGAGTCTTGTGCTTTATTGTCCTCGATTTTTTCATGTGCCTTCAAATTTTTGTCAGACCCTGTACCATCTAGCCCAGGAACGCGTTTTAGTCCCTTCCTGAACACTCTTTTGTTTCTTGGTAGCGCTACAATAAATTCCTTATGTAAGACTATGTAATCGGTCAAAATCTAGAGACGAAAACCTTCGAACAAGGGGTTTCGCAGGCGCCAGTGTTTCGACAAGTGAACTTGTATTTTCCTCAAGGGTGCTGCCTTGAAGAAGACAAAACCACTAGCCTAAACGTAGGCTCTAGAGTCATCCCCTGTTCAAGGATTTTTGATGTCTCCAAGCCTCCGCCTTCTCCTGAAATTCAGCCTTGTTCGGTCAAACCTTAGCGCTATTTACACATCCTCCATCTCCTACCTCTTTCTGTTACTCGGTTTGATGGCTTAGCGTCTATGGGCGCAGCGATGCCTTAGCATCGCTACGCCCATAGCTTGGGTTAGATTCCCAGCGTACGGCGACCACATTTTGATGAGAGAGTAGTGCTGAAGCTCATATCGGTTTTCATTTAGGCACATGTTAGCGGTCTCCTGGTAGTCAAAATGAATTCTGGAGTTTGTTCACTATAATGTGCCGGATAGCTAAGAGAGTTTCAGTATTGGGCAACCCAATTCATCGGGGCCTCAAGTTGTCGCCTTCTTTTGCACACTCTCTGTCCCGTCTACTACTGTCATTTAGTAATTAGGTCCAATATGGGCACATTGGACGACGCAGCGAGCGATGGAAAGGAAAATTATAGGTGTAACCTTAAGAGACAGGAAGAGAGCAGAGTGGGTCAGGCAACAAACTGGGGTTAAGGACATCATAGTTGAAATCAAGAAGAAATGGATATGGGCCGGGCACGTAGCACGTCGGCAGGATAACCGATGGTCATTAAGGGTAACTGACTGTATTCCAAGAGGTGGCAAACGCGGGAGGGGGAGACAGAAAATTAGGTGGGTAGATGAGATTAAGAAGTTTGCAGGTATAACGTGGCAGCAGAAAGCACAGGACCGGGTTGATTGGCGGAACATGGGAGAGGCCTTTGCTCTGCAGTGGGCGTAGACAGACTGATGATGATGATGACGATGATGATGATGATGATGGGCACATTTCTACAGGCAATTAGGCCAGAGAATGCATATTGGACGTTAACTGTTGTCTTTAACTGTAGTGCACTAATTGTGACGTAATTTGAAAATGAATTGAAGTGTGGCGAAAAATAGCCATTTCAGTCGGTGGCTCTGTCTCTGTGCAATTTGGCTGTGCCAAACATATATAGACGAGCCCCTCGGGAAAAAAGTTCTCGTAATTTCTCTATGTATACGTGGAACGTGACACGCCCGAGGTCCTGCATCTAATACTCCCAGACTGTCAAAATAGGAGTCAGTCTTTTTTTTTTTCTCGACGTTCAAGGAACACATCACTATTGCTTAACCTAACGCAGAATTATTGATATCCTCACAGCTACTTCCTATCTTTCTATCTTTTCATGCCTGAATCCCCTTTCCCAGCATAGGATAGCAAACCGGACGCACGCCTGGTTCAGCTTCAGAAGGACGTTTTGCTGGGCGAGTTGGTAATATTCCATTATTAAACTTGTATGTTACCACTTCACTTTGTCCATGTTATTTTGCGCTAAGTTTAATAATGGTTCACCTTCTTTCCATCCCTTCGTTCCCTTGCCCGCCGCTAGGGTCAAACGGTTATGGTGCTCGAGTGCTGACTGAAAAGTCGCGGGATCGAGACCCGGCAGCCGCGTCCGCATTTCGATGGAGACGAAATGCTAGAGACCCGTGTGCTTAGATTTAGGCGTACTTTCGTGAGCAATATGAGCTCTAACATGCGAGCGCGTGGCAGATAGCCTCAAAACCGAGATAGCGTGATACGTGGATGGCGCTGCCGAAACGGGAGGGGAAAGGAGGGGTGCTCTTCCGCTGACTGTTGGCGCTCCCGCTTCGATAGCGTTGCTGCGAAACGGCAGTTGTTTGCGTGTCATCGGCGGCTAGAAATGATAACAAAATTTAAAAAATGCAAAAAAACAAAATAAATGGAAGAGGCGCATCCAAATGCTCAGCCAACACCATCTAGATATAATAAAAGAATGACCTGTGCATCACGGCAGGCTACGTCGCAGGCGATATCTCAGCAGCAACATATCCTGATGGATCATAGGGTGTGCGCGTTGATGTGAATTAATATCAGCGGTCACTGACAAGCTACTATAAGCTGCCATGCAGCAACGATATCGAGGCGGGAGTGTGAACAGCAGGCGGAAGCGCGGCGCCCTTTCCACTTTGTTTCTGACAGCGGCCACTGGGAACCAGCCGATGTAGGGTTCGAGGCTATTCGCCACGCGCTAGCGTGTTCGAGCTCATATTGCTCACGATAGTAGATTGAACTATACTGTTAACCAGCCGGAGTGCTAAACGCAAGAGCATGGTGCCCTAACGTCTTGGCCGCGCCAGTACTAACACTCTCTAGTCTAGTGGTTTGCACGTACACGCAAAACCGTATAGCGTAATATTCAACTTCCTGTTCGTTCCCTCTGGCGGCGGTACCTTGGACACCATCACAAATGTGTGTACAACAGATATAAAAATATAAAAATATAACTCCACTATAATATCGCGCCGGTGCCGCCTTTGTTTTCCTAAATCCGCGAGGGACTAGCAACCGCGGCTGATTCAGTCGTCAGTCTCGAAAATTTGCTTTCCTCGGAGGCGAAGGGGGCCACAAAAACAAGTATTGCTTTCGAAAGACCCCCGCCGTTATTTTGAGTTAGAACGATGATGGCTTGTAAGTTATGCATCGCAGTTGCGTCTTGACGGCCGTGGCGCACAAAACGATACGACTGTATGACGCGCGCACTGCGTGCTTAAAGAAAATATATGCATTGACGTCACGAACGTCCATAAAATCTCCTTCGAACCTTAAGTGAGCCGCGCATAGTTTGCGTCCTGGCTGTTCCGGCGCTAGATACAGGAATAGAAAACGGCATTTCGAGTTGGCCCCGCGTGCCACTCGGAACAATTCAAACTGATTGCATGTGAGATTTAGTCTCAAGACGAAGCGAAATCCGAACAGACAAAAAAATATACACGTCCTGAATGTTCATTCGCAGATTTCCGAATCAGATGCCACTGCTATATAGAGAACGCGTGCTAAGATCACTGAAAAAGTCACGACGACTATCGTCAGTAATTTTATCGTTCACAACGCAAGAAATAAAAAAAGAAAAAGGAAACGGGTAGAAACGTTAGGCAGCGCGATAAGCTCTTTCCTAACAGTTATTTCAACGCGGAGTTTATATTATTTGTAAAAGATGCGCGAGACATGTCTCCGTCACACTATTTTTCTGACAACAAAAAAAAGAACAACGAAACGAAACAAAAACATTCTAATTATGGATATACCAATGGTGAAACATGCGATATGTGACTTGATTTTTGGTGTGTGGTCTAAAAGGAGGTTTGACTCTCAGCCTCCATACATTCAAACCACTTTCTGCGTTTATATATATATTAATATGCCTAGTATTATATTTACTACGAATTCAGAAGGAGAATTCTGCAATAGATTGTAACAAAGAATAGCGCAGGCTTAGAATATCGAATCGGATATCCATTCTTCACACCTATCTGAATCAGAATCAAATGCTAATTTTGCATAAACAGTATACGAAATAAGCAATATGGCGTCATAGATACAGATTGCTGCTCGCAAATATTTCAGAGCCATTCGCAAATACTTAAGTGATTTTAATAATTCGCGACAGCATACATCACTTAGAACCTACACAAGCAGGCTGCCGGGCACACATTAAACGGGCCCTGCAACAGTTTTTTAGCATGGTCAGAAAACAATGCAGACCGGTAGTCGAGGCTCCTGAGAACACGCAAGCCAAACATTATAGCGCAGCACACGGTCTAGAATTTACAATTATTTCTCAAAGTCAGCTAGAAATCGCTCCCTCTTCTTTGTACAAACGATGCCATGTATGCAAATCACTGCGCCATATACCCAAAGCCCACGGCCGTTGGCTGATGTGAGCATTGTGAGCTGCATATTTACAGTGGCCGCCGCGAGATGCCGCCACGTCCCGCATGAGCGCTGGCGATCACAGTGAAACTAAGCCCTGCGTTCGAAGAAAAAATGCAAATAAAGTGCTCAAGGCCGTAAGGCGCGCTGACAAAGGGGCGCATCTTCTTGCCCCCTTATCATCTCCCACACTGCATAGTTTCACCATGCTCGCTGGTACGAAAGGAGAGGGAAAGCGCTTAAAGCGTGCGGCACATCCTTCTAACTCCGCTCGTACTCGACGGACTCTATACGTTTATGCGGCACTCGATTCGTGAAGCAACAATCTCTTTTAATGAAACCATTAGACCAATACTTGGAAAAGTGCTGCTGGGCCCCTTTCAGACAGAACTTCACGAGAAGATGGACGCTTGAGGTGATGAAAAATCCTTGAACAAGGGAGGTAGCTGGAGCCACCATTTCCACAAGTGCTCTTGTCAGAACGTTGGCTCCAGTGACACCACCTGCTCAAGGATTTGCCATCTTGGATGTATATATAGTGTTCTAGTCCTACCTCTCCCAGCAACTTACTCTGTTGTAAGCTCATAAAAAAATAATTGTTTCAATCAATCAGTCAGTCAATCATGAGACGAAGGTACCATAAATCACTTTTTAAAAGAACTCAGCCTACACTATCTGCAGAAGATTTACTCTCTCCCCTAGTCAATGCTGATGCAGCCCTGAACATGCCAAACGAGGGATTTTAAATAGAGCTAGGTCTAAGTGTGCGTGTGGGAACACTACAGTTCCCTTCTTCTCACAAAGGTCATGCTCCATACATAGCTCACTGCATTTCTGATTGCGTTGTTATTCCGCGTGTGAACAGAATATATGTGCCGTAAGAAAAGTGTTCACATTAACCCACATATGCCCAGTGTCCTACATATAGGACGCTTCTTTGACGCACTCTAACATCGCCATTTCTTTAGCTGATGACTAGCGCCACCTACAGCACATCAATCAGGCCTAATTCTCAACGTGTGCAAGACTACACATTGCTTGCTTTTCATGCTGCCACGTACCGACCGCTTTCTCCTGGAAAACGCGTGCTATTTGTTTGAAAGACGTCATGGAGAGGAAGAAGTGCAATGGTCGGTGTGCACGTGAAATATTTCAAGGCTTACCACACCCGCACATAGCACCCCTAACGCCGAGTGTCCTATATGAATAGGACGGCTCGAAAACCAGTGTTGCGTTTACCTGTCAGTAAATAAAAGACTTGTGCTTTCTTCTGAGGGAAGTACATTTTTTGTGAAAAAAAATCTTTGTTTTGTCATTTTTTCTGAGTTTGGGCATATATGGCTTAATGTCGAATGCAAGTGAAGATACATTATGGAATGCCTGAAAAAGGAAGCAATGTTTACGGCATATAAAAAAACGCATCCTATAAAAATATGTAACTATTAAGCGAAAATGCAGACTGTCGGCGTAGCATTAGGAAACACTGACGTGTATACACCTTAGAAGGACAATAAATGAGTAAATATGGGAACAATAGTTCCTCTTTATGAACTTGAAAGTCAAATGACGCGACGAAAACAGAAACTGATGCAGTGACGTCAACAACTGATAAATTGAGAGCAATATAGAAGTGACGCAGGCATGAGAACTTCCATAAGTGAAGTGTAATTAGGTTAATTTACGACAGAAAATACAAAATGCAATAGTTCGAAACCCATTGTTTCTGTGCACATCACAGCCACAGTTAGAAAGAAAATGGTCGGTACGATAGAAATTGAACTTTACTCAAATTAGAAGTTGCCTACTTAATAACTCGGTATTCAAAGCTCACTGAACTTAATGTTTTGCTACCGCACGCTGCCGTGCTCTCGTGCGATTTAATTTGCTCAAGGTAGATTTTAATCTCGTGTTCTACACTACGCCGTGTGGGAGGTATTTCAATATTCTTCTTAATAATGTCAAGCATTTATTTTAATTTGGAAATTACATAAAAATTAGCGAGAACGTGCCCGTAGTATGTCAGGCCTCATAATCACGCATCTTGCTTATCACATCAAAAGACCCAGAACACCAGCAGTCATATTTTAATGGGAACCAATAGACAAGCAAGCCAACAAGGTTATAGGGGACGTTATTTGTAGCATTTAAACCTGGGAGTGTTAGTCAGCGCCTCTAGCAGCCATGAGGGCAAGTGCGGAACACTCTCTTTTCTTGTCTGCTTGCGTTACGTAGCTGTCATATTTACCATTTAAATCTATCTCTTGTACAATGACCTTACCCGCACGATACCACTGAGGCAAGGCATTTCATTTGAAGTGTTTGAAGTTTCTACGCTCTTTATTCCCATTTCTCCATTTCTCCGTTCCCCAGAGCACGTACGGTATATACCTTATCTGAGAACTGGCTAAACTCCCGGTCTTTCCGTCTGTTTCTTCCTCCTCATCACCATAGAATCATTTTATTTGCGATAGCAGTTATACGGACACTCCAGTTTCGCCATCAACGTCGCCGTCGCCGTGAGGTTTCGTATAAAGTCCGAAGCGATAAAATCGTCCCGCGCGTCGTGTGTTTGATGTGCGAGTGGAAGCGGGCCGACAATCGAGGCTCAAGCAGAGAGAAAACATGTTTCGTCGTCGGAAAGGGCAATGTAAGGGGTATGGTGGGAGGACCCGGAGGCGCAATGTTGCTTCCTCGCGGGTTCGCGCAGGCAAAGAGGAAAACGACGAGTGTGAGAAGGAATACGGGACCGGGCCGACGGCCGTTCCACCATTAGATTGCACCCCCGGCTGAATCACCGTCGTCTCCGCGTCGTTGACGCGTCGCCACGCCACTGTCAACTCTAGCCCTGGCAGTAGCGATGCTGGCACAATAGTGGGAACCACGAAGCGGCACGACGTGGTTTACTGGTCCCCCAGTGACACAGGCCAACCACTGAGACGTAGCCGGGGGTGCAAGCCAGCGGCGGAACGACCGTCCGCCGGTCTCGGTTCCCTCCTCGTGCTAGTCGTTTCCTTCTTGGCGTGTGCGAGCGAAATTACGGATCCTGGAGGGGGTTCAGTCGCTTTAACCGGAACTGCGTACTTTGACCGGCCGGGCATGGTTGCGCGCGTGCTATCTTAACAGCGATCAGCGGACTGCCTAACGCGCAGATTGCGTTGCAGCGATAGAGAGCACGAAGGTCGCTTCGCGCGCTACAGCGGCTGCTTTTCCTCACGCCAGCATTTGAGTTATGCCAGGTACGATGCTAGAGGAGCGCGTTGCCACGTTCACTTCGTATGCATCATTCCATTTTGTTGCTATCGCATTCATTGCTGCGCCCTTGCGGCGAAGCCATGCCTTGTTCAGAAAAATTCGGTATTCTATAGACCAGTGTTTTAGGAGCTGTCGGTGAGATGCGTATTTCGCTTAAGAGCTGAATACCTTGTTGTCGATATATATCACTCTATATACTCTGTTATGCAGAGATATGTACCTTAATAAACGAGACCGATAGCATCACCAATTTTTCTTTGCGTTAAATCCTGCACTATACTGCAAAAATTCACATAAGAGACAGGCCTTCAGTAAGCCTCCCGTTTGTTTGGCACGGGATGGAGATTTTTCGTGGTGACGAGATTGCCGCGTGTGCTTGGTATTGCCATGCCAGAAACAATTAGTTAGTGGAGCACACTAAGTGTATTTCATCTGTCGCTTTCTTCATGGTCTCCGAAATTGCGCACCGGCGACCGCGCAATCTCGGAGGCCGTGCTTTCTTCATAGAGTATGATAATAGGACACTGGAGGGAAATCTGGCGCTTGTGTCTATGGAAACTGCTGCGCATGGTGCTTCAGTCAGCGTGAGAGCGATGGGTAGTACTACTTGAACTTGTCGGCTTCGTGTGGCCCGCAGCCGCTGTGTCGCAAGATGAGGTTCAGCAACAGTTCAGCAGTCCCACTTCGCCACCTTGACCCCTTTGGCCGTCCGATGGAAATCAGCTAACGAGGTTCACTACGAGCCATTCTTTTATCCGAAACAAAAGCCAAGACACTACAATAAACAAAGCCATAAGTGCGTTCGCAGCCGCAAGCACGAAGACTCAGCCAATCCATGGACTACTCATAATTCCCATGGTGGCTGAACGATCGCAGCGCCACAGTTCCCTGTTGTAAATATTGTAGGAAACTGTATGCTTTCTTTACCCGTGGCCGCGGGCAATGTGAGGGCATTCGTAAGGCCTAGCCCATGAAACGACTACCAATGTATATGCGACTACAGGCAGGTCAAAACAGACCTGCTTTCTCGCGTACCATTTGATATTCGGCAGTGCACAATGAAGTATTTAATGCCAGCAATGACGCTCGGTTTTGAGATCGAACTAATAAACAGCGCGTCAGCATGACATTCATTATCATTAAAGTTGTCGCTATGACGCGTTTTCTCGCGTGCGTACGTACGTTGCTTTGCAAGCGCCTTAGCAGCAATTAGCGTGCGAGCTCCGCTCCTCCGCCCCCATAAAAAACAAACATCACGTGTCATGTCGTAACAGCGGTAAAAGCGCGTGTTCATATTATTGCAAACGCAATGAAATATGGTTGTTAGTCAGCGCCATGTTTGTCTCCTCTAGTCTTCGTCTTTGTTCTAGCGCTGTTTCTTCGTTCGAAAAGCGTGTTTGAGAGGTTTTTTCACAAGTAGCAGAAGCCTATTTACCCGTCATGGAATAAATAAAACACATCGATATCTTTTTTGATAGATAATTCCTATTTTTCGCGCATATATTACGTTTGCCTTCATGGTGTGCCCAGATAAGACTGAACACGCGGTCCCGGACACCATTCCCGATTTTGATTAATTATACTGTAGACCTAGGCATTAGACCCAATACAATGGTTTCGAATTTAGTTTTCTGAAAAAGTTTTGTTCGCCTCAAAAAAAATTAAAACATTTTCTGCAAATAATACTTTTTTGCCAATTTCGCGATTTAGGAATTTTGAGAGCACCGAGAGAAAGAACAGTGAACTTGTTGGTCACAATATTTATTCCCCTTAAAAAAGAAGTGAAATGCAATCTCACGATTTGATTGTTTCCATTACCTGTTGAAGCACTTCTGAAGAAAAAATCACAAACATGGCAAATCGCGCAAGATACCTGTATTTCAGGAATTTATTGCTGCAAACAAGTTAAAGTGTGTATAATGAAAATAGGTACATATTAACCTTGATATTCGCGCTCATTTCTAAAATAATGCTCGTGGTTTTATCGCGCTCCGTTACACTCGATAATTGGGCTGAAACGTATGTGATTTAACAAAAACGCCGAAGTTTGAAAGTAGTTTTCTCTAAAAGGCCATTTTCAATTTTTTTTAAATCCCTGTGAGTGAAGTCGAGGACGTCATCTACCATTCTGCATACAAAAACGCTACCTTCTTTTGGTTGGTAACAACTCATAATGCGTCACATGTGAACAAGTCAGCCTAGCGGGCCACGCTGCTCATTATGAGCTCAAAATCGGATATAGGTTGCTCAACACAATTGTACGCGCCGTAATCACAAAGCAGCAGCTCCGCAACAACTGCGCAGCCAGGTGCCATGGTGGAGCAAGCTTTGACTTGCGATCAGCCGCTTGACAAATTAGCTGCAGCAGCTGCTCGATGTTGCGGACGCTGATATTACACGAGTGCCGCTTCGCGCTGCTGAACTTCGAGTCGAGCGCGCTCTTCGAGCGCCTCTGAAGTGTCTGAACTCTACGAAGCGGCTTCACCCGAGGTTCATCGGACAAGAGCTCGACGGACCTCCATTTCTACAGTGCCGGGGCTACGTGCTCCAGCGACGCCTCGCGCTCCCGTGTGCGTGTGTGCCTTTTTTTTTTTGCCCGATTGCGGCTCTCCTTGGTGCCGCGCTCCCGCCTCTGCTGGCCTTCTTGGCGGCCTTTGATGAGTGCTGCGAGCTTCGCACGATTATCCGTACTCACGGGGGCACAAGTACTACTTAGTCCTTTCATTCTCTCGCTATCTTTCATTCCCATTCCCCATCCCCGCGCCGACCTGTTGAGGTGTCGTCTATAGGACAGAAAGTTATGCGCGGTGCTTTTATCTTCACTTCCTCTTACATAACCACACACTGCTTCGACTGCGGATGAGCTCCGCTTCCGCGCCAGCCTACTGTTACGACCGTCCCCAGCATTGGAATACTTCCGGCGTTTGCGAACCCGTAAACTAGGTCGTCGACACATTCCAAGGAAGAGCATGCACTTGAGACGGCCTCGCAGCCCAGCGAGAACAAAGGTCAACGGACCGGTTCTGCGTGAAGACAACCTAAGAGTAGGAGGAGTTGCAGGTGTTCAGAACTGGTTCCTCAATAACAAGTAGGAAGAGTTGCAGGCGTTGAGAACTGGTTCCGAAACAACAAGTAGGAAGAGTTGCAGGTGTTGAGAACTAGTTCCTTAGCACCGACTAGTCGTCAACCCCTCCCCCATTTTCTCATTCAGGCTCTGCCCCCTCGCCGGGAGAATTCTGGAACCTGCCGTGTGCAAAATCTTGTTTTTGTGTGCTCATGACCATATTTGGGCATCGTTTTAGACTGTGCCCTCTCCATGTGTATTGTGTGGTGTCTTTCCCCTCCATCGTGGGCGGAGCACCTAGACCACCGGACAGCGTATTGGCTGAAGATGCGGACAGTGTGCCCAGGGTTGGCAACGCGGAGCTAATTAAAAGCCGAAGACGTTTTGTAACGTGTGTCACTTGTAACTTGTCTGTTGAGCAGTTGTGGATTTCTTTTCAACTTCATCATCATCATCATCAGCCTGTCTACGCCCACTGCAGGGCAAAGGCCTCTCCCATGCTCCGCCAATCAACTCGGTCCTGTGCTTTCTGCTGCCACGTTATACCTGCAAACTTCTTAATCTCATCTACCCACCTAATTTTTTGTCTCCCCCTCACGCGTTTGCCATCTCTTGGAATCCAGTCAGTTACCCTTAATGACCACCGGTTATCCTGCCGACGTGCTACGTGGCCGGCCCATATCCATTTCTTCTTCTTAATTTCAACTATGATATCCTTAACCCCCGTTTGTTCCCTGACCCACTCTGCTCTCTTCCTGTCTCTTAAGGTTACACCTATCATTTTCCTTTCCATCGCTCGCTGCGTCGTCCTCAATTTAAGTTGAACCCTCTTTGTAAGTCTCCAGGTTTCTGCTCCGTAGGTAAGTACCGGTAAGATGCAGCTGTTATATACCTTCCTCTTGAGAGATAGTGGTAGACTACCATTCATGATTTGATAGTGCTTGCCGAATGAGCCCCATCCCATCCTTATTCTCCTAGTTATTTCACTCTCATGGTTCGGCTCCGCGGTTACTACCTGTCCTAAGTAGACGTACTCCTTTACAACTTCCAGCGTCTCGCCACCTATCGCAAAGCGCTGTTCTCTGCCAAGATTGTTCCACATTACTTTAGTTTTATGCATATTAATTTTCAGACCTACTCTTCTACTTTCCGTATCCAGTTCAGTAATCATGAGCTGTAATTCGTCTCCCGCGTTACTCATCAATGCAATGTCATCAGCGAATCGCAGATTACTGAGATACTCTCCATTAACTCTTATCCCTAATTCTTCCCAATCTAGGGCCCTGAAAACCTCCTGTAAACACGCGGTGAATAGCATTGGAGAGATCGTGTCTCCCTGTCGTACGCCCTTCTTTATTGGGATTCTGTCGCTTTCTTTATGAAGGACTATAGTGGCTGTGGATGCGCTGTAGATGTCTCCATTATGTTTATATAGGCTTCGTCGATGCCCTGATTCCGCAGTGCTTGCATGACTGCTGATGTCTCCACCGAATCAAATGCCTTCTCGTAATCTATGAAGGCTATGTATAGGGGTTGGTTGTATTCCGCGCATTTCTCTATCACCTGATTGATAGTATGAATATGGTCTATTGTTGAGAAGCCTGTACGAAATCCTGCCTGGTCCCTTGGTTGATTAAACTCTAATGTCCTATTAATTCTGTTAGCAATTACTTTTGTGAATAGCTTGTAGACAACGGACAGTAAGCTGATGGGCCTGTAATTTTTCAGGTCCTTGACGTCCCCTTTCTTATGGATCAAGATGATGTTGGCATTCCTCCAAGATTCTGGTATCCTCCCTGTCGAGAGACACTTCGTATACAGGGTGGCCAGTTTCTCTAACATAATCTCTCCACCGTCTTTCAGCAGGTCTGATGTTATCTGATCCTCACCAGCGGCTTTGCCTCTTTGCATTCCCTTTAGGGCTTTCTTTACTTCTCCTGTTAATACTGGTGGGATGTCAGATTCCTCTGGGATATTGCTGCTTCTTACATTATCATCCTGACTGTCTCGGCTGCTGTACAGATCTCTGTAGAACTCTTCCGCTACCTCAACTATTCTATCCATTTTGGTTGTGACCTTGCCATCCTTGTCCCTTAATGCATACATCTGATTTTTACCTATGCGCAGTTTTGTCTTCGTAGCTTTGAGGCTTCTTCCGTTCTTTAGAGCATGCTCAATTCTCTCCATATTATACTTTCTTATGTCGGCTACTTTACGCCTATTGATCAACTTCGAAAGCTCCGCCAGCTCTATTTTGTCTGTTGCATTTGAGGCTTTCATAGCTTGACGTTTCTTAATGAGGTTTTTCGTCTCTTGGGATAGCTTACCAGTGTCCTGTCTAACGACTGTACCCCCGACTTCCACTGCACACTCCTTAATGATACTAGTCAGATTATCATTCATTGCGTCAACGCTAAGGTCGGTTTCCTCGGTTAAAGCCGCGTACCTATTCTGAAGTGAAACTCTGAATTCTTGTACTTTCCCTCGCAGAGCTAGTTCATTAATCGGCTTCTTCTTGCGTATCAGTTTCTGCCGTTCCTTCCTCACGTCTAGTTGAATTCTAGATCTTACCATTCTATGGTCACTGCATCAGATCTTGTTAACTACTTCCACATCCTGTATAATGCCCGGGTGGTCGCACATTATGAAGTCTATTTCATTTTTAGTTTCGCCATTAGGACTCCTCCACGTCCACTTACGAGTAGTCCGTTTTCTGTAGAAGGTATTCAAGATCCGTAAATTATTGCGTTCTGCGAACTCTACTAGTAACTCCCCTCTGGCATTTCTAGAGCCGATGCCATATTCCCCAACTGCATGATCTCCAGCCTGCTTCTTGCCTACTTTTGCATTAAAGTCGCCCATCAGTACAGTATACTGTGTCTTTACCCTACTCATTGCTGATTCTACGTCTTCGTAGAAGCGTTCAACCAGTTGATCATCATGGCTCGATGTAGGCGCGTAGGCCTGTATCACCTTCATCCTGTACCTCTTATTAAACTTAATCACGATACATAAAACCCTCTCATTAATGCTATAATATTCCTCTATATTGCCAGCTATATTTTTATGAATAAGGAACCCCACTCCTAGTTCTCTTCTGTCAGCTAAGCCACGATAGCATAGGACGTGTCCGTTCTTCAGCACTGTATAAGCCTCCTGTGGTCTCCTAACCTCACTGAGCCCTATTACATCCCATTTAACACCCTCTAATTCCTCGAATAGTACAGCTAGACTCGCCTCACTAGATAAAGTTCTAGCGTTATATGTAGCCAAGTTCAGATTCCAATGGCGGCCTGTCCGGACCCAGAGATTCTTAGCACCCTCTGCTGCGTCGCAGGTCTGACCGCCGCCTTGGTCAGTTGCTTCGCAGCCGCTGGGGACTGAGGGCCGAGGGTTAATTGGTGTATTCATGTGGGAGGTAGTGGCCAAGTACTACACCAGGGTGGCCAATCCTGCTCTGGTGAGGGAGTGCATTGCTAGCTGTGGTCGCCAGTGAGGCTGCACCCCAGGCCTTTTACACAATTCCATCATCACGCGGATTTTTTTTTTTTTTTAATCCGGTTGGGAATTGTCCGGCACCGGGATTCGAACCACGGACCTCTTGCATGCGAAGCTGATGTTCTACCCACTACGCCATCGCTGCATACATTTCTGCATACATTTTTTTTCAACTTACCATGCAAATAAATCTCTGTCGTTCGTACGAGCGCATCTTCTCTCTGAATTGTTGGACGATGGATCCTACGACGGGGGCCAGCTACCAATAATGAGGCAGGTAGGACCCGGAGTCCCAACACTACACTAGGAGGACGAACGAGATAAGGAATTCATCCCTGCGAATGTTAAAGGCTGTTAAGTGCCCACAAAAGCTATATTATACAACGAAAACTCTGCCGGCTTCGCAGTGAGCGCCTTCAGTACATCCTGCATGTATTTTTTTACTTGCTCTGATGTCCGAAGCCACAAGATATCGTGATAAACGCGCGGCTTGCGTTGAACGTTGACGCGGTGGGCTCGTGCGACGAGGGCGCGGATAACGTGAGCGGCGAGCAGCGCACGGCGGTGGACCAGCAGGTCGCTAAGAACGAAGCCGATGACAAACAAGAACAAGATGGCAAACAAGAACAAGAGGCCATGACAGGCGGCGCAGTGATATGGAAGCCACGGAGAACGAGGCGATCGTTGAGAACGCGGCCGGTGACTGCCAAGACGGCGAAGAAGAGGTCGGTGAGTTTCAGCACTGCGAAGAGCAGGTCGGAAAGTCACAGCGTGGTGACAAAGAGGTCAGGGAGTCCCAGAATGGCGAAGCCAACGTTTATAAAACCTGGTTCCATAAACGTTGGGCGAGGCGGCAGCCATGAAGGAATGGAAAGACGAGAAGAACGCAGGAGGTGATGATGGCGAACAAAAGGAGAAGATGAGGAAGCTGCTGAATGAGCAGAATAAGAAAAAGACGATGACGAAAAAATTGGCAAAGCTTTCACTAAGCCGCGCAACGCTTGAAACAGCGAAGCGCGACGATGTGTAGGCGAATCTAGTTGCTTCTAAGTGTTTCTAGACCTTGGCTAGGTAATGAAGGTTGTTTCTATGTTGCTTCTAGGTCGTTGCTAGGGTTTAACTGTTCTCCGGTTTAGCTAGGTGATGCTACGCTGTTTCTACGTTGATTCTCAGCGCAGAGAGCTTCGAGTTAAACCACAGAAAGCCACAGACACGACGCAGATGTCCAAACTGCAGAGAAAGGCGATCGCGCTGAAACCAAGCGTCGCAGCTCTCACAGATCTACGGGCACGTCATCGGTGGCGTAGACTTTCCATCACTTCGGGGGTCTTCTTGCAACCTCTAGGTGATACAGGTTGTTTCTAGGTAGCTTCCAGATCGTTGCTAGGCTTAAGCCAGGTGACGCAAGGTTGTTTCTACGTTGATTCTCAGCGCAGAGAGGTTACATTCAAACCACAGATAGTCACAGACATGACACGGATGTCCAAGCTGCAGAGAGACAACCTTGCGCTGAAACCAAGCGTTCCCTCATAGATGTACGGGCATACCTTTCAGCAAGCGACTGATGTGATTACGTCGTCACGGGGCGACACGTTATGCGCCGTCACAAAGTTTGATGACATGTCACATCTTTATGACGTCCCCAGACGACGGCATCACATGATGATTTGTTGAATCGCTTCGTGCTAATGCCGACGCCCCCGACGTCAACATGTGATAAATGCCACAAAAGCGGGGACGGTAGCAAGAAAACAAGTAGTCAAAAATGGCCCCGCCACGGTGTTCTAGTGGTTATGGCGCTCGACTGCTGTCCCGAAGGTCGCGAAATCTAATCCCCGCTGCGGCGGCTGCATTTTCGATGGAGGCGAAAATGTTTGAGGACCGTGTAATTAGATTTAGGTGCACGGTGAACAACTCCAGGTGGTCAAAATTTTCGGAGCCCTCTACTACGGCGTCTCTCATAATCATATCGTGGTTTTGGGACGTTAAACCCCAGATATTATTATCATTAGTTGTCAGAAATCATAGCTCGAGAGACACTGAGAGTGCCTGAACCTGAGACTAAACAACGAGGCATGTACAGGGGTATTTGTCGATATTACTGTCTTTCCTTTTTTTGTATTTTCTTAATAGGTATATGCATAAGCTGCACAGACGTCACTGATATGAAGCATTCTTTTCGTGAGGCATCCCATGCGGTCATGCCATGTACTGAAACATGGCCGAGGAACAAATACTCCCTATTTCAGAATCGGCGGCCAGATTTCAGTCATTCTGGAGACAGTCAAATCCCCATCAGAAATGGCCCGTATGTGTGATAATAGAAAGACCTTCTTTCAAATAGCAATGTTAGCTGACATTTCGTTCAATTCCCCCCCCCCCTCCGATTTTATTTTCTTCACTGTCCTGGCCCCTGCGGGAGTCTAAATTTCGCGACTGTGGCATGCAAGCTAAGGAGAGTTACAGAACCTTGCCACAGATGAACTGTTTTCTTCGCGATTGGCGACTAATCTCCAATGCCGCACAAAAATGAATGACTCACTTTCACGTTGTCTATGTGTTCCCTCTCTCTCTATTTCTTTATAGACTTAACATTCAAGCCCTGCCATATTTATTGCTCCAGTGCAGCAAAAAAAAACGACAATATACGCTTATGAAGTGAACAGGTCCCCTAAAAGTAAAGTACGGGAAGCTGCACGCGCGTTTGACACAGAAGCGTTCCACGTGAGCTAATTAAAACCCTTGCGGGATTACTGAACGTGGCGAGCCGTCGACGTGCAACCCACTAATAGCCGCCGAAACGGCTTACAAAACAGGCACGAGGTGCTTTTTACTGCTTGTCTGTTTACTAATCCCCGGCCAAATGCGCGTGGGTAATAGTCTTTTGTAACCCTACACGCCCCTCACTACTCCTTCCTGCGAGTGGAGATCACATGTCGGCCTTCCTCGTGAGCCTATCCAGCCGGTCGTGGGAGCTAGCCTCACGTACTGCGTTACGTATCGAACGCGTGTCCGACACATCATCGATGCCTGTACCTCCCGAGTAAGGCCTGGGACATATACTATATATACGCACTGCATCGCAAGCTCTGGGCAGTTCCCCTCGGGCTTCGCTTCCGAACAGCGCGTGTCGACTTGTACCAGCCCGGCCATTCTGTTTGCGAAAGAGGATTAGGTACCCGACATCCACCCCGTCGACGACGATTTATTCTCAAGTTCCCGTACCCTGAGTGAAATCGGCCCACTGAGCAGCCGAATTCTACTAACCTACACTATCGGAGCTTCTACATCGCAAGGTACTTATTACTATATTTTTGTCCTTCTTCGGGTGCCCGCTTGTATGTCTGAGGCTTGAGCTGTATATGATTGGTTGAAATGCATCCTGGGGCTTGCCCTAAGGGCACTGCATTGTAACTCTACATGCTTACCTTGGGTAAGCTCAAAGTCACAGTGCGGATGTAAGGGGAAACGGGAACACAGGCATTGACGCCTCAATTTCAAGCCTTCGAAATGCAAATGGTAGGGAGCAGAAAGAAAGAACTCCCGCCATTTGAAGACGACGTATAAAGACGATGTTAACATCTCGTCCACGTGGTGGAATGAGCGAAAATTCAGTACCCCTTCCCCTATAGGTAAAATTGGGGCCAGTGAAGCTTGACATGTGCGTTCCTGACGTTCTTTCTTTCTTTCTTTCTTTCTTTCTTTCTTTCTTTCTTTCTTTCTTTCTTTCTTTCTTTCTTTCTTTCTTTCTTTCTTTCTTTCCTTTCTTTTTCTTTCTTTCTTCTTCCTTTTTTCTTTCTTTCTTTCTTTCTTTCCTTCTTTCTTTCTTTCTTTCTTTCTTTCTTTGTGTTGCATCGCGTCATGATCCCTCCTAACTTATTATTTCAACCATGCCGGGAACGGGACATCCATCCGCGTGCTTCGAAGCACCACACTTCTGTTGCTACAGGCAACAACGACGCTCATGCGTGAAACAGTGAAATGCAACAATGAAAGACAACAATTAAATGTGACCACGCTAAATGACAAGTGACCTCCATAAAATATCCGACTGACATATCGGAAACGGCATGTCGCCGACAGGCGCACGTTCTATAAAGCGTCAATGATCGGAAAACGGCGCATACAAATACGCATGCCTCCGCAGCACCTACGAGGGACGCATTTGTGTGCACCCGCATTTCTTGTCACACGCCGGCGCCGGGTTTTTCGTGTGCGATGCCGCCGTCACCGAAATCTGTAGCTCATAGAGAAGCTTCGCTTAAAAACAGTTGGAGTATTTGTCTCGTTACTTACAAACGCCGGTTTTCAAGTGACATTATTATGCACCAGTTTTAGCTGATGGTTTACGTAGGTGAGGTCTTCAACCCAAAACCATGCTGAGTTCCTCGTTGCACCTCGCTTTCAGGTCAACTACAGCGTCTCTGCGAGCAGATGTTATATGCTTATCTTGATCTATAGCTGAAAGACTGCAGCCCTCTTTGAACGAACCCTCTACGAAGCAGCGAGCAACGGAAAAGAAAATGATAGGTGTAGCCTTAAGGGACAAGAAGAGAGCAGAGTGGGTCAGGGAAGGAACGGGTGTTAAGGACGTCTTAGTCGAAATCAAGAAGAATAAACCGGCATGCACAGGCCATGTAGCGCGTAGGAAAGATAACCGCTGGTCATTAAGAGTAACAGAGTGGATTCCAATAGAAGGCAAACGTGCCACGGGGGATACAGAAAGTTAGGTGGGCAGATGAGGTTAAGTCGTTTGCGGCGATAATGTGGCAGCAGAAAGCACAGGACCGGGTTGATTGGGCGAACATGGGAGGGGCCTTCGCCCTGCAGTGGGCATAGTCACGCTGATGATGATGATGACTATTCGAAAGTCAGTTCTTGTTTTACTGACTGTGATGTATTCATGCGTTAACTTTAAAAATGCTTAAGCTATATAAATAAATTGACCACAGCTGAAGAAGTATAGCAGCTGATTGACATTCGTTTAGCTCTGCGTATCTGGACGTAAACTTTAGGGATGATTATATGTTTCGGTAGAACATTATATAAGTACCACGCCATTGTATTTCGGGCCCATGTAATTTAACGTCTAAGTAAAATTACAAACGAAAATCAGCATTCGAGGCTCTCGTCATCTGCAGCAATTTTGTCCGCTCGAAACTTAATATAACCCAACATAATGGCGCCGAGAAAGACATCGGTGCCACTGCTCTTTTTAAAACTGATATGTATTATTTATAACGTGAAGAAAGTCTATTTAAAGCAATGCGATTGTGCGGCACATCACCTAATGGCAGAGTGAGCGTAAATTTTCAAGGCCTGGGGTTATCTTTCTTGCACGTTACCCTTATCGAAATTTGGCCGCTGCGACCAGCATTAGAGATGCTGCCCTGCACTTAGCATCGCAACGCCGTAGGTTTCATGCTTACGCTGTCGGTGCATGTAAGAAGAGTGCGTGGTCGCAGGCGGCTGTGTAACATACCGAGCTGTAATACAGCCGTTCACGTTGTTGCGGACCTAGAAAAAGACATGCCGTAATCACTCGAAGTTGCTTTGAAACTCGTCCAGGATGTAATCATAAGCTTCCTATGTTGCAAATGTAAGTTACGCATGAGTGTAACATCCGAGCTGTAATACAGCCGTTCACGTTGTGGCAGACCTATAAAAAAAACATGCCGTAATTGCTCGTAATTGCTTTTTATAGCTGTGCAAGCTGTAACCATAAGCTTCTTACGTTGCAAATCTAAGTTACGTATCAGTGCTTACGTTCAGTGTAGTCGTCTTCAAGTATAAAGGTGTTAAGCAGTCGAGCCGACACATGTCTGGCGTTATGTATGTGTATCTGCGTTACGCGTGTGCTCGCGTCTACAAAACTTTGTGTTTGTACGCGTTAACTAGCGATTCGAAGTACCTACTTTGTGCGTGAACGTCTACAAAAGCTTTGTTTTTATATGCGTTAAAGAATTACTTGAAGTACTTACTTTGTGCGTGAACGAATAAGGGGGAATCGATCGGAGGATTTTTTCTTTTTTTAGCCACAACCTAACGCAATGAACCAACAGTGATGCTAAGGATGATATACGGGACATTACCTGTACGTTTTGACTGTAGTATAGCAATTATGACACCATTGAAAAGTAATTAAAGCGGACAAAAAATACACTTCGTGCGTGTACAGTCACGCTCAATATGACTTACAACACGGGAACGCATGGCATAACGTGTCCAAAGACTGCGCATGGCTTCCACTAGCTCTTATCTCCATAACTAAACGCTGTTCTCGCACTTGGGTATGATCCCGAATAAGAAAATATCAATTAGTTGTTGAAATAAAAACAAGTTGACGTCATGTGCAATCTTTGAACTCGTGGGGCCACGCGCTGCCGTGTTGCAAGTCATATTAAAGGTGACTGTACGTCTCCAATACTTTGTTTTTATATGTGTTAACGAACGAATTGAAGCAGCTGCTTTGTGTGTGTACGTCTACGGAATTCCGTTTTTGTATGCGTAAACTGACGAGTTGAAGCACCCACTTTGTGCGTGTACGTCTACAAAACTTTGGCTTTGTATGTGTTTACGTAGGATCTGAAGTATTTGTGTTTACGTTCGAACAGCAATACATCCTTACGTTTTCTCGATTTCTTGACTCATGTACACATCTTGTCGCCGCTGTTTTAATGTCTTGTTGTATACGTCTGTGACGTCCTTTCAAACAAGGTAGAAGTTCAAGATAAAATGGAGGCTTGAAGCGGCGAAAAGCCTTCGAACAAGGGGGTGTCGCTAAAGCCGACGTTTTGGCGAGTGGCCTTGTCTTTTTCAAGGAAGCAACTGTGTATACCTTAGCCCGTGTATGTGACAAATATTGGGACAACAATGTTTTCTTTACTAGAGCCGCGGACTTTGACGCGGTAGCTTACATGAAACAGCAGAAAGCCACTCCCCAGAGTCACCGCATCACCTACTACTCTGCGGTGTGACATCTTTTTTTTTTCTTTTTTACCGAACAGCCGTTGCGAACTTTCCTTCGTTATGTCATTTCTTAAGGCGAAAGCCTTAAACGTCTTGTTCCAAGGTCTTGTGAGGTTCAAAGGAAATAGGCCAAAAAAAAAAAGAAAGAAGTGAGCTCGCCCGCAACGCATGTACTTAGATCACTTCGTCTTTGCGGCTTTAGCGTGAGCAAAATAACTAAAAAATCAGATGATCTCGGGAGCCGCGCGTCTGCTTCGTCAGCTTCGAGTCTGCGGCGTTCGCTTGAGCGAGTAAGTAAAATCTATATTGAATATGACCCATGGTAAGGAGCAAGGTGGGGCTACAAACACCCCTAAACGTGATGGCCTCGAGTCTTTGGACATAGGAGGCTTCCTCGGTGCGCCGGACGACCCACAGTTGATCGACAGAGATTCGTTTGGGGTGGTGGATATTTGCACGTGGTCAATCTGTAGCGCTGCATGATGTCTCTAAAAGTGGTCACGCGATCTCCCCACGTCCACTCAGCATCGCTCTCGAGGTGTGCAAGTAAAAAAAAAAATTGAGGGATCTCGAGAACTTTGAGAATGTAAAGGCGAAAACTTACCGGGACCTTCTGTTGATTTACGGTCGAACTTTCTTCCGATGTGCTGAACTTTATGACGAACGGCAGCTACGAGGCACGTGGATTGATTTGGCATTTCAAGACTGCGGATATGTAAAAGCGGTACAATATGATTCATGCCAAATCAGATTATAAGGTGATGCTAGTGATTGTAGATACCGAGCGCCGACTTAGAGTTGCTGGGGATGTAGTGTGCACTTGTTGCGTGAATCAAGCGGACAATGATATGTCGTTGGAACTGGATGTGGAAGGTATGTGATGTGCTGTTGGAAGTTCAGCACATCGGCATAAAGTTCACCAGCAGATCAACAGAAGGTCCAAGTAGGTTTCCCTTATGAAAATGTGAGACGAGTTCAAAAAGAAAGTCTAATGACTTCTGACATTTCAGTCATTTGACGCTCTAATGTGTCCCTTTAGAATTTTGTAATGTATTTGAAATGCCATTCAAAAACATATTGGCCGATCATTCTGATGCGTATTAACATGTGATAGTCTGATGCGGATTAACATGTGATAGTCCGATGCGTATTAACATGTGATAGTCTAGTGAGCATGAAACGACCTTTGACATCAACACTCATTTGATTCTCTAATGTATTTCTTCAGAATTGTTTTAATGTACTCATAATGTCATTCAAAAACATATTGGCCACCGTCATTCTAATGTGTCCTTATGAGTGACTTTCTTGTGAGTATGAAACATCCTGTTTGCAATGACCCTCGGCCAAGCTTGTGCTTCGTGGCCAATGACATTCATAACATTCCTGAAACAGAACTATTACAGTGCATGATAAGATTTATGATATGTCCGGATGATAGTACGGAATCACATATTAGTTGTGCCTGACAATGTGTTTGTTGGTTGATACACATGCAGCCAAGCATCATACAAAAGTGCATGTATGCACCTTCTCGACACTTGTGCTGTACAAAGACATTTCTCAACAAAAGAAAATGGATAAAAACATTTATTGACTGGGAAACATGCAGAGGTTAAATGAAAGAAAAATATGGTGTACACCTGTCATATCTTCGTTTCGTTTAATCTGTCTACTTAACATTGATGACAGATTGCTTTTGATGCGCAAGGTCCTTGTAGGGAATCCATGTATGTGTATCCATGCATGTGTATCCTGCACGAAAGATCGCAGTAAATATATAAGAGTTGCAAAGAAAACTTTATCCAACACATCGTGCACCTTAGAACACTTAGATGTACTGCCAAGGCCCCATGCAGGTAGTTGACAAAAAGCACTTTTGTGAAGTTAGAGTTAGTCAAAATTGCATCTTATATCGCATTTCCAATAGAAACTTTCAGCAAATCCTGTAAGAAAACAGGAAAACAACACAGAAGGTCAAGTCCAGCATCAAGTATACATTAATGGAGTTACGTCTAGGGTCTTGTTTCTTTGATCTTAGAATTCCCTCAAAAAAGTTGCAATAGGTTCATGGGCAGGCGCAACATGTCGAAGCTCTTTGTAAAGATTGAAACAAATGCCTACCATAAAATATAAGCTCGACCAGGCTCACAGGTAGAACACTCCCATCTTCGTCTGCAAGCTGTCGTCTGCTTCAGTTCCACGAACAGGTGAGATCACCGGGTACATATGTTAAGGATACCAGAAAACATTCATGAGTTGGCGCACCACACAGACCTTACAGCTCACACACAATACATACAATGTATTCAGGCAAGTCTATGTTTATATACCAGCAAGGGCCTCGAATGATGGACTCAGATTGCGCTATAAGAACAAGTATAACCTGAGCAACGGCTCATGGCAGACAACTGTAATGGTGCCATTGCAAGCCGAACTTTCAGAAACTTATGTACTTAGTAAACACTATGTGGTTGGAGAACGCAGATTACGATATAGGTCATTTAAATGACGAAAATTACATCAGCTCTGCTACACAATATAAAATGCATAAATTGATAAAATAAGAGTATGTGTGGCCCATGTGCACACTCCATAATGCCGAGCTTTACATATTGTATTATATGATGAATTTGAGCCGTTTAGGAAAGTAATTCTAGTCGTGTTAAAGCCAATCAATGCCTGGAATATCGGTTTGAATTTGTAGTGCTGCAAGCCATAAAAAAAACCGTTAACCACTTTTGTCAGCCTTCTCTAAACTTCTGCACACATAGTTACATATCAGAATTTAGATTTGTTTCCCATAATAATTACTTCATAAAATTAAAGTAGCACTCTCACAATGAATGCTACGTCTTAGTCGCACAACCTGCAAATAAGAGCACTTTTTCAGTTTCATGCTGCCTTAAGAAAAGCTCACAAAAGAAACATGAACTTTAGATAAGCACATAATTGAGGTGTGCTTTTGCCACCCCAGCACAGTGGATAAAAAGCTCTTGCAACAGTGCTGCTTAACCATTACAACAACTTCTGTTAATATAAACCAGTATGCTTCAGGAAACAATATAACGATGGGAAAAATATTTCACATCATTTTTCTCAAACACAAATATTGCAACAAAGGGCACCTTGCCAAACGCAACTGGCATATTTGTCTAGAATTGATAATTATATACATCTTGTGCTCTTTCAAATTACTGTACACATGGTGTTAGTACCAGAATATAACGTAATTCACTGACTTGTATTATCTTCAAGTGGGTTCACCCAACGCAAGTTCGTTTCTCGTAGCAACGACCTTGCACAGTCAGATTAAAATCCTAACCATAGTGCAACTAACTTCTAACAAAAACAAGCGCGGTGCAGTAGTCGCGGAGAAAGCCACAAACACACGCCACTGAAGAGCACCGCGCGCGCATGTGCAGCCGCAGCGTGTTTTTATATCTTCCTCCCCGCGTACTACATGCCAATTACTACTGAGTTTCCTGAAAAGTTACTTCATTTGTACCTGCATCATGAGAAGGCTAGGCGATGAACGTTATGTTTAAAGCAGTTCTATTTCCGAAGTGATAAGCCATCGTACAAGTAGCTTCAGGCGATGATCTCGTGCAGTATACAGCTGTAGTCGATTTCAATAACTTTCGACGACGCTAAGAAGTTTATTTACAGAATCACAACTCGGATACAAAAAATCTTGCAAATTATTCTTCCTTCGGTTTACGATCGCTTCTGAGCGGCGGAATGCCAAGAGCGGGCCACTTTCTCTCTCTCCTCGGTCGCGACCCGTCCCCTCTCCGGGAAAGAGCCATGCTCTCAGTCCTTCCCTCCTACCTCACCTCCCCCCTCCGGTCCCCTACGCCCAAAAGGGCGAGTGTTGCCCTCCCTGCGACACATACATCGCGCAGGCGTCCCCAAGGTCAACCAGTTCCCGAGTAGAGAAGCAGCAGCGGGAAGCGGGCGGGCCGAGCGACAGGCATTCTTGGAATCGAAAAACAGCCAAGGAAGAAGAGCGCCATGACAAGAAACGCTTGCGTTACAGAAGCGAGCGGAGTTTCGCGCAAAGCAACGCGCCTTCATCCACCCGTTGCAGTTGTAGGTAGTGAACGCACATGGTGAGTGCTTCATACAACCGTATAAAGTGCACAGAAAGCATTGAGCATAGCGTAAAACATACCTGTCTATCATCCTTCCTCTGGCCATCATCCCCGCAGAGTGAACACACCGCCCAGACGATCACACTCGGTTCCTGCGTAAAAGACGTCATGTAATGAAGTAACCTAGCTGTGTAATTCAGAAATATTGTAGAACTTACCAAAATCAGGCATCCACTGTGCACTCTTCAGCTTAGTCCACAATGTACCGTACACTCGGCGACAGTCTTGTCAAAAGGCTGCTGTACGTCCGCACTCGCCTTCAGTCACGAGACTAGGACCTAGATCGTCTTGGAAGGTACACTTGACATTGAATCAAGTAACCAACGTGCATAATCGATAAACGTGGTAACGAAGCATTGCAGAACACAGCATGGCACACACACACACAAACCGCGCGCATCGTGCACCCGTCAAACAACTAAAGCGCCCCCAAGGACAACTTTTCTTGGCAATGAAGGGAAGGCTACGGGGGCGGAGCTACTGCACATGTACTGCTCCGCGAAATAGTCCGGTTCGGCGCGCGTTTCGATTTTAGTTTTGGTTTGTGACCCTTCCGTACCTCATGTGACGGCCATTACATTGTTCGAGCGGCCGTCTCAGGCTTATACAGCCATTTGCTAGTGAAATTCGTCAGAAGCTCCCTAGGCGAGTCGTCGGGAAAGGTGGAGGGTGACGAGCGCTCACTTGAAGACGAAGGCGCTATTTTGACTGTGAGGTGCACGTAAAAGGTGCGACGTTTTCACAAGTGCAAAAACGCGAAATGACGCTGCATAAATCAAAACAAATATAAATATCTCCTTGGTGCGCGCTGACCCTCTCTTCAAACAGCGCTCCGTAGAAAATAAAGCAATGTTGTTGTTTTTATTTGTCACTGTACATAAAAAAGTGTATTTATGGCTTTTTTTTAACCCGTGTGTGCATGTTGGGAATGTGTTATGGCTGTTCGATTTTGTTATAGAACTATACATTTTGTTTTGTCAAAAGAAACGCTTTTTTGTTTCAAGTTACTGCCCTCTCCCGTGGATAGAAAGAGGTAGGGATTATGATAGGAGGAGGGCATGGGTAGGGTGTGATAGGCGACACCCAACGTTGCACACAGAGGAGGTGAATGGGACAAGGAAGGAGTGAAGGGAGAGAGGAGTTGACGCCGTGGAGAACGGAAGAGAGTCGCGTGGAGACGACATTACGAGGAGGCGGGGCGGGAGAAGGATGTACGCGACGTTGGGCCAAATCGAACTTTGGTTGTCGGCTGCTTCTGACCAGCGTTGCAACAGCGAGGAGAGATAGAGACAGTAGTTTGAGGTTGGGAAAAACGCTTGTCCGCGTATCTTTGCAACCAACAACATTCTGTTTTGGACATATATGTAAGTGCACCATGCATAAGAACAGTCCCTAATTTTTATCACAACAATAACGAACTTTTTTCTGTACGTCACCCATTGTCCACAGTTCCAATTCTTCTCCGCCCCCCAAAATCCTTCGCCACGCCGTGCGGGTAATCCCCACTCTCCTCCGTTAATTTCTACTGGACAAATGGGCAACACGGGCCCCTGAGCGAGTGTTCGCAGTGTCACTTGATCATATCTGTTCATATTTGCATATGTGATCGACTCATGCCTTTTAAAAATAAGGAAATGCTTACTTCTATTATACGGCAGGTAATATAATGAACATTGCTGCGGTCGTCAGCAATTCTTCGATCGCCGGTGCATGGGCGATATATGTAAAATATTTACGCATTCTACTGAAACACGATATTTGTGTACATCGCAACACAAATTGTTTATTGCTTGTAGTCTCTGAAAGACGAACTTGTCTATTGTGATAAACTGATTTTACGGTGCGATTAAGGCTATTTAACTTCTTTGTTGTGATGCGCGTTTTGACATTAGGAACGGCAACTGAAAGTCTGAACACTTCAGTCACCAGAAATTAAAGTGCACATGGTCATTTGACTCTCCGATGTACACTTAATGTTAAACGACATTAGGCTTTGCGTGTCTAATGTCTGTCTAGTGACTCATTAGGAGCGCACCTAGTCGACACTAGAAACTCAAGACTCATTTTCATAAGGGTTTCGCCTTCGTATTCTTAGAAAATACTGAGCGCCCCTCGAATTTTTTTTATTTGTGGCAGTTTCCTATTCGGTTTTTTTAGTTGTTTATACATCTTAGGGTTCCCATTTTTTCTTTCATATTTTATTGTTTTTTGCCATAAAACATAGAACACTGTAGAAGCCTTAATTTTAAATCTCAATTTTTGAATTTCAATACTTCGATTTCTGTACAGCAACCATATTACACCCGAACGGAATAGAATATTAGGGCACGCGAAAATTTCTTGTGTGCATAAGAACTTGAATCATTAGAAATCACTCAGATTAGAACATATTCAGTTATTCTGAACACCCCCTTTTTTTTTCTCGCGAAGTGTGCTACCATTCTGGAACGCTGATATATGAAGGCCATTCACGCGGTGTACTTGGCGAGTTGATGTGCAGTACTCAAGCAGCTACAGCACAAAAAAGAAAGAAGGAAACAACCGAATCTGTTCTTTTTAGATGCGAAGCAGCTTTTGCTCGGGGCTTTGTCCGTATTTCCATTGGCGACCGTCCGCTTTCTACCACCTAGCATAGCCATCTGAGCTTGCGCTCGCGCCGTGAAGAAGTCTTATTCCTCTTGTTCTTCGACCACCTTGATGATGATATGTTCAGAGCACTTTAGGGGCCAGGGCTGCCGTATGCTGTCCTAGCTTGGCGTAACGCAGACAAAACCATGTGTGCTGGCACGCGCTAGCGCTTCGGGCCTTTGTAACAGGCTGGGTAAGACGCTGTGGCCTCTCCGACTTACACTCTCTAAGCAATCCCGTGATGGCGTCGGGGAACGAGATTCTACAGACCCGCGACGAACCAACGCGTTGTATCCTAGTCATAACGCGCTGGCACGCTCCAGCGCGTTCGGGCCTCTGCAAAGTGCTGGGTAAGACGCTGTGACCTCTCCGCCTTACACTCTCTCAGCAATCACGTGATCGCGTCGGTGAAGGAGATTCTGCAGACGCGCGATGAACCCGCGTGGCGTGCTCCAAGAAGAGTTCGGGACGAGTAACAGCAACAGCAACTACAGTGAATTCTTGGTGTGCTCCACTTGCAAGGACGCGTTAACATCGGGCAAGGTGCCCATGATGAACGGAACTTTAAGTCAACCCATGCGCTGCTTCGCATCCCCACATGGTTCCCTTTAGTGGGAGAATGATTGATTGATTGAAATAACTTTAATGTGATTGAAATAACTTTAATGTAGTGGGAGATGGTGTAACTTTTTTTCTTTCTTTTTTCGAGCGAACCTTGTTAAATGTTACATATTTCTGTGGTGGCGGAGGCGGTGTCGCTCGCGAAAAACCTGGCGCTGCCGAGTGTACAAAAATGCGGCCCCCTAACATGCTCCTGTGTCATGCGTATTTGTATGCGCCTTCTTCCAGCAATTTATGCTCTCTAGATTGTGGGCTTGTAGGCGATCAGCCGTTTTTGATATGGCAATCTGACCACTTATCGAGATCACTTGTCATTCCACATTGCCACGTTTCATTGTTGCCGGAATATCAACGCATTAGTGTCGTTGTTGTCTGTAGCAACTGAAGTGTTGCGCTGAAAAGCACGTTGATGAAGGTTGAATTCCCGGCATGGAGGAAGGAAGCAGTTAGGAGGGAGCATTGCGCAACTCGAAAGAAAAATAAAGAAAGGACGAAAGGAAAAGAAAGAAAGAAAGAAAGAAAGAAAGAAAGAAAGAAAGAAAGAAAGAAAGAAAGAAAGAAAGAAATGGACTAAGTCAGGCGTACACGCGCGAAACTTCGCTTGCCTCATTTTTGTGCTAGTGGAAGGTTTCCTGAATTTTTTATTTTGTTCATTAATATTTTGTTTCGCCATCTCGCTTCTTTCTTCCTATCCTTCTTACGCTGTAGATGTTTGAGGACCTCGAAACTTATCATGCGTGGTCTAGCTTTCATCACTGTTAGCGGAGACGTCAGCGGCAGAATAGTTGAGAATGACTCCCATTTCATAATCCATAAATAACAGTGACCCTTCAGTCCTTTTAGTGTCACATCTTGACAGCTATCAATCTAGGCGCGTGAGTTTTGCAAGCGAGTGCGCCTGCTCTTGTAAAGGTCCGTATGAAATGTCTTTGTCGCAGCCGGGGCATACTGTAACTGTCATGCCGACACACTCATTACCAACGATATGAGTAATGCTTTGGATTTCGGACGACCTGCTTTTAAATGCGAAGCATTTCTTAGCGAACCTCTGGCACTTTGAGCGTTTCTATCTACGTATCTATGTATCTATCTATCTATCCTATCTATCTAGCCGCCTACGTCTGGGTGCTCTCATGATCGCCTCCTTAACTTGGTGTAGACCAAAATTTGCATGGAAGGGTAAGAGCATTTGACAAATATGACTGCCGGGTCATGACATGAATAACGTTAAAATCCTTTCGCGTACGTCGTCAAACCCTTTCCACTAGTCACGTGTGGCACATACCCGTTTACCACGGGCCGCGGTCTACGGGTATGCGCCACAGGTGACTGACAGTTTATATCTACCCAGGAACGGCGAGAACAGACATGGGTAACTTAAACCGGCAGCGTTGACTCAACGAATGGAAAGAATGAAAATTAGGATCCCAGCAGGAATCGAACCCAAGAATTCTGCGTGGCAATGAGGTATTCTACCACTGAGCCACGCCAGGTCTATAAACTGGTTTGGAAAAACAGCCTACGCAGGCGTAATATCGGTGCAACGTCAATTGTGGTTGTGGTGCTGGCTATCTAATTTTACAAGAAAGCAATAAACACTACATGATACTCCTACGATGTGTGCTCCTACGATACAGGCGTCATATCAGATTAACGTCTGTAGTTTCAGTGTTAGCTCCGCTTTTATAGCAGTCTAATAAACATTACGTTTGTATTCCTATGATTCAGCAAGCTATATTGAAGCATTGCTCGACCCCGGAAGAATACATTAACGAAAGTTACACATGATGTCCACATCACCGCACCGTAAAGTGCACTTCGTCCACCAGAACGACGCAGGGTCCTCTTCATTTCTTACGAGGCTGAGCGATGGACTTATGCTGATCAAGGACGATGACAGATTGATTGACAGCCGCTTTGTAGACTAGGCTACGTAGGCCACATACGCCCAGGTAATCTACGAATACGACAAACATCGTCCACTGATGTTGGTCTACGTAGCACTATCCAGGCCTACCAGCCTCGACGGCCTATACCTCACCAACGCGAAGGGTGGCTTCAGGTTCCGACATGTCGCCGGCTCTGTCGTCAGACAATTTGTCTACGAAATGACCGAGGCTTCCACGAATTCCAACAGCTCTACTATACCACATACTTCACTACACATGGACCCCTCGTCACCACGATCACGACCAGGTCCTTTAACAAGTCATGACCAGCTGCTGGTTCTCACAGATCACGGTGATGATGCCCTTGTTCAAGAACTGCCAAGAACTTCTTGCACACATGCACACGGGTTTGTGAAACGTGCGTGCGTTCTCGGGACACATATAAGCATATCAGCTTACCGCTTCCGGTGTTGGTAATACCCACGTTGCTATTGGCAGCGTTACCCAACCGTAAACAACTGGTTATATAACACGTATGCGGCTCTTCAACATATATATGGATTCTCTCGGTGGATTTCATGCGCGGTGGTCGCGTCGTCCGCGATGCCGAGTTTTCTCGGCCTCTCGCCGATCGTCGTGCCGCTGCGAACGGTTGCGTCGTCCGCTACGCCCAGCACCTCTCTCGGATTGAGTTTCGACTCTCTGTGATGTCCGTGCCTCTGGCCGATCGTCGTGCCGTGACGGTTCCCACGTCAGCCAAGCCGAGCACCTCTCACCGAGTAAGGCTCGCCTTTCCGTGATGTCCTCGTGCTCCTGCTCATCGTGCCCCGTCCATGAACTTCACTGACAGGATCCCCCCACTCCTACTCTTTCCTTCACTCTTTTAATCCCTCCTTATCCCATCCCCCTGAGAGCTACTGCTGAGGTGTCATCCCCTGAGATAGACGATTGCGGGGCTTTCAATTTTCTTCACTTCCTGTTTTTTTATTACTTCAAGAATCGCTCCCCCCAACATATATATGTGGGCGTATAAAATTTATACAAATCTTTAGCGTCATTTTGTAACGTGTAGCTCAGTTAAAAAAGGTTACGCCACAGTCACCTTCCCACCGCATGCTTCGCATAACATCGACTCCCATGGTACGCGGGATCTGCCGAATTTTTTTTTTTTTTTTTGGATTTCAAGCATTTCGTGTCAGATGTGTGAAATCTGCTTCACTAAGTATACATACCAGGTTTGAAAGAGACCGAAAAAGGAAAAGTAGCCTACACACACAAACACACACACACACACACACACACACACACACACACACACACACACACACACACACACACACACACACACACATATATATATATATATATATATATATATATATATATATATATATATATATATATATAGTGTATTGAAGAGTGATCTCGCTGTAAATCTCACGACGAGTGACATTTGCTTGTTGGCACTGATCTCCCGTATGTGCTTCTTAGAAGGTAGGGTTTTAGAGCCGCGATACAATGCGCCCTTTCAAAGGCGTGAACTTTAAATTCATTCACGAAAGCGAAATAATGAAAATTAAGCCATTCTCAGGAGGTCTTTCGTCACTAAAGGACGGAATCGCATTCAGTGAGACCTAGCATAACGTGGCCAATGATTAGGACAAATGCAAGACACGTGATACCCGGCCGCGTCCTCCATTTCGCAATTGTTTTCGTGCCAGGCACCCTCATCCGCGTACGCGCACCTTTTTCTCCTGTGTTCCTTCTCAGCGTTTCTTCTTGTTTTATCTTCTTTCGTGCCTACATTATCGCTCTTGGAGTGTGCGGCGAGCAAGAGACAGCTTTCATAAGGGCGCATCCGAGAGCCACCATTAATGACTTTTCCGGTGAAACGGCTGCATGTTGTTGCTCCGAAAAAAAAAAAAGCGTTTCAAGGCGTCGCAGCATCGACTAAGCACATACGATACCACACCGAGGGGAAACAGCTATCATGTCGATGCTTAGGGCCTTAAACTTCTTTTTTATCTTATTGCGGCACCGGTTGTATGTATTTATGTTTTAGGTTACTGTGTGCGCTTACCAATCAGAAATCGGCTCCCACGTCGCCAGGAAGCCGCAGCAGAGAAATAAATGTTTTCTTCGTGGAAAAGTCCCCTTGGTTCAATAAGGTTTTTGCGAAACAGCCCATTCATACTTAATTACTGTCCAATCCGTGCAAGAATTGAAACCGTTACAAATATAAAAAAGCAAGACATCCGAGGGAACCTGACTGTTTGTGCACAGAATTTTAGTAAAACAAACAAACACAAACACGTATATGATGCGCAAGCAGTATTTCATATTTTTTGTCCTGGCGCCAACCGAGGGGCGTTTAATGGCTTAAAACCGATAGCGACCGCGTGAAATAGGTTTGAAGAATAACCTTTTATTCAGTAATTCATGGACACTCTCTTTTCTTTTATGTGTGTTTTTTATGCGTTACACTCCGCATGTACTGGTACCATTCGCTTGTTTTGATCCACCGAAGGGTTATTTTTTCTTCATTTATTCTGGAATATCGAAATGAGAGAATGGTAGCAGAGAACACACCAGAGAAAAAAAAAGACCATAAAAAACGCGCATTTTAGATGTGCTGAATCTTGCGCCAACATCCAAACCCAATTTCCATCACGGCTATCTGTTTCAAATAACATGCAATTTTTCCTGTGTACCGTTGCGTCGTGAATATTTATCCTTTCTTTTAGCTCAAATCAAGCTTGCCTTAAAGAGCTAATAAGCCGTGGCATACTAGCACATGTGGCATTGGGAAGACATGTAGGAGGTCGAGCGTTTATATTCCGTGGTCACACACGTGGCATCACGGTGAGGACAAAGCGCAAAAAAAGCATCCCGGCATTTATATTCTGTGTGTGCGTTGTGGATCTAGACGAGTACGACGGAAGGCGAGATGTTCACGATAAATGGACATGTATAAGCATATCCTGTCTCGGTAACACTGTCGCTCCGCAAGCTCTGGTACTCGGCAAAATAGTCATGAACTTCTCCTTGCACGTCCACCCATCAGTGAACTTAGGCTTAACATCTACTGGACTGGAGAAGTAACCACAGAAGAAAAGCACCGTAGCCTCAACGCTTCTTCGACTTCGTATTAGAGGAACTATGGAAGGCACGGCCAGGTGAAGTTGAGGGTGTTCGCAATAAGGAAGATGGCACCACAGCCTAGCCCAACTGTGTATTATTACACGCGTTAGCTAGCCCAAGGAGGTAAACTTAATTCGAAGTCGAACACGGCTCCGTGACCCATTACCATGCCGTGATTTTGGCACATCTGATCCTTTGATTACACAGCTCTACTTCGCTTAAAAGGACACTAAAGTGAAACAAGGAATCGGCTTATATTGTTAAGTTGTACTGAGAATTCTAATACAGTTAATTTCGCCATCATAGGTTTAATAAAAAAGGATAAAATCAAGGTGAATGTTCCATTTTTAAATCTTGCGCCTAAACCTCCCCTCTTGACGTCATGGATTTCAACGTGTATTTTTAGTATTTTGGCGACGTTGGCTCAACGAATTTTCCTGAAAACTCGTTATGTTAAGTCTATGGAGCCCTCAGAGGACAATACACTTCATTTTTGCCGACTAGAAACGACGTAGAACCTAATGGATGCCGTCAAAATCTATGACCTCACGGCGTTTGGTGTGGTAACTTCAAGGTGGCGTCGCCACACGCATTTTATTTTTGCGCGTTTTTCATTTAACAAGCGCCTTCTCGCGGCAAGCGTGGTGATCTTGGAATTGTGAAAGACGAACTTACTAGTATAAAAAAAAAATCGTTTTTCTTCCTCTTTAGTGTCCCTTTAAGACCTCTCGTACCGAAATGCAGCGTGAGTGAAATTTTCCATGAGAGAAAAATATAAGAGAAAAATAAAAGAAAGCAGAAGCACGAAGCAAAGACAGAGGTAACATCTTCATTGACAGCTTCGATGACGCCGTCAATGAAGGCGTCATCGAAGCCATCACTGACGGACATCATTGATTGACCATCAACTGGTGGATGAACTGCTACATCATCGAAATGTCATTTTATTGTCGGTGTTAGGAACCTGCGGGGGTGTGTGGCACGAACGTAGTCGGGGCAGTGACTTCATCAGCTATTGGGCGCTCTATGAGAGAAAAATACGAGAGGAAATTAAAAAGCAAGCACAAACACGAAGCAAAAGCACAGGTAACGTATTCATTGTCAGCTTCAATGACGCCCTCAATAAAGGAGTAAGCGAGCTGGTGAATCAACTGCTACGTCATGGAAACATCATTTTATTGACGTTGTTAGGACTCTGCGGGGGTGTGTGGTACGAACGAAGTCGGGGCAGTGACTTTATCAGCTATTGGGCGTACGATGAATGCCGTAGAAATCTTTTGTTTTGTACTCCACTGCGCATGGTGGCCCTACTCACCTGACTGTCGCAAGCGAACGGTGCTAAGTTTCATGACGCGCAGTACAGAATAAAATACTCCCATCCCAGTTTCATATATTTTAGAAACTATAAATTGTGCGCCATGTTTTTATATACGCGCGTCCACGCACTGACGTCATGACTAGGCTTTGGGAATTTTCGGCCCTTGCTTGATTCGTTCGTGTATTTCATCTTAGCACGATCGAGAAATAAGTTCTCCATTGACGCCGTCGGTAAGGGGCAATGATCTAAGGCTTACGAAAATAGCGGGAAACTAATTTCCGTGGGTGTTTCTTGTTTTTTTTTTTTTAATATCGTGTACTAGCGCGGTACTCGCGTGTGTTCGCTCCCCGAATTATCTGTACATTCGTCCCAATATAGACGAAACCCGAAAAGGCATATCGCCCTTTTTCCCCTTTGACAGAGAAAACATTTTATTAAAAAATATATAAACCAAGCATGTGGGAGGGAGCCCAAGTCCAGGGTCGCTATGATGACCTCGGCGACGAGAACCCCCTCGGAATTGTACTTCCGCTCTGTTATCAATGTCGGGTGAAAAATATGAAATAATGCAGAGCCATTAAAGCGCCGTTGGCTCATAAAACAGGAGATTGTTTTATTTCATATGCTCTCCGATGGAAAGGGACCAATGTCTATGCCTCCGTTGTACTTTAACTGTAAATGTATAGTGGATGCTATTGGTGCTAACTGCGGAGCATGCAGGAAGGAATCAGGAAAAGAAAATTGGCCGCGTATCTGCGTGCTTCGCTGCAAATGTCGTCTAAAGACGATAGAAGAGGCGCTGCGTGAGATATGAACGCCATCTCGCAATACGTCGGGAAACGTGAATGCTGTGTTGCGGGCTGGTAGTCCCGGCGCAGCAGCAGGCGATGACCGGCGGTGACCAACGCGACCGGCGGGGACGCCAGCCAGCCCGAACACGCGGTTTGGCGCGAAGCGCCGAAGCAGAAGAAACGTCCGCACTCGACGAGTACTCTCCACACACTCTTTTATATTCACGTCGCCTGGGTAAAGCAGGAATGCCAGAGCGGCGCACCATGGCATTCGTACAGTGCAATACTGAACCGAAACCGAAACACAACAATGAGCTCGTGCAGAGGGCACGGAGGAAGCCAAGTTTCGGCGCTGTCGCATTTTCAGCGTAGCTTAAGAAACTAGGGTCTCTAGAATTACGTACTTATGTATTTTCTATTAAAGGAACACACCACCTAATATTTATTTAGTGATGTTGCGTCTCAGATATGCGTAATGTTTGCTTTTTGATCAACAATGTACACAAGTATGAACCTAGTCAGCCGTTCACGATGGCTGGCCCTTGGGCAAGTGGTTCAACTTTGGCCGAGTGGCTGAATCGAGGGACGTGCCGACATACAGAAAGATAGACCAAAATTTCTGCGTTTAAGTTCCCCAAGAAAGACTATCGTCTTTAAAATGAAGCGTCCATGAACGATTATCGGAATACAACTAATATGACGGATATACTAAGGCGAAAGTCTGAATCTTCTCACGAGATGGGTCCCTCCGCGAAAAGCCGGCGTCTTGTATCCAGGTCACATAGGGGAGTGTTAGCTGCGATTTCACTTCGTCTTCCCCTCGCCCAGCGCCTTTGCACGGCCTAAAATCGCATGAACACCCGCGCGCCCTGTGGCTCCAGGCGCGCGAGCTGTGCGTTGGCGTCGTCTTTGCGGCGTTCGCGTTACGAAAGGAAACAAAAAAAAAAAGGAAAGTTGCGTTCGCGGGGTATGAAGTCCACGGTAAAACGGCACACCAGATGTCATTCGCCTTCGTGTCGTCTTAGGCAAACGAATGATGGAGCCCTGTGAGTTTTTGGCGTCCTTCGATGGAAGTGACAAGAGTTTCACGCAAGTTGAGTGCGGAGAACGCGTGACGTATAAGAACGCAGCGTCCCGAAAGTTGCGTTCCAGAAAGACACCTTTCAGAAGGTACTGTAATAGATGTTGAAGAAGATCGAACAGACCGTTTCTATTCCACGAAAGGCTTTCAATGTTATACAAGAAACAATTTCTTTGATTATAAGTTACGCGAGCGTCGGGGCAGGGGGAAATTCGTTCATTGCAGCGTATGCGTAATGTAATGTAATGTAATGTAATGTAATGTAATGTAAAGGAACACTGGCAGATTATGTAGGCGTATGACTCCAAGTTGTACCAAATTTGCGGATGTAGCACCCTGAATAAAAATCTCATATCCCATAGTCATCGATAGCGGTTAAAAGCTGTGATAAAAAAAAAGAACATATATGGGCTTCTTCTTCAACGTAACTCATGCCCGCGGCTTCTTGAAAAGTCGCAACAACTAGTACACAATGTCGCAGTGTTCCTTAAAGGAATTTTCTCCTTCATTCCCTCTTTCTCACAAAGCCAGCTCGTTACACAAAACACCAAACGTAGGCGAGTATTGAATTAGCGCTCGCCTACTAATAAAGAATAGTTCAAAAAGATCCTTCAAGGAGCTTCATGAGTAGTGTACATGCGGAGATAGATTCAACATGCCCAGACTGCTGTGACGTTAGCTCGTTGAAACACATGCCCTGGCGATGCCCTGCGTTGCAGGACTACAGTCAAGAAGCCTGGTGGACCGCTGCTATTAACGACCCTAGCTACGACGTCCAGCGCATGGCTGTCCGGAAGGCCCGTGAGAGGGCGGAGAGGCTCGGCCTCCCCGTCCCGACATGGGACTAGCCATGAGTTGGATGTGTAAACATGTCACGCTCTTCCCTCCGGACCAAATAAATGTCTTTTCTCTCTCTCTCTCTCTCTCTCAAAAGAGCAAATGTACCATTTCACTCAACGATTTGATTCTAAATGAAGATATAACATGTCAACCTTTTCGGAGTCACAAGCTATCGTTCTTTGATTGTGCTACTTTAAAATCTCAAATGGATTCGACCTAACATTTATGAATGTATACTGAAATCCTCTTATACAGAAGTCAGCGCCGCGTTCGTAGAACAAGAGAAGCAAATGTCACAAATTAATGCGACGCTCTCACCTCTGGCTCCCAGCTGCAGCGACACTATTTCGAGGATTCTTTAGGCTTCCCGCCAAGCTTAAATCCAGCATTACATCAGCATCCTTTTGCTCACTTCAATATTTCGCGCGAGTCGACATTTCAACACTTCGTCTATACTGGAAACACTTCAACGAATGTTCACCATTCAGTCATCATTCCTAACTATAATAATGAAATCATGATATATTTATATGCCATGGAAATTAGAAAGTTAGCCAACTTAATGCAAAGTAGTAACTCCGAGTGTACCATGACCACTAATTCGTGAAAGTTGTTCCGATGAAGGTTTTTTTTTTACTTGCGTCTCCACCGCGTCAGCTCATGCTGCCGAAAGGCCCAAACATTTCCTAGTATAACCAGGCCACCTAATGTTGATGCAATCATCAAGCCCGCTTCCTATCTCCGGGCATCCATTTTTGAAACACTCTAGGGTCGTCGATTATGCGGATCTGCGAAGTAGCTTCTCGTAAGGGGAATCCATTGCCGACGACGCATTTCAGAGTTATTGCAGCCGCCGACGCGACGCTTAATCCGAGCCATTTCCCGCGTGCCTTCGCTGCGTTGCTACTGTTGCGTCAAAGAAACCGAAGCCTTTCATCCCCGAAACGTTACGCGCGATATTCCAACGGCGCGTTTTCAGGCAGTTTGCAGTGAGCATTACGGGACGTGGCTCATTATTAAAGTATGGCCGACGACCTTGCTTCCCTCAGAGGTGTTGCTGGGTGCCCACAAGCAAAGCCCAAAAACTAGCCCATCAGTCTGTCCCTTTGATTACGAGTATTTGCCGAAGAAGTTCCACAAAAGGGGACGAAAAGAAGTGCATTAACGCGAACTAACGCAACACCTTCGCATTCGCATTCTCATTCACAGGCCGGCTGTGATGCGACCATTGCGCAACCCGACTTTCCTGTTATCTCGCGCTGGCCGTTGATTGGGGGCCGCTGTTCAAGGTCAAGAACTCCAGCGCGACCGGTTGTCGGAAGAGAAGACAGGGAGGGCAAAATAAGATGGCGGCGGATAACACACGGTCCCTTACGCATTTGCCTAAGACGACTGTAACGGCAAAAGCCACCTTCTTTTTCTCAGCACCCAACGTGGTTTTGCACTGGCTCAGGGATCGGAGGCATTTGCAAGCTTCCTGCACCTCACGGGGGGTCTTGCAGTGCCTCCTTGATCGGCCCGCCTTTTGACCAAACGACGACGTCACGTGATGACGTCGTCATGTGACGTGACGTCGTAGTAACGTCACAAATTTTGGGGGAGACTTGCCGTTATGCATATGGAGACTCATCACATGATGATGACTTATTGGGTGATTCGGGCTGACGCCACCGTTGACGACGGTCACTTTTCGCGTTTGGTGAGGCATCTAAGGCTATCGCCTTAATATGATGCCGGTGGATAACGGTAATCGATGCTGTTTTCATGAAAGGCTTGCTGTTTTCCGTTCCTCACGCAACCGACCCCGTAGCCTCACGGTCACATGCAAATAGAGCGACCACCTGCGGAGACTGGACCAAATCAGCAGGGGCCTCTTCGGTTTATGAGCACGGACCTCTTCGCCCAAGAGAAGGATCACCTCCTTTCTGGACTGTTGCACGGGTGTACAAAAGCTGACGTCACAGCCTCGGCAGCGCATTTCTGGAAGGGTGACGCGTATTAACAACAGCCCAGAGACGATCATAGCGGCGCCCAGGGAGCCTCCGTTGACAAGGTGTACAGGGCGCATGTAAGAGTCACGAGATGTTTGCAAGCGGACACCAAGCACGCGTGCGACCCAGTGAAGACGACTGAGTGTTACGAATGTTGGGAGGTAGAAAAACACGTGTTAGGGAAGCGCGCCTCCGAGGGAGAAAGAGCGAGAGAGAATGGAGAGGAGGTTAAGGGAGAAGTGGGAAACGGCGGAGACGAACGGGGAGGGACCGCGGGTCTTCGTTAAGCAACAGGTCGGCTCACGAGGACGGACACGCGAGCGCTCCTGTGTGCCCCGTCGGGAGAGAGTGATGACGTCGGAAAGGCAGAGCCAAAAGGAAGGAGAGGAGGGGAGAATGATGGATAGAGAGAGATGAAAACGGCGGGAAAGAGATCACGCGGGCGCGTGCTTCGATCCCGGCCGCGTCGTATATAAACGGCGCGCTCCGGCTCGCTCCGACCGTCGATTGTTCGGAACGGCGAAGAAACCACATCGTGAGCCGTTGCGGAGCACCGAGCTTGACAGGGATCGCACCTAGTTTCGATTTTCACTCAGCTGTTCGTATATCGCCGGACAGTGTTAACCGTTTCTGAGTCGACAGTAAGGAACATTGGTGCAAGTCTCCGTGGACAAGGGATACGTCTGACTAGAAGGAAGAAAACAAGCCCTGCAAAAAAGCGGCCCTCAACGAGGACCGGACGCTAGATCAACTGGACCAGGTGATCTGATCTCGGCACGGAGTACAAGTGGACGTCATAGAGCCGAATGCGTTACGACAAAAAGAATTGGTAAGTCGTCACTAAGAGCCGTTTCACAATGAAAGATTGGGCTGAAGTTCGCGGGATCGAATCTCGTCTGCATTTGGATGGAGGGAGAAGGCTAGATGCCAGCGTGCTCAGAATTAGGCTCACCTCGAAGAATCCTAGGTGGTCGGAATTAGCAGACCCCTCCAATACTGCGTCTCTCATAATGACGTAGTTGTTTTGGGTCGCAAAACCCCAACAATATTAGATAATGATTGAATGTCACGCTGACACAATGAAAAAATATTGTAATGACGTAAAACACTGTCTCGAAATTTGGGAACTTTGACGGCAATGGCATGGTTGATTGTGAAGTTAGCACTTTCCTAGCTACAGATTGCTAGCAATGTGATACTCGTATGTTGGTGAAAACGACGCGCTTCGAAGCGATTGAAAAGCGACGCGATTCAAAGAGCTGTGCTAGAGGGCATGTAGCTTAGAACACAGTGCGTTCGGTATGGTGCTGCTTACTATGCCGAAAAACGTCACCAAGATTAATATTCCCGGACGGCAGAAAATGTTCGCAATTTAGCAGGCGCCAGACGCACTCCGAAGATATGTACGTATTTGTACGTCGAATATTTCGACCTGTTTATTTGCACGGGCATTCCAAGAAAGCGCCTATGACGCTCTTTCAATGCGACTAAGCCAAAGAAACAGATGCATGTGTTGAACATTAGGCGCACACGTGGGCATTGTTGTTTTGCTTCACGCGTTCTTTGTCTCTGCGTAAGAGAGCATATCTGCGCGCTATTTGCCAATGAGCGACTTCTAAACCGAAATGCGTCGTCGTATCTATGTCACATCCTCGTTCTCATAAATATGATATATCATTGCTGTCTTTCCAGCTGAAAAGAAACAATCAATAGAGCCGGCGCTATTTCCAAACGTGTGAAATACGCAAACGTTGTGTGCACGCTAAAAAATAAGATGTAAAAATTGGCCGCGTTTCTTCGTGCTTCGCTGCAAATGTCGTCGAAAGACGATGGTCTTCTTCCGGCCATTTTTTTTTTTCTGTCGGCCGTTTCTGCGCCGTTTCAGCGCAGCCTAAGAAACACTGCCATGTTTGGCGCAGCCTAAGAGACACTAGGGTCTTTAGAACTACGTATCTATGCATTTTATAGTAAAGGAACACACCACCTAATACCTATGTATTGATGTAGCGCCTCAAATAGGCGTAATATTTGCTTTTTGATCGACAGTGTTCACAAGTACGAACGCGGCTACCAGTTCAAGATGGCTTGGCGTTCAGCGGGTGCTTAAATCTTGGCCTGGTGGCTCAATCGCGTGATAGACCGAGAGAAGGACCGACAGACAGAGAGACAGACCAAGATTTCTGCGTTTAAGTTCCCCAAGAAAGACTATCGTCTTTAAAAGAAATGCGACGTCATATGTTATGTCCTTTCAAGCGAAGCTTGTTGTGAGTTAGATTTCGGTGGCGGCAGAGGCGTCCTACGCGATAACGCCGGCGCCGGCGAGCGTACAGAAATGCGGCTCTTCACGGTGCGCCGTTCACATGTGTATTTGTATGCGCCGTTTTTTCAATAGCCGATGCTCTCTCGATCCTGAGTTCGTTGGCGATCAGCGGTTTCTGATGCGGCAATCTGAACTTTTATCGATGTCACTAGACACTTCGCGTCAGGACATTTCATTGTTGCCTGGATATGACCGCATGACCGTCGTTGCTGCCTGTAGCAACTGAAGCGCTGTGCACGGGGAGGAAGGTCCAATGCCCGGCATGAAGGAAGTAAGAAGTTAGGAGGGAGCATTGCGCGATGCGATAGACAGAAAAAAAAGTAGTAGGTCGGGTTCGCACATGCCAAGCTTCGCTTTTCACCATTGTGCCGATAGGGGAAGGGCCACTGAAGTTTTTTTTTAATGTGAAAATACTTAACACTGAAATACATTACAGTGTATGTGGTCTCTGAAGTCTCGTTAAGCCTTGTTCTCCTACCAACTAGGCACGCTGAAAAGCACGACAAGTTAGCGAACAGTTCTGGTCTTCGGAAGAGGCGCCCTCTTTGTTTTACAGAAAGCTTAAAAAAATGTCATCATAATTTTTCAATGCAGGATAGTGTTACAGAAACGCTGAAATTGAGGTCGCTTACCCACCTGTCACTTGGGAAAAACGGCCGTTGAGCTGGCGGGGATAATAAAACGCCGCAGACGTCATCATCAAATTCCTGCATTCGTTTTTTTTTTGTGTATTGGAGTGTTTCGTGACTCATCCAACTCGTTAATAGGCCACTGGCACATGAGTGCCTGCAACAGGTTGCCGTATCGCGTGTGTCACGTCTGGGCGTACAGTTACGATACATTCGCGGAAGTCGTAGACAAGTTGTACGTTTTGAGTGACGCCGAAAAAACCGAACGCGTCATGCGACACCGATTTCGCGTCGGTTGTCATTTTGTCGCTCGTTATGCTCGTATATCTGAGCTGCCCCAAAAAACTGAATTTAGCATACGCCGTCATTCATTGCTAGAAACTTAATCGGTACAAAACCGATATGCCACTGACGTTGCATCGTCTTTATTAAAATAGGAATAGCCTCTATATATGTTAGGACATACAGTCGTGGACATTTAAAATAAGAACAAGTTAGGGTTAACTAAAAAAGGATGTCTTTGTTCTTTTTTCAGCCAACATGCGCAATGTCTGCGAAGTTTTGTCTTTCAACTTTATTTCGTGCTTAAACGACCGCTGGCAACCACGTAATTAGTGGTCCGAAGTATGTCCCTTGCAAAAATATATTCTACTTTGAAATTTTTCGTTCCCGACAAATGTGTCTAGGACTCAACTTGTGTATCAAAAGTAAGCCTATATGCTAGATTGCATTGATGATCTATGTCACTATACTGGGTGCATTTAATTTTTACAACAGTATCATGGTCTGCATTAAAACTAATATATAATGGTATCGCTGTATACTCAATTGATAAATCATGACATGCATTTTTAAGCGCACCCTTTTCAGTACAAACCATCACCGTTCCCAATGCTATGCACTCAGTTGCCAGTATTCATATCATTCCTCAGAGTTGGTTCTTCAGTACTGGTCAGAAACTGGTTAAGCGTTAGACTCGTAATAGCAGTATGCACAGTTAAGCGTGACGCTTTCGCGTGTCTGAGTTCACTGAGGGGCGCGTGAATGCCATGAATGCACGAATTTGCGTTAGCTTGTGTTTACCGTGCTTTAACTTGAAAAATGGCCGTAGCTGCGCAATTAAAGCTTTGTTTGGACTTGTTTATCGCAGCAAGTCCTACTTCGTCATTTAAAATGTGAATATTCATCTATTGGTCGCCCACCTGAGCGGTAGAGAACAAACGCAGGGGTCAGGAACGAATATTACTGAATTATACGTAACATCGGGTCGTATATTCTCGTATTCCGCGCACACGATAACACGCACAGTCGAACGTAGAAGAAACGAGAACATTCTTAGCGGAAGAGTTTTGAAGATGTTATACCTAGACGAGTCGTTAGTCAAAACAAAAACTACATGTGCAGAAAAGAAAGAAAGAAAGAATAAAGTACACATTGCGGCGTGAAATGCGATCGCGCACTAAGCATTCAAGATGCTAATAACCCACGTGTCTTTAGCAACAACAAACGCCTCGCACGCGCCAGAAACAACAAACAGCCCGCCACTGAGACGAGAGCGAAGCACGTTGCGCAGTCAAAGCACCTGGTTTCACCGGAAAACATTTTAGAGTTTCTATTTTAAATGTGTGTCGACACAAGAAACACCGTGTGGTTGAACAGTCCCCGGCATTTGCGTGACCGCGCTTTTCGTCGATAAAGGAAGAAACGGCGCCGAGCAAACCGAGGACTTCGAGTAAAGAGGAGAGAAGAGGAGAGAAGGCGAGTGAAATGGAGCGGAGGAGAGACACTCAAGAGGGCACCACGGCAGGCGCTCGATCCCGTAGCTTAATACGCAGCAAGCTACACGGAACGGCTAAAACGAAGAGGCCAGATACAGATAGAGAGAGAGAGAGAATGGGAAAAAGAAAGAAGAAAGAAAGAAAGAAAGAAAGAAAGAAAGAGAAGAAAGAAAGAAAGAAAGAAGAAAGAAAGAAAGAAAGAAAGAAAGAAAGAAAGAAAGAAAGAAAGAAAGAAAGAAAGACAAAGAAAACGGCGCCCGATGTTGACGCTCGTGCTCCAGAAAACACAGGTGCGACGGAAGAAAGGGCGCTCCGTGCGATGTCTCACCGACTGTAGAATTAGTCATGCCGCCTGCCGTGTGACGTACGCACAGTACTTGTGTCGGTGATGCTATCAAGAACACGCGCGTGACGGCATCGCATCTTGGAAGCATTAGGTCTCAACAGTGACCGATAGAAAAGTGGCTCTGTTCCCTGGGACAAAGACCAAGAAGGACGTGGCTTTTTTAGGAGAGCAAACGTTGTCGAAGAGCTGGGCGTCACGGATCCTCTGTTCTTCCTCACCACGAATGAGGCCTGCGGGGTGTTCATGGAGCCGACGAATTTCCGGAGATGGTCAGTCTTCGGGTAGGTTTCATAGCAGATGCGAATTACTTCTTTTTGGTTTTTATTTGTTCACTTGTACGCTTGCGTTGCGTGTCTCGCAGCTCGACGCGTGGAACGCCAGCAACGTTAGCATATGTTACCGTAGCTTCTCGCTTTGCTTCACTGCGTAGAAGGACCGAGGTGGGCGTGGTGTAGTATAATGTAAACCAAACCGGATGTGTGCTGTATAAACCCTAATTCGCGTGTTGCTAGAAAGTTCCGCGCGCTCAAGGTGTATTAAAACCCTACTAACACGTTCTTTGCCTTAATTTAGTGACATAAATCGTGACACAGTTAACAAAATGGTCGTTGGTGTGTTTAAAGTGAGTTCGATGAAATCTTGTAGACCAACGTATGACAAAAAGAATCTCTCCACAATCACTTGGAATATGATTACGTCCCAACTACGATAACACTCCTTCCCTACCAGCAGAACAAAGCTCAATGTTACTGTATGCAGAACAATGACGGTCTATTCGTTTCGTCGGAGAAAAAAAAAATGTGTGTGTGTGTGTGTGTGTGTGTGTGTGTGTGTGTGTGTGTGTGTGTGTGTGTGTGTGTGTGTGCGTGTGTGTGTGTAAACAATTAGTGCAGACAAGATAGGCTGCGCAGTTCTCAGTAACTGCAGCACGTGTCTACCAGATATACCAGCGTGAATACCAAGCAGGGACACCTGTCATTTCTAAAGATCCTGAGGCAAAACAGTTCGACGCTTATTGATCTCTCAGCATCGGCATGCACATCGTTAAGGCGTGTCATTAAACGAAGTGTGAGTGAATCATCGCTGTCGATGAGAAGCATTGCTCAGAATCTCAGACATCTGACATTTCATTCTGTGCCCGCGTAGCTATCTCTAGGATAACTTCTAATTATACCACTGTAACGTATGCTGTGACTCATCGCGTCGGTGGGGAGAATCAAGCGTGACTAATCCCTCACAGATGGCACGCGCCTAGTGTCTCGTTGTGCCGCCAGACGGCGACGCTTGTAGAGCTCTGGGCGATTTAGACGCGATGCTCGGAGCGCGTGGCTGTTGGCGGTGAGTGTGATGATGAGGGTGACAGCGTCCGTAGCACATGGTGACTGCATCCGGTAGACGGCCGTTCAGTCTGTGGTTCTCGGTGGCGCCGGCACGAGCGCTGCGATCCTTCGTAACCTAGAGTTACTGTATATGCTACCTTTAGGTAGCAGAGTGGCGCATCTGTTTTCCAAACGCCGCTAGCAACCATGCATTGCTGAGAAGCTGACGCTCGGGCCAATTTTTGTATCTCTCGACGCCGCCGCTGCAGCTCACTCAATTAACACTAGTCATCGACAGCCAATGTTTATCGCCGGCCTTCGACACGCCAAACATGTTTATCGGCGACGCGGTAGGCATGTCGCCTGCAAAAATGGAGTGCGACTTCACCGCATAGCTGTGGTTGCTAGCCGGACCTATGCGCTACTCTGCTACCTAAAGGTAGCATATACAGTGACTCTATCGTAACCCACGGTCACCAGCTCCAGCCGATTCGCGCTGTGCGGCACGCGAGCGCAGCGTTGTGAATAAATGGGATGCAGCGCTCCGCCGGAGCCACCAAGAACCACAGACTGAACGGTTCTCCACGGATGCATTCACCACGTGTCACGAACGCTGTCGCCCTCGCCGTCATCTTCAGTGCCAGAAGCCACGCGCTCTGAGTAGCGCGTTTCAGCAGCCGAGCACTGTATTGCCCGCTTCTAAATGCGTCGCCAGTTGTCTGAAAACTGCTGTGAGTGTGTCCATCATAAGACACCTGTGCAGGATCGTACAGCGTTGTCCAGCGATGAGTCCTACGTATGGTATTGCACGAAATTTCATCGTTTACCTCTTTAACGTATAAGCATTGAATTCTCCTGAAACTGTCGTCTGAAAATAGCGAAATATATATATATAGCAACAACATTTCGGCCGTATTTCTTAGAATTGACTTACTTAACTTAAACCCGCGTCAAAAGACGGATGGTTGGAATGAACTTTCAGCTCCTATTATTCTTCCAAGATTGCACAAAAAGGTAGGTATCCAGTTCTACGGCATTCGCATTCTTACACGGATTATTGCGAACAGTTGTTGGCTGGGCATGCGCAATACTGCGCGCTTCCAGTGGTGTGTTACTCCCGCTCTTGAACACGCAAACAATGGTTTATTTGTCTTTTATTCTTTGTGCGTACAAAAAGGCGTGGTCTCCGTAGTTCTTGTCGATTTTACTGACAATGTAAAACATGCAATAGCTTTCTTGCGCATTCTGATACTCACGTTCTGCTTAAAAACACCCAGTGCCTCTTTAAAGAGGTTGGCATTGTGGCACGTTGTTCTGCTTGATAATACTTTGGTTTGGGAACAAAATACAAAAATTTCAACCTACGCGCAAGTGTAGCCGTTTCGATAAAGCTGTTACTCACGGTACACGCAAAGAAAGCAAAACACAAAAAACCAATTCTTATCTAGATGACAGAGACGCCTGGATGCACGTAGCGGAAGTTAAAATAGAAAACACTTTTGTAGCCACATGACCGTCTATTCTACAGAACCAAGATATACAGCTATAGATAACGTCACAATAAACAGTACTACCGCGGCGACGGATGATGACATAACGTTTGTTTTGTTTCCGCATGATTGCACTGTAACAAAGCCAGCTAAACATGGTCAACCAGATTTCAGTCCCCTGTTCATCGCGTTTGACTCCGGTATCAGTTCGGCTGCTACTCGCGAATTCCCACTTGTTGGCATGATCTCTATAAAGAAAAATCGATATATGATCGCACTGTGTGTGCAGGAGGGCACTCCGAGGGTGAACCGACGAAGATAGCGGCTTGACGGGGGAGGGGGGGATGATTCTTAAAAGGAAGCAGGAAATGGAAATGAAAATTGGGTGTGGAGTGCACGATAACTGTCTCTCAAATGAGGACACCTCAACCGATACACTCAGGCCATCATCCCGCGTGCAGTGGAAGAGAAAGGGATTAGAGAGCGTGCGAGAGGGGAAAAAGTGTCATGTGACCACCCGCCTCCTCCAACCTGTAGTCGATCCTGCCGCGGACACTGCGCCGCTCTCCGGCAGCGTTCACACTATAAAAGCAGCGGGAGCTCGTTCAAGGTATTCGCGTGTTCCTTCTTAAGAAGTAGCAGCTCAAGGAACGCACGGACAAAGCAACAGTAGTCGCTACGTGCACTGAACAAGCCATGCCCGCAGCGTCTACTATGCTTCTTTGAACGAGTGTTCCTTGCGCTGCCACTTCCTAACAAGTTAGACAATGAACCAACTAGCCCACGCCAAGGTACTGGCCGTAGTTATTCCGCCGCCGTGGTCGCACCTACCTACTCTTCGTTGGCAAATAAAGTGAATGCATGATACTTCTCCGCATTTCTGAGCTTTTCATTTCAAACGAAATTCTTGCTGAGGACCTAGAACACGGGGGAGAAATATTTTTTATATCTTGAAGCACTTGCTTTCAGAAGGCGCACCAGCAGGAGCTACGTAAGCGGACAATTCTGTAGCGGCGGTCCTAGTTTCTCTCAGCTGTGCAAAAGTGAGACACTTGCGGCACGCCAACGCACTGCTGCCAGCCCTTCGCCTATTCCCGTCCTCTCGGCACTCTTGATCTAAATCAAGTCCTTGAAGAACGCGTCCTTGTAGAGGCAGCAACGAATAGTTCGTGAGTGGGCCCATGAAAATCACCGCCGAAGCCTTGGCCGCCAATAAGCATTTGCGGTCAGACGTTTACATCACGTGGTGCATATGCTGGTGCAGGCATAGTACAGTTTCCGGTGAAGGGGAAAGGCTTTCCGCTTTCCGTGGCGAAAAAGCAAACCGGTCGTACACCGATCGTGCTCTCCGCCTCGTTTTCCGCTTAGGCGACAAAGCGAGCGGATTTTTAGTCCGTTTTGCCGCTTTCGCCTGCTTCGAGCTCAAGTGTGAACGGGGCCTCAGCGATGATGAGCGCATAAAGCGGCCCACGCTACTCACCTTGTCGATAATTTAAGGCAGGTGCAACGGGCTGCACGATCCAGGATGGCTGGTTGCTTCGCGTGTCTCGCCGCGTTAGTGGTGAGAAACTGAAGAGGAGGACGAGGTAAATGGAAGGACAGGGAGGGAACTGGAATTCGTTCGCAGTGTATACGACCACTACAACTACTAAGACTGTTGCGTCTGGATGTAAGATATGTACCTATCCCTACTATTGTTTCACATATCTGCGGGATCTAGAATTCTTTCCCAGAAAACAAGACGTTAGAAGTGTAATTCACGTGACGTAAAATGCTTAAAACAGCGTAAGACCGGGTAAAATAGAACACACACGTTCAACTGTGAAAGAATTAGGAACTACGCGCAATACCTGTAATAGCTATCACTAGCTTCTACAAACCACTAGAGTCTAACTAATGCTGGTCGTTGCTTTGTTCGCGATAACACTACCCCACGCGTAGTACGTTCTGGGTGCGAGTGAAAGCGTGGAAGGGAAGCCCACAATCGCTCCTCAAGCGGAGAGGAAGCGCGCCGTCGTTCTCCCGAAGCGCGAAATGCGCTTGGAGGATCATGGAGGGATGGGGCTGCCTGGATCCGGCAGGAACTGCGTACACTAACCGAGCGGGCGCGGTCGCGTACGCGCGATCTCGACAAGGATCAGCAAACGGCTCATACCTTTGTACGTGATAGTTCTCCCCACTGAGTTTTACTTAAAGCGATAGACAGCACGTACATCGCTTCGCTCGACTGAGCGGCGCTGTTTCGTTACGTCGACGTTTTGTTGAGTTGCGCCAGGTCGCACGCTGAAGAAGTTAGCTCCTAGCCTTAGTGAGTGTAACATTCTAGCTTTTTGCTATCGCATTCATTGCGTCGCCCTTGAGGGGAAACGTTTAGGATTGAGAACTTGGCGAGCTCGTATTGATACATGGGAAATATAAGCAAACAGCGCAAGAAAAGGAGGAGTTGGGTGAGCAAGGCTGGGCACAAGACGGCGCTCATGTTGTGTCCAGTCCTTCTTAGTCTTCTTTAGACCTCGTGTTTTGGCGCTGTTTGCTTATATTCGCCATGAAGTGGCTACATTTATTATTGCTTTTTGTTGTTCAGAAGAGAATCAATCCAGATAATCTTCAGCACATGAGGACCTGTGACTTTTGGTATATACGTTATCTTGGGTGTGGTAGCGTAAGACGTTGTCAGTGGCTGGCTGCTCAGCCGCAAGGACTATTCTGGGTCCAAATTCAGAAAGCTCTTCCTGCGTAACTGCAAGCTACTTGCTGTTGACCGGCCTGCATTACTAATATTTCTACCAGCGTCAGAACTCTCTTACGCACATCTTGAACGTAAATCGTGTGCGTGAATACGGGCCATTGCTATTAGCTCGGCGAACTTCGCGAAATCTTTCATTGACGCAGTACCAGTTCGTCATTTTCACTAATTTCGGCTATTCACTGCAAAGCTAGTTCGGAGAACTTCGAACGTCATGCATCTGTTGACATTCTGTCATTCACCCTCTCCCCTCCTGCGACCAATAACATGAGACGGATGTTTATTATACGGTGGCCCACGGCCAGAACTGGCCCCGGAGCTCATGACGTCAGCAGACTTTAACGTCGTTGCGCGCAGGAACCTTAGAGGGCAAATTTACACGATAAACTTTCCAGCAAGATTTAGCAGTCGAGTCATCGCATATAAATCTCTTGGTGGCCTGGCCGTAATGAGGAGAGGATCCCTTGTTCTGCGTCAATGAGTTTCGGTGGTAATCACGTTAAGGCACGGCCTTCGTCAGAGGAGCCTGGGCATCGCCCTGCATGAAGTTCACGGGCCGAGAACGTCGTGGTAGATTTCGATGAACATAGTTGATTTGACTACAGTTAATTTTTGATGGACATTGAATTCACCTTCGCGTTGAGGAGTTGATTGACGTTAACGAGGGAGACGCATAGGCAGTACACAAAGGAGGTCGCAATGAAGAACATTGGATTAGTCATGTCCACCTGTGGTCCGCCACGAGCACGGACAGATTAACTGAAGGAAATGTGCAAGGCCAAAGCTGCTGTACCTCGGTGTGACCGCAGGGACACGTAGCCCACAGAGATTACCTCAGAACTGACCAGAGGATGCGTTGGCGCTACGGTCGTTCTGCTATACCAGGAATTATGGGAATAGCAAATGACTCAAGCGCTTCAAACGCTCCTTCAATCGCTTCACACAACGCTAAGCTTACTCTCTTTCTCATTCTTTCTTCCTTACTTTTACGTTTCCTCCTTAGCCCTTGCGCAGTACAGGGTAGCAAACCGGATATTCATCTTCCGGTTAACCTCCATGTCATCCTGCATTACTTTTCTGTCTCTCTACATACGATAGTTAGCCTCCTCCGAATTGTATATCGGGCCAGTGTCATAGGCGCGCTGATTATTTCTTTATTTCTATTCTGGCGGAGCTAGATAGCCTGTTTGTACCGTCTTGAGTAGTCAGACATCATTGTATGCTGTCTTCTAGAAACCGTATGGTTAATCAAAAAACATGCTAGGCTACGTATCTTTCCAGTTAACGTGTTGTCCAATAATAAGGTCGCATAAAAGAAAACGTAATCTCGGCTCTGTTCCAATAGTTACTCACTAAATGCTCCTGAAGGACTTAAGCTGCTTTGGTTTCCTAGCGGCAGAGCACATTATTGCAGGCCCCACACGGCGTAAGTTCATTACTTCACGAGTAGTTGAAGTGTGGAGTTAGTGTTGTCGTTTACTCATACTGCGATGGCAAAACGTTTCTTCTTGTTGTTCATTTATTTATTGTGCAAATTGAACGTTTTTCCTTCGTATGAAAGCCTGCGCAAAACGGCAATCAACACAACCGAAGGAAATCTTGATTACTTCATCTCATAAATTTGGAGTGTCAACATTACAACGCTTTTTTTACGATATCTTTCCCATGATGTCAATATTTTAAAACTTTCCTTCAATGTTTATCCACGATTACCCTAAAAGTCGAATTCGCCTGCCGCAAAAGAAAGAGAGCCGCAAGGTCCCTCCTTGTGATATGTTTTGATGACTTTAGACATTTGGAATTAATTAGCGGAGTGACATCAACAGCTTCTGCTTCCCGAAGGGCGAGTCATCTAACCTTGGCTTTTCTTATAATGTCACTTGATAAAGGTCATGCGTTTTTACGTCTATCCCTGGTGACTCACGCGTGCCAGCGCGTGCATTCTCGAAGGCTATGCTCTGGACGATTCATATTTTGTACATGGGCGAACTAGTCGAAACACGCTCGTGCGGTGCTTCGGGCGTAAACATTATTTTGTTGAAAGGATATTGCCCATCATGTTTGTTATCTCCTTGCTCCCTCTTTATTCTACGAACAAACACCCGCTATTAGATTTGCATCCCACTTCCCATCAGCCGTTTCTTTTTTCTGTTTTGTTTACTTCCGATAAGCCGATGTGTGGTATTTCCTGCTCAAATGCGGAAGCGCGGAAGGCTGCGCCAATGGACACGCTATCCAGACTGACGTCATGAGACGTCAGTCTGGATAGCGTCCGAAGGCAGGTCACTCCGCCTTCGGAGAACATTACCGAGTGCATGAGCGGGACTATTACTTTAGTCACCGAGGCGAGCGGCTGTAGCGCTTTGGCGTATGGGCGGGACATTTCCGAACATCTTAAGTTGCATCTGACTATAAGTCATTCCACAATAATATTCTCGATGCGATCACTCATGCGGCCTATCTCTTCGTTACGCCTATCTCCATTATTAAGGGGCCGCACAACATTTTCGATGCGATCACCCTTCCCGCCTGTCTCCGTTACGCCTCTCTCCATCGTTAAGGGGCCACATGACATTCTCCATGCCATCAACCATCCAGCTTAGCTCACCTTACGCCCTTCTCCATCTTTAAGGGGCCGCATAACATTCTCGATGTGATCGGCCATCCCACCTACCTCTTCGTTACGCATACCCCTATTGTTAAGGGGCCGCATAACATTCTCGATGCGACCGGCCATCCCGCCTATCTCTTCGTTGCGCCTATCTCTATTATCAAGGGGCCACACAACATTCTCGATGTGGTCAGCCATCCCACCTACCTCTTCGTTACGCCTATCTCCATCGTTAAGGGACCGCATAACATTCTCGATGCGATCGGCCCTCCCGCCTATTTCTTTGTTACGACTATCTGCATCGTTAATGGGCCGCATAACATTCTCGATGTGATCACCTATCATTCCTATCACTACGTCAGGCCATTCTCCATCGCTAAGGGGCCGTTCACGAAGCTGACGAACGCTAGAAGGATGACGCATTGTCGATGACTCCGGAAAACAGCATTCGAGCGAAGCGCGCACTTTACAATAAAACTCTACGCCTTTCGGAGTTGTCACTTAGACAACTCCGAAAGGGCATTCGCACCGGTCATATCACCCGTCATACCGCTGGGAATTCGCACCCGTCATACCGCTGGTCAAGCAACCTCATCCAGTGGATGGTGCCGAGGTTTTTTTTTCCCTCTTTTTTATTTTCTAGCCACCAATATGTATTTATTTCCACTGAACAACTTCAAATGGTAATATACTTGATTGTACCTTGTGATAAAAATTATTTGAAAAATAACAAACTATGCAGCAATTAAGAAGCAGATAAATGCTATTTCAACAGATGCTTTCATCAGCGAAAAATGCTCGTGACTCACTTCGAAGCAAATGACTAGAAAAGGTCTCGGTCTTTTCTGAGCCATATAAACCGTCTTTAACGACTTCACTTCAATGTGAACTAGAGAAGTAATTTTCCGAAGTAAAATATAACTTTGGTGCCTTTATTTTTCATTTCCATGAAGTTTTCAATCCATCCATCCATCTGCGTAGAAGAGTGCAGGTGTTGCGTTTGTTCCCCCGCAGCGCTTAAGACTAACTTATATTTTTCTGTAATTTCTCCACCATTTTTTACGAGCAGCACTTGCTAGAAGGGTAAAACTCACAGAGTAAAAATCGTAGTTGAAGTACAACTCTGGTTAAGAGTCTAGCCGGAACCAGAATATACGTCCAACTTTATATCGGTTACCTCATTGCCATGAGCTTGACGAATGTGTCTCAGGTAGGCAGTAAGCAACCTTCGTCTCGGTAGCTGATTGTAGGCTTGTAATGCATCGGCTCACATGTTCCACGTCGATAACAACCGCATTTTGTTTCTTTCTTGTTATAACTTAAATCCCTTTCCCCCAGTGCAGTGTAGCAAACCGGCCGCGCGTCTCGTCGACCTTTTTACCCCACCGACACGCCCGTATGCCATACCAGTAATTCCGTATCTTTTACTATGGAATTCACGCGATAGCGGTAAATAGCTCGTTTCACGTGAATTCCGGTGTCTGCGTCGATGGTTGTCAGCGAGAAGTAAGCGTCGTCCTTAAGCGAAAGTTGGAGATGGAGGAAAATAAACATGGCTGGTCCCTCTGTCATAGGAATCGGTATAACACGAAAGTTAAACCTATCTTATTGAGAGCTTAATGAGAGTAGTAATATATGAGAGCTTGTACAATTTCTATGGGTGTTTTACAGCTATAGTGCCGTTTGACGTGGATGCAGCCACGTTTACGCCTAGTGGCACATCTCCATCGCTACGACTAATGCTCACGATCATGATTTAACGGTTGTGGTAGTTTTAGTCGTTAACATATACCTGGACACAGCCTATCGTGAATCGCGCACAAAGATGACATCAACAAGCACATGATAAACACTGGTACTCGAAATGCACTTCTTCAAATTGTTGTCAATTAAGGTGAGAAAGGGCACGGTGTGCGCTCCCGAGTATTAGGGTAACCTACGCCTCTGCTCATGCGTACACTGCAACACGGGAGGCACAGGTTCGTAGCTTGAGCCGCGGACACCCGCAGGCGTTCCACGTCTCGCTGGCTTCTGTCTCGCTTCACCAAGGCGCTGCATTCGCCAACCGACACTGTTGCCTTTCTGCAGCGCTTATTGCAGCAGGTTTATTTGTTGGTGCTATCGCACTCGAAGCAGTCGGCGACTGAGAAGCACCATTGGCACATGTGGAAGCTGCACTACTTCGACAACGAGCCGTCACACGCTCACACGAACCGAAAGGCAAAGAACGTCACTGCGTCCAGGGCGACTCCCCGATAACAGCGCGGCCAGTGTTCTTCGCTGGTATCGAGACGCTTGAACCATGACCTCAGAGATTGCGAGCAATCTCGGAGGAGATGCTCTAGCTGCATCGTCACCGAATCGTTCCCAGCGGCGCTAGTGTCATGACGCATTACTCCACTTCGCTCACAGACGGCGGCACCACCCCGCCCTGCCCCACCTAGCCCCGCCAACAGAAAGCAGCGAGCGAGAGAGAGAGAGAATATGTGCGAGATACGAGAGGCGTGAGATATATAAGGCGCGTTTGTGGAGTGTCGTGCATGTGCCTCTGCGGCAAGTCGGTAAAGCGCCGGGCGCTTACCGTCGCGCGCCGCAAGGTCGTAAGTTTAATTCCCGGCGCCGGAACTTTTTCTTCTAGTTTTTATCAACTTCATATCCGTGACGGAAATACGTCATTGAATTCTTGACGGGCGCGGCATAAGATACTTTCGTGTTAGTAAAAAAATATCACAGGGTTCCTTGTGCATTCACCTAAGACGACTCGAAGGCGAAAGCCACCTTCTTTTTCTTCTCAGTCGATGTGTTAGGGAGCCTCCATGAACGGCTGGTCATGTAGGTTCGCTATATGTATTTATCCTGCCCCGCCACCCTCCGAAAGCTTTCTGCACCTGCGTGGTTTCGCACTGCCTCCGGGATAGGAGGCATCTCACCTGGTTTTGCACGGCCTCTGTGATCAGAATACCTTTGACCAAGCTACGATGTTATGCGATGGCGGCGTAGGCTTATGCCACAGGAGCAAAGGAACCAGGCGGCTGAACCAGAATCGACGCCAGCAGGGAACACGAGCCGTGGCTTCACGTGCCACTGCACAGCTCCTTCTTTATTTTTCTTTCTTGAATTCGCGCCCACTCCGGTTCTGTTCGCCTCCCGAAGGAGGGCGCTTCAACGGCATTATGTGGCGTTACGTCGCATGATGTCATGCCAGAATTTCTGACGTCATCATGACTTCACAAATTTTTGCTATCCGTTAGGTCATGATGACGTCATTTGGTGACATTATCACGTGATGATGATCTTCTGTACCACCCGTCCCCGACGTCTCCGACGACGTGGGACGCCGACGGTCAAATTTCGTGTTTACTGGGGCATATAAGGTTTTCGCCTTCAAAATAATAAAGATCTTCGGCCCGAGTGAGAACCGAACCGAGGCCTTCTGTGTGGCAAGCAGGTGTTCTACTACCACAGAGCCATTCCAGTACTTGAAATGGCTTCACACACAAAAAAAAGCTCTACGAATGTCATATAATGGGTGGAGTCTCTTGACGCATGTAATGTTGCGTGGTAGAATCCTAGAATCGCACCAGGTGTAAAAACAACTGAATTGCGCAACGTGAGGGTGGTTTGAAACTGCCCACCCATTACAAAGTGTGCAGCTGCGCAGGCGCTCGTGGCACCGTAGGGACGAGTAGTGAGTAGGTCGCCAGTTTCCACAAGGAAGAATAATGGCTTAGTGGGCACTTAGCAACCGTAAGTACATCTAGTAGATATTCTTGGATAGTTTGAAACGGCCAATGTTACGCACGCAAACGTTACTTTCTTGCGACAACGTTCAAGACGATGCACACTTGGCCCGATTACGCTATTGCGTTCTACTCTTGAAGGCGAGGCTCAAGCGTCATCCAAATTTTCCACATACTTCTCTAAGAACCTTACGGAAACGTATGCAATTACTGGAATGGCAGACGGAACGGATCATTAGGGTTGTCTTTTCTTCCTTTCTTCCTGCTTTTTCTCGTAGCCAATTTGTTATTGTGATGATACACGCTGCACATGAATCATGGACTGTAGTATCGCCTGTGAGTCAGGAACTATGAAGATTGATAAGTAGTGATGTCGTTAAAGTTCTCATGCATACTAGATGGTTTGATTTTGTATGTCCTGCGTTTTCAATTTTATTTCACTGCACGTTGCAGATAATATGGATATGATTGACGGTTATGCCAACATAGGGACGCAGAGCGTTGTTCTTTTCTGCCAGTTGACAATAGTTGGATTACGTGCCTCTAAATATGAACAATCTTGTTCTGTTGGCTAATTTACTTTATTGCGAGCCTGTCTACGCTCTTTTTCATGGATAAAATAAGAATAATAATTGCCAACATGAAACATACTGGCATGACACGTTTTGGACAATACGCTATGATGACACAGTTTCATCTAGCAGGTTGACCGTCTGGAGGAGTTATTTATGGTTAAGCAAGTGTTTTATGCCGCGGTCTACCAAGACTTCACTGACATATTTCCGTCACGGATATGACGTTGTAAGATGTACCCTAACAGATGAGAACGAGAAACAAAAGTAGACGAAAAAGCTCCGTCGCTGGGAATCAAACCACGATCCACCGCTCCACAGCGCGCGGCGCTGAGCGACTAGGTCGCAGAACGTACGTTCTTCAACACACTAACGGCGAGCTATTTATACACACCATTTACCGCTGGCGGTACTCAGAGCTCGGTGGCACTTCAGCGTGTTCTCCTTATCACCAGCGAGATGGCTCGAAGTGCGCGAAGAGCGCGCTTTAAAAGTCGTGGTCACCCCGCTCGTTGTGATGCGCGCGCACCTGCTACCTGTATATAAGCACCGGTACTTTGCCCTACAGGTCGTGGTCACCCGTGCGCGCGCGCTTTGCTCGTGATGGGGGCGGTTCGTACATCTTGCACGTTAACCGCCAAGGTTGCGTAAGTTACAGAACACACCTAGATCACTTCACCCGCTGCAGCGGCCGCGTTTGCGAATGGAGCGTGCTGCTTAGACACAAAAATGTATCAACTGTGACAGGTGTTAGTTCGCGCTCGTCCTGAGTATACTTTTGCGTTCGTTTCGTGCGTCCTTGCTTGTGTTTACCGGTGCTATTAGCGAAACACCAATAGACACTGTGCAAGCTCTCATATATCAATGCACAAAAACGGTCAACTACAATTATGAAGGCACGTTTCACTTTTGTGTTATACCTATTCCTATGACCGAGGGGTCGGCCATTTTTTTTTTCTGGCAGTTTATGCATCGTGTAGCCCCGCACAATGCTTAGCTCATGGGATTAACAAGTCAAAATGCCATAGACAAGGTTTGAGATTTAGAGTGAATGACTATAGATACCACGCAAGAAAAATACCACACACTGTGTTATCGAAGCTTTCATCAGAATACACGGGAATACAGCATATAAAAGAGAGCGACAAAAAGAAACGCACGAGAAAATGCTGGGACATCAACCCAAGTACGTGCTCGCTTGGCTACCCTACACGTGGGGAGAAAAAAAAAGAATATTATACCAGATAAAAAAAGAAGTCCAGGAAGAATAACAAATAGCCTGTTGGTGTAAACACACAAAACACGAACACGTGCTCGTATTTCCAAAAGGTTCATGAAGTCCTTTCAACTTCAGGAAGCATAACTTGGCGTTTGTGGCCTTGTGAATGTACGACAGCCTAGGTCAAGGTTCCAGGATGTTTTCTTTCGAAAGTGGTCTCCCATCACGGCGACGGAGTTTAGCTTCCAGAACGCGTCGTTCTCTTTTGAAGGATGGGCGCTGGCACAACTGCGAGCAGTGGTTTAAGGCGAGGAACGCATTCCGTAACTCGCCGATAGCAGTCATAAAGCTGTGACTGCGTACAAAGAGCATAATGTAAGTTGTATCCGACAGCGGTGTGGTTGAGCGATTGCTTTCTGCGATACACGACCTTCCAGATATAATTCAGACACATCAAAGTAGTGACAAAAGCGTTTGTGACTGACGCTGTCATCCAGAGCCCCGTGCCACGTTTCGCCGCACACGATAACGCCACGTATCGGTGACACTGAAAAATGCTGTGGAAAGAGACCTACGTGCTGGTAATCAGATTTCTTACGCCTACCGTGCTCAACCCTGGTTAACCTCCCCGCCTTTCTTTTATTCTTATTCTCTGTCTCTTACGAAGAGGGAATGTGGGGACGCCGACGTGTACGGGCCCTTAGGTGTTCGTTTGGGTTGCGTAGGGCCTGTTTATGATATCGGTAATAATGAAGATGGTGACGACTATGTTTATTGGCACCACCTTCTTACGTGGGGACGTCGACGAGCAGCCCCCTAGCCGTTTATTGCGTAACAATTATATGGACACTCGAGGCGCACTTTTGCCGTCGCCGTCATGTTCTGTATAAAGTCGAAATCGATACCATCACTCCGCGAGTCGTATGTTCTACGTGCGAGTGAAAGCTTGCGAAGGCTGTAGACGGACGCGGCTTAAGCAGAGATGAAATCCGCGGTCGGGTGAAGAAGGCTCTGTCGGGCGAAGGAGCATGAAGGGGTGTCGGTAAGGGGACTGCGTCGCCAGGTTCACAACAGCGAATTTTGATCAAAAGGGCGCGCTCGGGCGCGCTTTCTCGGCAGACACGAGTAGACAGCTGCTACCTTCACACGCGATGTGATCTCGCCGCTTACTTTGCATTGAGACGACAGCAAGAAAAGCGCTTCGCGCAGGAACGGTCGTGTTCTCTTAGGCCAGCGTTTTGAGCAGGTACGCGAGTATGGATCCTGATTCCGTTCGCTGCTAGCCTCACTTCGTATAGCATTCGAGTTTGCTGCTATCGCATTCATTGCTTCGCTTTTGTGGCGAAACTCTGACTTTTTTGACAAAACCGGATGTTATTTTATCCTCTGCTCACTACTACACTGGCTATCTCATTCTGATACTTTGATTTCTTTATACAATGCACTATTTCTCTAACATTTTGTTACTTACGTCGGCAGCGTGTCCGATTCTTTCGAAGTACTATCAACGCACCTATTTTGTCTGGATTGCTGACCATTTGTTTCTACCATGCGCTGAAATGTTTTTGACAGGTCGACGCCTTCTATAGTTCTTGCTGGACAAATATGCTGCCCTTCTGTGTCCTCGGCCATTTTCGGGCTTCGGTACAAGCAGACACACACTTGATGAACTTGCGAAAATGTGCTCCACCCTGGTCTTTTCCTCAATCAGGAAGCCCTAACTTCAGCTAAACTTTCCTGGCGTTACCTAAGTATGCCTAACCATTGTGACACTTGCTATTCGACGTCGTCTTTGATGCCCTACGTAACTCTAAGATTCCGAGCTCGAGTTAGACAAAACTTCGGGGTCGATGGTTCGATAAGCCACTGCAGCTGTGAACCTATGCGAACCAGAGAAATTATGGAAGCGTACCGTTTCACAAAGAAAGGAAGTGATTGTGTCAGTGGCCCTTCCGTGACATTGGGTAACAAAGTAAAGCAATTTTCTACAGGAAAGTTGTTTAGCAAATCGTTCCTTGTGAGTCGATCTAGAAAACTATCATAATCATAAACGGGTATGTGCCACACAAGTTGGGTAAATCCCACTACTCACCACTGGTCCACTAAAAATGAAGAAGGCAACAGTTAGCCCGTGTTGCCCAATGGTGCCCGTAGATCGATGACAGGTGCGAACGCTTCGTTTCAGCACGAGTTTCTGTCTCTGGAGTTTCAACTACCGTGTCGAGCCTCTGGTTTAAGTCGGACCTCGCTGCGCTGAGAATCAACGTAGAAAAAACCTAGCATCACCTAGCTCAAGCCTAGCAACAACCTGGAAGCAACCTAGAACCTGCATCACCTAGTTAAGTCCTAGAAACAACCTAGAAGCAACCAGATTAGTCTTCAGAATCGTCCAGTTTCGCTGTTCAAAGCCTTGCGAGGCTTAGTGGAAGCTTCGCCTTTTTACATTTGATGTTGATAGCTGTATTCGGAGCACATGTCCGCTTTGTGGCTATGATGGGCAGTGCGCTTGCGCATGCTGGCTGTAGAATGTGCATATATAGGAAAGTTTTTCACAATAAAGACAGTTGCAAGTTGGCACTTGTGCAGTGCTCTACGTCTTCTGCTCTGTCCCGTGCAGTCCGTACTTTATTTGCGCTCTGCAGTTTAGAGTTGCGAACCAACTAGCCCAGCAATGACTTTCTTAACATAAAGACGCGCTGCGTGTGAGTCTACTTGCTGCAATCACTTGCTTATAATGACAAAATGGCATTCGCTGGAAAGGCAGTGAGGCGCCGAGGGTGAGATCACGCTCATTGTTGACAAATAAGAACCTCTCTCCGATAAATTCTTGATGTACGCAGCTTACACTGTAAAATCTGGCTTTAGTGAACTTGCCGGAATAGTTCAACCACGGCGAACTCGTCTCCCGTCTAGACTCTCTGGAGCTTGTTTTTGCATGCGTGCGAAAGGTTTCAGTTGAATGAACTGGGGAGTGAGTCAGCATTCGTTTTTTTTTTTTTTTTTTGCGAACGTTTTCAAGACACGACGGTAGCTGCGCCAATCAAGCCAGCGTTATTTATGAAAGTGCCCCGCAGGGCTTTTCGGAAACATCACTTTTAGATGTTTCATATACGCAAGCGTCGAAATGTGTAAATGCAAACATAGGTAGGTAAACACAGCAAAGTAGTAATAATACCTGCGGTTCCGCGTGACAAGACCACGATGTGGTTTATGAGCCACCCCACAGGGGAGGGCCCCGGAAATTTCAGCCATCTGGTGTCCCTTAACGTGCACTGACATCGCACAGTACAGTCGTCAGCACGCTTAACACTAACGCTCCGCAACGAGGCATGGACTAGTTTGACTGATGCCAGCTGCGAAGTGCTGGGCGCAGTCGCCCAGATAATATTTCGGTATGCTTGGATTGTATGTGGGCATGTATTGGTAACATCCTTGGCAACAGAACCCAAAGCTACGTCAAGCTTCGTCAAAGCTACGTCAAGCAAACCTTTTCGGGACATGCTGCGGAGCGTTCGTGTTAAGCGTGCTGACGGCTGTACACGGGCCTATAGCATTTCGCATCTGTCAAAGTTCGACCGCCGCGGCAGGGATCGAAGCAGCGACCTTCGGCTCAGCAGCCCGAGCAGCGTACCCACTGTACCACAGCGGCAGACGGGAGACACAGCAGTGTTCATATTAAAGTTAATTCTGTGAATATTGTGACGTTGTTGGAGCCTACAATTTCGTTCAATTTCTGTGTACACGCTGCTGAAGAACCAAAATTCGTTGAAGAGTCCGCTTAAATTACGACTGAAAAATTGGGCGAAAAAAACTAGTGCGCTCATGCTCCTGTTAACTGATACTTTAACGAATCTTTTTTGTTTCTCAGATTAGAATGGCTTAGGTAAAACTTTACTCTGTTTTGATCTATCAGTTCTAGAAAAACATAATTTCCCGAGACCAATAACAAATCTCTCCGTAATTTGTTCTTTCTTCGCAGTTGAGGAATGAGTCAGTCACATGGACGTGAATCGGGTGATTTTCCACGGTGGCAGCTGCAACTATTTTTGTTGGACTCAACCTTAATTTTCATAAGTACCACGGCAAGGCGCCGACGTAACTAACAAAACAAACTGCTTCAATGATTAGTAAAAAATGCTCGTGAATACGGCGTCATCAGATATTCAAAACCACGTGCTTGCTTCTAACGCGAGATGAAGCGAACCCAGAACCATTCTAACGCTTGTTTTCGTCTAGTGGTGATAGACAAAAATAAAGAGAGAGAGATAGAGAGAGACAATGATATCAGCGAACGAAGGAAGACGCACGATGTGCCTGCGTCATCATGTACCAGCGAGCGTCAATACAAAAAAGAGCTTTCCGATGGACGCAATTACTGTTTCCAGCATTAGCCGGGAGAAATCCTTACAGCGCTTGTTTACAATTTTACATCAATTAGGACGCCTGCGCGTGAGCTTAGAATTGCAAAGCGCTCTTGGTGCGCGCTCTCAATCAAAACGTGCGTCGTGTCTCAAGTGCGTCTTCCCCCTATTGACGTGACAATGGTAGTGCGTCACTTTCTTTTTTTTTTCCCACAGCTTCGACATTTCGTAAACACGGGTAGAAGGCAGCGGATAGATATATAAGCGTGTGCTTGCCGCCACACTTCTAACGTGGAAGTTTTAGGGTGAAGATAAGTTCGGAAGCGAAGCCGCTCATTCTGGATTGTCCCGACTTTAAAGCCTACCAGGCGTCCATCATCACTATGCCCTCCATTGCCAGCTTCTTCCGCTACAGGAGTCTCCTGTGAGTCGTGCTTTCCGCCATCTTAACACTTCTGCTTTTAATTGTCGCCGTAATCATCATCATCTTCTACTTCCTCAATGCCATCTACGTAGATCACATCCGGCGCCCCACGAGAGCCCCGCCCCGCGAACCAGCGATTCTATAATTAACCATGTTTTGTTGCAGTATTCGATCAGATCATATTCCTATTATCATCATCATCAATTAATTACATAAGTTACATCAATTTTCCTACTGTAAGTAGTAGTTTTGAAGCGGGAATAAAGAATCTGAGTAACGATACGGACATGGACAGGACGTCTGTGCTAATTAACATGATCAGCTACTTTAGTAACATATAGGTAGCAAATTGAACGATCTTGTTAGTTCCTCACAATCTTCGAAGTAGGCAATTACTGCATTAATTATAGAACATAGATGGATTCTACCACCCGTATTTTTCCGGGACTCTTGAATATTATGTAATACCTTGCCACGCATCATGTGACTCTTGCTCTTGTGAATAATGAATCTTAGTGCCTACGTGGCATCATTCGGGCTATATGTTGTCTGTACTACTCTTCGTTGTTTAATGTTGCTTTTTTTTTGTTACAGCTCCTACAGCTCTGCGTTTATGCGCAGGTTATACTTATTGCTCAGGCGAAACAGATGCGGGTTATAGTAGGCCTCGATAAATCGCGAATGCGCAATGGGAACTTCCAAACACGTCACTAATTAAGAGAACAAACTGGCATATTCTTTTCAGTGTTGCTTAAAAATATGTCTGTCCTGGCGACGTCATTCAAAAGGATGGTTCTGTACACTTCAACACTGCGCTGTTGAGACTCGCTGCTTGCGCCACCTGGTAGCCACGTCTCATATTTAGCGAACGAACAATCGGTGTTCCCGAGCAATTCTTCGGATCCGTATAGGCGAGAGCATTAACTGCCTCTGAGTGCGGTACGTGAAACGCCTTGTATTGCCGACAACACGAAATGGCAAAGCGAGCGGATGAGGAGACCGTACGCCGATTTGCAGCGACCGCAGCGCCATCTAGTGAATCGGCCACCATGCAAAGCGCAGCCACGTGTACAATCCTTCATCCATGGAGGAAGGAAAAACACTGAGGGGGCGTCACATGACATTTTTTAATACTAGTCAAATATGAACCTTAAGGGAGAAATAGGCCCCAGTCACGTGACGGGCAAGCGCTTCTTTTGGTTGGCTCCCCGTGCTTGGGTCTGCTACGGGGGCCTAATCCTATACCCAAGAGGCACCGCGCACTGGGGTCCTGCAGGGCAGGAGGGGCGGCGTCAGAGCAGATTGTCTTGCCGAGGCCAGTATAGTCACGTGGACTTTTTATTCCTCGGTAATGATATGGTTGAACAATGAGTCAATACACATGAACCAGAGATCTTGATCGTCATAAGCAACTTCGTTTAACGATGCTCTTGATATGCTGCGTTGGATGTAAATGACCCTTTTACAAGCTCTTGACTAGCGTAAACCAGCGTAGCATCGTGTTGGACACACTACAGGGCAATCAACATCAGTGAAGGTACGATTACGTGGATAGCTTCGTTTATTTAAATTCCGCACAAGTATGGCGTAATAATGAGCAATGCTGACGAACTACAGTAAGTGTTCAATAAATTCGACTTACAAAGGGGAAAAAATGCAAGTCATAGCAGTGATCGGTCGAACGTTTAAACGAGAGCATGCAGGCCGAAATAGGTAGCGCTTAGCATTAATGCTTCTTAGCATTAATGTTACTTATCATTATTGCTCCTTATGGGTTGAAGAACTGCTTTTACAAAGATTCACTCTTGCTTGGAAGTTAAAGGTTCGTGTGCAAAATAGGGTCGCATTACTTTGAAGGGACCACGGGTAGAAGATATGCATTTTAGTGCAGAGGTTATTCTGAGAACTGGTTCTCCGTAAAGCCTTTGGCCGAGAGAGCTATAAATCTAGACGCGTATACGGCGTTGTACGCATTAAGCCGGGAACAGTGTAACAGCAACGAGGAATTGAGGAATCTCATATGAGTGCTTATGCTACCTTTGAAATGACATGTTACGTTATTGCTGAAGGCCCTCATTTCTACTAACTCCCACTTTCACAATAGAAAGGGCTTTATTAAAATTTCAGGGTATGTCAGTGAATCGGGAACATTTGCATTAGAGACATCAAATCATTCTTCGTCGCCTATGTATTCAACTATGGCCTGGGGTCCTGTTTGTAAAAAAAAGCGTCTGTTTTATGGCGGTGAGGGTAACGTATGTCATGGATGTGACGTGACTCCATGAAAACCGGACGCTGATTATATCATGATCAAGAGATTTGAGATATCAAGAGAGCAAGATTTGGGGTATCAAGAGATTTGAGAAATGAGAACCTCTCGTGTTTTGTCAGCTCTTCGGCAGCTGGTGTCCGGTAGGCACGTCAATTCCACTCCATATTTCAGTGCTGCAAAACCGGCGCTTTCTGTTTATTACACATCGCCTTGACAGCAACACATTTTGTTCCCAACTGGCTGGACATTCTTCTCTGTAATGGTGCGACGCTTTTTTCGTTGTGATGACAGGACCAGCTGTTTCGGGATAGTAGAGAAGACAGTGACCTCTGGCTTGCGCAAGATACTTCTACCATTCCTCTCTTCTGAGACAATGCCTTTCGGCATCCACAGAGAGGCTTACGCAATCCGGCGGGATTCCGTGAGCGGTGTACAAAAAGCGACTCGATCGCTTCCAACAAAAGATTCTTATATTCCTTTCTGTGTTTTGCGGCAACGTGGACACTTCTCGGAGGAGTTTTCGTACGCGTTCTAAAAAGCCAGTCAAACTGCCTTGCAGTCTTAGAAGAGCTCGCAACGGGGCAACAGCGCGCAGGTGTTGGGCTCCCGAATGAAAGGACCCTCGCAAGACGAGTGCTGTCACATATATTCACCGTTTGACGGCAACAGCTTCCCTCCTTCCAGACCAGCTGCGCGCCGGCGCCCGCCCGTGTCACGACTGTGGCGTCACCCTCACCGAACAGCTTCACGCAGCCCCGGGCGCACGAACGGTATTGAGCAGCGCACAGGCTTAACTTGAAGCGATAGCCGAGATTCTGGCTCGCCTATAACGCGGTTGAAGTCGGGAATACTGACGAGAGATGGAAGGAGATTTCGAAAAGTGGTGAGTCAATTGAAAAGTTATCTGCAGTGCGAGAGAAAGAGAGACGCCAGCTTTCTCGTTCGGTTGCCATAGGCGAATAGGCGAACAGCTGTAATTGATGACCTAGTAGACGTTGGAAAGAACAAAGATAGTCGCACTTTCCTTCTCTATAGCAGACCACAGGTTAGCCACCGTACACGGACTGCGTGATAATCGCAAATCTTGCTTCATAACCTTCATTCCAAGTATTTTATTAACGCGGCTGTTGGCTATCTTACTGGCTAATTCACCTTTCCGTCTCCTCACACAACATATATTTTTTCCCTGGCCACTGCTACGCAGTTCATAGTTGTGCTTGCCGTGTATTCTTCGAGTTTTACCGCCAGAGTTTATTATCGGTCACGAGATATTGTTGCACTGCTCTCGTCGCAGTGTTATTGCAGCAACATCGCTAAGCTGCGCCTCGTGACCTCGCAGAACCTTCCATACGGGCCCTAATTACGACTGTTCGAGAGCCGCAAAGCGGATACTCATCCAAGTCATCTCCCTCCATAAGTTTTCTATACTTTCGTTCGCATTGCCTAAGTTAACCTACGGCAACGTTTCTAACCATGCATCTTTTCTTGGCTGTGCAGGTACTCTCAGCTATCGGGGGAGTCCCTCGAGGATAGAAGAGATTCCGCCGCGCATCTCTCCAAGAGCGAGCGCCCAAAGCGGGGTGGAAAGAAGAAGCACCAGCAGCCCGACAGCGAACACACGCACGAGATGCCGACCCTGAGCGGACTGCACCTGCCTTCGTCGAGCCCCACTGGTAACGGTGGAGTCGCTGCCCCCGGAACGTGCCACCCGTCGACGACAGTCCGCATCACCGTGATGGGAGCGGCCCGCGTCGGCAAGTCCTCGCTCATCCAACAATTCTTCTACGGCCGGGTGCCGAAGCAGCACAACGCCACCGTGGAGGAGCTGCACAGGCGAGACTACGGCGCCGCCAATGGAGGGCGCCATAGGCTCACCCTGGAGCTTCTGGATACCAGCGGGAGTTACCAGTTCCCGGCCATGAGGCAGCTGGCCATCACGACGGCGCAAGCTTTCATACTGGTCTACGCCATCGACGACATGGAGTCCTTCGAAGAGGTGTGTGATCAACTTGCATCGGATTAATTACAAAAGTACAGACTGATAGGCTAGTTGGTATTACTAATAGGTAGGTCTTTAGTAGCGCAAAGATTCACATGGGCCGGACGCACCGCTGTGTCCGGTCTTGCTTTTTCGCCGTCCAACGGATCCTGCAATGCGTTACCATGGCATCCAAACAAAATTCCTACAATGTTGGTTTAATCCGATGGTAACATGCTACAAATAAGCCGTAATGAGATACCGTGGGTTTCACGCAGAGTATGTGCTATACCGGGAGCTTCCCTATTAGATAGGCGCTGTATACATTTGCTAAACTCAACAGTTGTTTAGCCTATTGATAAGCAACATATAGCGAAGTAACCTCAGTCGCTTCACAGCAAGGAAGTTCGTTAAATAACCAGCTCTTTTTGAGAGACTCCTTCGTGAACATTTGTATAATCTGAATTGGTAACTATGTGCATTAAGCTGAATTCCGCAAGATCCGCGATATGCTCTCAGTAAATGCAATTTAGCGTACTGCAAATTCCAGTGTATTTTCGTGTATATGTATATAATTATACAGCAACCATCACGAGTGACTTTGTGCGTTCGTATTTGACCGTAAGAAATATTTCATCGAACTCTAACAGAAGACAGCTCAATAGGCAAATTACTTCCACGCACGAGAGTTCACTGCCCATATGTCGCGAGCGTCATACGAGGCGCGATTGTAATACAAGCACTTGTGTGCGTCACCGTTCCGCTAACGTTCAGCTTCTTAATTATTCCTTTCACGAACTGCACCGATAAAACGCCACACCGCGACGCAACGGCTTCTGAGGTTTATTTCGGACTCGCGTTATTAAATTACCTAAATTTCTAGAGTATTCATTCTTTTTTGCATTTTGTGCTAAACGGCAGCAGCACCGAACTAAGACGCCGTTGTTATTTTGCTACACGCAGGTTCGTCGCCTTCGAAGCGAAATCCAAGAGGCCCGTGCCGAACTCGGCAAGGGGATGCCCCCGGTGGTCATCGTGGGCAACAAGGCAGATCTGGCGCACAGACGCACCGTGGGCTACGAAGTGGCCGAGACCGTCGCCACGATCGACTGGGAGCACGGCTACGTGGAGTGCTCGGCCCTCGAGGGTCTCAACGTGACGGAAGTCTTTCACGAAGTGCTCATGCAAAGCAAGCTTCCCGAGGTCCTATCGAACTCGAACCGGCGGCGACAGTCGTGCCCGGCGCAGGTACACTCGCACAAGAGGTTGTACAGCAACGGAACCAAGAGGCACAGCTGCATCATCTCGTGAACTACCTCGTGGACTTGTGCGTTAAGCGATTCTCACAAAAAAATGTTTCGTGTGTGTCCTAGCAGTGTCACGGTGTCCAAAGCAAATCTTCGTAATACGTTGACCAAACGCCTTCAGTGGGAAAGCGAAAGCTTCGCTTTTGCGAGGGATAAGCCCAAACATGGTCCCGCTCTCTCGTCATATCTAGGAGCTGGCGCCTGGTCAGACTGGGTGTCTTAGTATATTTTTCCTCCTCCGTGTAAAAGTGTGGTACTCTGACTTGTTGATGAAAGTGTTGGCTAAGCCATTTTGCAGGCCGAGAAACGTAACCCTTGCTTCTGTTTGAGCACGCAAACTTTACGATCTTCGCCAGGCTACGATAGATCGAGGGATCGAAACTTTCACCAAGATGGCGTGTTGACAAATAAACTAATCCAGCCAAAACTGTCCGGCATGTTCGAGTGAACCTTTTACTCCTCGCAACGCTGAGGAAGAGGAAAGTACAAAAATAGTCAGTCCGAACGCCCCCAACGACACCTTAGTGGGCCCCACATTACAGGGTACCCTGAGTTAAAGTACAGGCACTTGAGAGACGCACGGTCAGCGCTGTTTCACACCCTACACTTTTAACGCACAGCATTGTAGCTCTACCTGAATGTCATGCACCTGGACATACATGTATGGCATGATGATGAAGGCGGTAGATGTGAACAGTGGGGTGATATGTACAAAAAGAGCGAGATGCCTTATTTATTTAGAAGACACGTTACGTGAGCGACCAACGCGCCTAGTGTTTTCGTTGCGCAGAAATAGAAACATCTGGATGCCAGCAGTGAATCTGTTGATAAGGTGACTGTGACCTTCAGGATACGTTGGCAACGTTTGCGAATGTACTGATGCAGAACAATCAATGTCAGTTTGTCTTTGTACAGCGTGAAATGCACTGTCAGTTGTTTCTCACTCTTTCTCCTAGAGTCTATTTGAGGAACTCCGTCTGACGATGCTTTCGGATTCATTGTCGGTGAACATCAACTGCGTCGTTTCGCTTCGCATCTATGTATATGCACGCTCGAGGAATCACAATGATATTCAAGGGATCGCTGTACAGTAGGTATCACGCGGAAGGTTCCTTCGACAATGTATCGGTACAAATGCATGCCTCTGCTAAATGTCCCCGCCGACATTTCCAGTTTGATAGGCAGCGAGAGAATGCGTATACGCTGGTTTTTCATTGACGTATTTGCTTTTCAATCACAGTTCTGCGACAAAATGTCACAGTAAATGCCATTGGACGCGAGCATGTTACCGTTCTCCGTAGATCAAACACAAATAGCAAGCACGTACCTACCTTTCGTAAGACAAAAAGAAGTTCAGGGGGAAGATCCGCGCTTGGAGAGATGAAGCATCCTTCTATAGGGGGACGTCTCTGGAGCCGACGTTTCGGCAAGCGGTCTCGTCTTGGAGGCAGCAACTGTTGCTACCTTGAAGAATATCGGACCACTTATCGAAACGCTTACTCCACCTACACCCCCTGTTCAAGAATTTTTCATCCTATTTTGCGTAAAAGGTTGTCGCGCCAACGTCAGACTAGCAATTAGAACCAAACCGGAAATGTTATCTTAAGAGACAGAAGAAATTCGGTTGTGAATTAGCACGAAGTTAGTATGCTGCGCCAGCTTCCGTCTGTGAAACTTTGTGTCAGCATAATTACAGGAGCTTAAGCGACAGACACGTTTTCAATCTCGCCACGTAAGCGTAGATGTTTGTGTCCTTGTGTTTTTTTCTTGTCGTGATTGTACTGCATTTGTTGCACTGTGTTTGTGCGAGCATGGCTTCTCGCATCTGCATACGAGATCAAAACGTTTCTGTTGTGCACATCAAAGTAAGACACACATGTAAATACACAGGGTCACTCCATAACACTGAAGCTGCATTTACATGCCTGTGTGTACATACACCCTGGAAGCCGCCCTTCTACTATTTAAACCACGTGTATTTTTGTATAATGTTACACTTGTCCTGTCATTGTAATATACGGTCCAGTCCAGTATTTATTCCGCAAAAAGTAATATCTGCTTTCGATCTGTATTTTCTTTGTGCGCACTCAACGAGTCTTCTAATAAAGAAATTCTGAAAAAGATATCCGCTTACATTGTCTACATTTTTTTCGAAGGTGTAAGAAGACACTACGATAAGTAAGGTTAGAGTCAAGGTAGTTACAGCTGACGCCATTGTTTCGTAATGGATTCGAAAGAATGTTTTTATATTGCTCTCACATGGACGCAAACCTGAGCGTCTCAGGATGCCCAAAAGTTTTAGATTTGCAATACTGTCGAAGTATGTGGTCAGTTTCTGAGAAATAAAGTCAATTCAATTCAACAGTACGGTTCGATAATAATAGAAATTACCCAGGGGAAATAAAATTTGTCCGTACATATAAAACAAAGTTTTTCAAGGTTAAGGAGAAAAGTTTTGTATAAGAATGTCTCACAACCATGCGGCTTCTTCTAGGACTTCAAGTAATGTCGATTCAATAGTTTCAAAAATATTCATGTCATATGCCGCTTTTGTAATTTCGTTTTAGCAGAGAATTCTTCGTGAAAAAAATAATTGTTGCAGTTGCAATGCGGCACTTAAGAGAAAATTCTCAAATTAATTATGATCGGCTATGACAACATTTCAGCGAACACTTATGTTCCGTGTGGCCATTTCAATTGCCTGGATATTTGTGTATTTCCAACTTTTGTGTTGCGTGGACAAAATTTTATATTGAAGAACTTGGACTGAATGCGCGAGTGTTGTACTGTGTGCCTTTGTACAGCGTTGCGGAGTAGCTGGCGCCATGCATTGGCCCCAGCTCTCCTTATATGCAATAAAAAAAATAGAGAAGTCAATTTGAAATTTTATTTCATAAGCCTGACTGATTTGGTACGTGCACTTCCCGGTTAAATAATCTACAAAAACAAATGCCGCAGCCGAACGCGGTTAAACCAAGCCTGCCGAGCGATGGCAGCCACTACCGCGGAAAGTATTTCCCGTAGGTAGGCGCCCCCGCGCGGCAAGCAGTGGCGCGCTGCTCACATTTAACTACGTAGGCAAGCGTGAGAGTCACGTGACAGGAACTGAGGTCTCAAGGTGCGCGCACACGCAGCTCGCGGCTCTCGCCGACCTACGGAGAGAGGTGCGCGGGAGAGGAGACCAAACCGACACTGCGCATGTCCGTTGCTATGGCTACGCAAGTGCGAGGAAGAGGAGGAAAACGGCATTGGCTCAGCTTCAAGGTCAAGCGCCTGCACAAGATCGTTTTCTTGGTTTGTACCGGGAGGAGTAGAGGTGTCGCTCTAAAATATCTTTGGGGCCTGAGATTTCAAGATGACGTCGTCTTGTTCAGTTGGAGTGGATTTACTCGAAACAATTGATTCAAACCCTAGCTCTCTAAATGCTAAGCTCCCCTTAGATGAGGGCGGAAGGCTAAAAGACGCGTGCTCTTGGATTTCAGTGCACGCGTTGAAGGACCCCAGGTGGTCAAAATCAATCCGTAGTGCTCCGCTACGCCGTGCCTCAGGGTACGCGTTGTCGTTGTGGCACCTAAATCTACTGACTTTTTTGTCACCGCGAACAAGCAAAAAACAAAGAAAAAATAACATTCGTATTATAACCTCAAACTTATCTTTCGGAAATAGATGCCGCTAATAGCATGGCAACCAAAATAGTTGTAAATGAAGGGCAGTTGTTTTGACGAGCAGCCCTTTCGCACAGTCTGGATATCTAAGCGCTAAGGATATAACGTGAGCAGCTGGCTGTGATAATGCTGACAAAGGATCACTTCGAAAAAAAAAGAAATCGAAAGAATCGCAGGATGCCAACTGAAAAGTTTTATTCACGCAAGGTAGCTTTTGTACTTGCAAATGAAAAAAGGAAAACTAAGAAACGTAAGCAAACACAAAGATCATCTAAATTAGTTTTCACCGCTGCCACTTATGTATAAACAAGCTAGGTGCCAACATGGCACCAACTGAGTGTCATATACCAATCAACGCACCTTGTCAGACAATGCATTCTGGTATCAGAAAAGGTAATATGCCGTTTCGGAGCGGGTAGTACAGCGTTCGCATAGCTGAACATACCTGTTGCCAACGATGGCGTGACAGTGAACGCATATAGAAATGTGAGTGGTCTGCGATATGGGCCAGTCAGATACGGGCACAAGGCCGCTTTGGATGTAGACACAGCCCGCGGTGGCGAAGCCATTCAATAACAGCAAGGCATTACTGTTGCGATAGCCGTAGTGGGGAACTCTGAATAATCTAGACCACCTAGGGTTCTTTTTTTTTATTTCAAAAGCCTGCCCTTAGACATAGTAACTCGCGGTATCAAACATACACATGCGAATATGTTTCGTGTACGAAGTCTCAGAGTGAATGGTGGTCCATGAATCCAGCGGTCGAGGTTGCCCCTGAGGCCTGTCGCGTGGAGGTGGTGAAGACGGCTTAGTTTTAGGCCACAAGAAGCGTGCCGCAGTGACATCGCGGATTGGGGTGTCACAAAGCGGGCATGACGCACAATATCGGCCGCAGTAACGTTGCGTCTAGAGAGTGGGCGCAGATGGGGTAAGTGTAACTCCGACACGAAGACTCCGCAACGTGACCTCCTCTCGGCGTGTTTAGCCGCTAGAGAGGCCTGACTCACACGAAGGCATAATAGCTCGTGTGGTACCTAGGAGGCTTTCTTTTACCCGGAGCATCTGACGAGCGTCTTCAGGAAGATGGGATGTAGGAGGTGCGGTGTAACTTGTGGGTAGGTTGTCCAATCCGCTTTGACAAGGTCCGGCAAAGCGACCCGAGGCACCCGCTGAAGACGTGTCCGTACAGTTGCGGAGGCAGCAAGATGGTCAACGCTATGCAAGAGTGATGTAGAGCGATACACTGCGTATATCATGCATAGCTAGCGTCGAGTAAGTGCGAATGATCAGCTGGGATTATCTATCGGCTTGACGACAAGGAAGCAGCGTGGCCAATCCGTCCCGTTCGGCAGCATGCTCGGCAAGATGTGCCGGGTATGCGTGCTCCACAACATACGAGCAGGTCTGACCAACCTCTGGTATTAATGGGCTCATAAGAGCGGTATGAATTGTGGTGCCACTAATACTGGGACCAGTATACGCTACGACAGTGGCATCGTCTTGGTCATCGGGCTTCAATAACAAGAACTTAAATGCAACTACTTGCTGCTGCTTGCATTTTGCTTCGATCCGCTATTAGTCGAAGAACTTTTTACATAAGGATGGATGTATGAATAAACTTTATTGCGGCTCATTAGGTCGTGCTATTTTCCTGGCCCTAAGTGCGCCGCTCCCACATTAGTTCCGAAAGGCCTAGCACTTAGGCCACTTCGCGGGCCCATAGGACTGCCCATAGCTGTTCTTCTAATATGAGACTGCGTATATCTGCGTCCCACCGCTCTTTAGTGTTGTCCTTGTCGCTGCGTAAGGCTGAGCAACGCTAGAGCATATCATTAAGATCTATGGTGCCATTAAATCAATCAAATTTCATAGAAGAACATAATTCCAGATAGATCATGTTGATTAACAGTGGGTTCGGATAGGTTCTTGTTGGTAAGAACTTTGGCGTAATGGCCTCAGCTTAGGGCAAGACTCTGCCAATGCTTGGTTAGCTCGTAGTACGAGAGAAAGTGGTCCCTGCAATCTGGAGCCTCAGCATCATTTTGCCGTATAGATTTACAGCTGGCGAGTCCTCGTGCAGCATTGCGGGCAGATTGGTTGCCGACGAAGCGCATAAGGTCCCCACGATTCATTTCATCAGCTTCTCAAAATTATTTCCCTCTCTCTCTTTCTCACGTTAACATATGTTATATAGCGTGGTGGGAGAGTGAAATAAAGACCGGATGTCTCACAATGCCAATTGCGCAACTAGTGGGTCGCTTAAAGCTTCAAACTCATTACAAAGGGCTCAGCCATAATTTTTCATCGTCATCAGCCGCCGCATCAAAAAAGTGCACATAATGCCTAACAGATGTGTAACGGGTACGTCGCACCTCCGCAAAATGAAGAATAGTGGCGTACTCGATGCTTCCCAACTTCACAAAAAATTATGATTTATAGCGCGGCAGGTACCTTGCTTGTGTACTTGTGTTGGTATCCCCAAGAGAGCTTACAACGGGCTCTAGAAATGTCACTCTTCCAGCTTTCGCTGTGACTGTGCTACGTTTTCCGCGCATGCCTGGCGTTTTTTTTTTAAACACCGGATGGGTTATTTACGCTTGTAATTCGATTTCATCATAGCCTACAGAAGGAAAGAAACGCGGTTGTCCATGATCAAGTCACGTCAGACAAGAGCGCAAGTATTTATGCTGCTTGGTGTAGCCGACATTCAATTGAGAAATGACATGACATTTGATTCTTTGAGCAAGCTTTTGGCAATGCATTCGAAGAGGGAAGTTGCTGACGCACAGCGAAAACACATCTGAGGGCCGTGTCGCATATGAAGAATTCGTCAGCGTTCCATGGAAGAGGTGGGAAGAATGATAGCCTTAATAGCTATGATAAAGAGATGCCTCGCACTGGATTAGCTGACGGCAATGACATGATAGCGCTCTTCTCGGGAATCGCTGTACTAAGACAGTCTTAAAATTGATACAGGCTCCTGAGGGCACCATGACGGCTTGGATAATTAAATACTCACAGGCTGAATGCACTTATGCTGAATACACTTATGCAATAGCTGAATGCACTTATGCATTCAGCTAAGACGACTCGAAGGCGAAAGCCATCTTCGGGTTCTTCTAGCTCAATGTACTAATGCTCCCTCCCTCCTCCCTCCGAAAGCCTTGCGCACCTAGCATAGTTTCGCGCTTCCTCCGGGATCTGCCCACCGTTGACTAAGCGACAACGTCATGTGATGACGTCATTATGACGTCATAGTGACATCGCAAGTGTTGGTGGTCTGTGGCGGCCTGATGACGAGATGTGGTGATGCCATCGTGCGGTGAATTTTTTTCCATCACTCGAGTGGACGCCGCCGCCGACGGTCAATTTTCGCGTTTGATGTGACATCTGAGGCTTTCGCCCTAATATTAATAATAATACCCTGTTTCTTTGAATCAACGATGAAGTAGCCATGCCGCGTGATTTCTGCTCTTCATACATAATCTAGACAGCAAGAGAAAAACAGTGGAAAACACGTGCGAGGTGTACATGTACACAATGCACGTGTTCAACTTCAAACGCGCACACATTGCTAAACATAACTTAGTGTCTACTCTAAACTTGCCATTACTTACAATCTGCTCTGAATAAGTGTGTCAAAGCCAGATTATTTTTAAGGCTGGGTAATGCAGACTCTTGAACAAAAGCAAATATGGCACGAATGTATCGCAGTCTCTACTGAGCCATTGCAGTGAAATTACATTTGCACGAATGCTACGGTTTCTAATGTCATAAATTATCATACCGAAATAAGCAGCCGTTGGCCCAGACCACACCCGCAAGCTAACTTTTTTCTCCAGACCCCCAGAAGGGAAAAGAGAAATAGAAACGGACGTTTGCGCTGCTGATGGGAGGCTGTACACAGAAAGAATGTTTCAGGGGCAGTATTTCTTAAAGTTACCACGAGCGTGAAACTCGCAAGTATGAAGTGAACTGAACTGCTGAACTGAACCGCTGAACCAACTAAACAATGCTGTCAAAATTACTGTGTCCACAAACGTAGGCACTATGAGTTAAGGTGCTATACGTTGGGCGAGGCTGCAAGTTCGATTGTTTTCATTTTCTTAGGAGACTTGGTCTCACACCCTCGGTATCCGTCAACATTTGCTTCTTCGAAGTCACAACTAAGACAGCTGTATCCGATGATGAATATTTTTTTTTGCGACATCCCATTGTCAGTTTTCTCGCTTCACTGCATGTGCTGCAGTTCACAACGCAGCAGTTTGTTGCGCGAAAATCGGCCCAGACTCCGCAACGCATGGCATATGACCGTAGGTCGGTCTGCACAGCCTAGCCCACATTCATTTGCGTTTTAGGGTGAATAGCTCTCTAATCTTCTCATTGAATCGAAGGTTGTTACAACTCACAGACATCGCTGGCGGCGTAGTTCGCGGGAAACCCGGCGCCGGCGAGCGCACAGAAATGCGGCCCTTGGCTGGGCGCCGGTCGCACGCGTATTTGTGCGCGTCGTTTTGCACCAACTGATCATCTCTGGATCTGGCTTGTCGGCGATCAACCGTTACCTGATGTGGCAGTTTGGTATTTTGCAGAGGTGACTTGTGATTTCACGCTGAAACGTTTCATTGTTGCCGGGATACGAACGCGTGACGGGCGTTGTTGCTAGTAGGAACTGAAATTCCGCGCTGCAAAGCCCGCGGTTGCAGTTCCGTTTCCCAGCACGGAGGAATGAAGCAGGTAAAAGGAAGCATTGCGTATTGCGATGGAAAGAGGCAAATGTTTTATGTCAAGCACGCAAGCGATGAGGTTCGCTTGCCCCCATTTTTTTAGATAAGGCAAAGGCTCATTATTATATATTTTTCCTCATGCGGTGAAGTGCGAGCGTTTTTCGTTGCTTTCAAACCCGCAATAAGATGAGGGGAACGAGCATTTGGCGCCTAAATCTCCTTTCACCACGTTTGAACGAGGTCGTCGAAGATGGCATGCCGACCGCTAAGTGACGAAGACAGAGAAATACGTACAAAATGACGCAGCTCTTTACCCGAGTTCGTCACTTAGCGATGAAAATGTCATGCAGTAAACACCAACCAAGCCCAATAACCCCAGCGCGCTTCCGCGAACAGATAAATGTCGCAACTCCTAGACGAACCAAAATAAGCAACAGTGATCGGTGAGCAAAGGGGCGATCGTATTATGTTTGCGTGGCAACAGCATTAGCGGCTTTGTCAGAGGCAACCTTCAATGCAAATGCGTTCCGTTTCCCTGTATGGTATAGCGTTGCTATTTTCTGTTCCTGCGGCACTACTGCATTTATTATCCCGCCCGATTACTTGTTCGCCATGTTGTTGTTTCCTGTCTTTCGAGCCAGGATTTCCTTATAATTAACCTTTACAGCGAAGCTATATTTGGCTAGCTTCTAACGGATCGTGTCCGCGGACAAAAGGACGCGCAGAAAAACAACTTTCGGCGCCCCTCTCACATCGCCCCTCGCCTCCTCGCCACAGGCGCCTCTCACCACCGCCGATCCCGCTTTCGCAAGTGTCCCGATACTAGGCGGCGGCACTTCACACCGATCGTTGTGCCACTTCGTCTTGTGACGTAGAGATCGCGCTAGCTCTGTCATCAGCCTTTGCCCTTCGGACTCGCTATGGGATGGACGCGTGTCGTTGGGTCGGATGAAGAGGAGCGAGAAATAAAGGAGCTCGAATACGCACAGAAGCGCGAATGTGCGCGAAAACGACGCGAGGCCGCTGCCGCAGAACGTGCAGCCGCTGGCTTCGCTGGCTTGCCTCTGCACATTAGTAGAAGGGCCCCCTCTAAATGTTCCTGCTGGAAATCCTTCTTCAAAAGAAAAGAAGAGGCCCGAGTTCGACTTCTTTTGTTAACAGTCGTCGGCCTGTTTACTCCCTTATATTTTCATTCTGAATTGTATATCAATTATGAGAGCAAATATGCAAGTTGATAATGTATGCAGCAACACTATTTGCAAGCATGACTGAGGTGTTGCGCTGCTAAGTTGGAGGTCGCGGGTTTCAGTCCCGGCCATGGCGGCGGCAATTTGATGGGTGCGGAGGGCGAGGACACCCGGGTACTTAGATGTAGGTGTATATTTTTAAAGGACACTTCGTGGTCAAATTAGTACGGAGCCCCCCACTATAACATTGCCTGGCAATCAGTTTTGGCACGTAAAAATTTTGAAATTCTTATTCCCTTGCCTGTATCATTGTTCACAATCGAAAATCTTTGGGGCATACGCGGGGCTTTTGAATGTATGCCTTAAAAAAACCTCTATTGCTGTGAATATACGGCACGAAAGTGGGATATAAAAAAAAGTATATATGCGAATATATTGTTCAACACCACAGCTGCATCAAAAGTGCATTGTATCGTATTTAACGAGGCCGCTATGTTTCTTAGGCTCGAAATAGGCACAGTATACTGAATCTTGAATTGAGAGATTACATTGTGGAGCAATTCAAACGAGGTATTTCTGCAGCAAAACTTCACCATTATGAGAAAAAAAAATGTTCTTACATTCTAAAATTTTGGTCTACACGTCTTTTACACTGTTATCATCGAAAGAACGTGTACTTACGCAATTGTAGGCGCACTTACAATTATCATTGTTGGTGTTTTACGTCCAAAAAACACTACATGAGGGACGCCGTAGTGGAAGGGTCCGGAAATTTCGACCATCTGGTGTTCTGTAACGTGCACCTTAATCTAAGCACACTGGCTCCAAGCAGACCAGCCCCATCGAAATGCGACCGCCACGGCCGGAATTCGATCCCGTGACCTTCGGGTCAGCAGTCCCGTACTGTAACTACTAAACCATCCTGGCTGGTTGTTGGCGCACTTGGTAGTCGTATACATAGGCGTGCGCAGGGTTCCCCTTCAGAAGGGGCGAAGGTTCGTCGCAGCGGCCCCCTTCCCAATTATGTCAATGTATGGCGCTGGCACTGCGCCCCCCCCCACCCGAATCGCAGCGCCCCCTTCCCTATTATGTCAATGTGTGGGGCTGATATTGCGCCCCCCCCCCTCTTAGGTCCCCCCGTGCGCACGCCTATGATCATATATGCATTATGCAGGTGCAGGTATTGATCACATTTGCAGCAGCCACTGGTACGCCCACGTCTATGTCAACATAAATCGGCCACAATTCAACAATTTAAAAGTTTGTTCAATATCAAACACGTTCAGAACAGAGGGTTAAACATTGCTGTGTTTGCGTAATAGGGCGTTAACGCGTGCCGTCTTATGAGCAGACGAAATAAGCAAGCGTCAGTATGAGAAATCGCAACACACGTGAAAGAATTTGCGTGGCAGAGCTTGCAAATGGAAAATAGATATGTGAGAAAAGCAACTCCCTCCACCCCCTCTGCAAAAAAATAAAAATTAAATAGGGGCCCATCCTCTATCGGGAAAATGTGGGCAAGCGAACCTTGGCGTGAGAGTGCCTAGTCAACTATTTTTCTTTCTTTCTATCGCATTCTTTCTAGCGCTGAAGACAACCAAGGGCGAAACATGGCAAAAAAGACGAACGCTGAGCTTCCAACAACAATAATTTGGAATTTGCAAATATACGTATGCTCTCCGGTACAGCCCGTCATCCAATGTGCTTGCGCAAAAAAATCCAGCTCTTTGCCGCAAAAGATTACAGAGGCATTTGTCACGTTGCCTAACAATGTGAACAATGCACCCGAAGGAAAAGACTTTGAAGGGTTTCTATCTAGCCATTGTCTAAAGTGTCAGGATTGCTAGCTCAGCCTGGAATGTATTTCCGTAATGAACAAAAACTGAATGCGCGTGACGCGAGAAATACTTGAAGCTGAGTGCATTTCCAATTTCGTAGAGGGTTGCGTAAGCGTTGCTTTCGTAACGCTTTCCGATAGACAGCTGGCGTTTTTATTCGTGCGCAGAGGATGACGTACTGTACCGGTCAGCATAGGTATGAGTGGAAATTAGAAATAAGTGCTCGTCCTCGTCGTCTTGTGTTGTCCTTCTCTCTTTTTAGATCCTGCCGTAATTTGAAAAGTTGACTTCCAACAAGAGCCGTTTTACAATACTATTGGTTGCTATTTTGCGAGAGTAATCCGAATGGCTTTAAAATTCCTCCTCGCACTCTCAACAATACAGTGATCCGACTCACCTATAAATAAGTTAAAACATTCCACATCAGACCCGTGTAATCGACGCTATGGTGGCTCAGTGATTGTGGTACTCTGCTGCTGACCACGAAAGACGCGGGTTCGATTCCACTCGCAGTGGTCGCTTTCCGACGAAGGCGAAATGCTAGAGTCCCGAGTACTGTGCGATGTCAGTGCACGTTAAAGAACTCCAGGTGACCGAAATCCGTCTTTTTCACGACGCCCCGGCACGTGCGCTCTCCCCTAGCGGAAGAATCGTGAAACGTCTATTCACCTCGGAGGCTTTGCTTCTGGCAATACCGGTTGTCCCGGCCCCTACCAAACCCCACCAAAACGGCAGAAGGCAGGACAGCGAGATCAAAGAGGCGGGTTGTCTACGGTGTCTCTGAGAGTCGATTTGGGACGTTAATCACCATAGGCCAAACTAAACCACACTTGCGTATTGAGGCAAGTGAACAGCGTTTATGGACCGTCTCTAGCCAGTACGCCCGGCCGAAAGAGTGTCCTTCTTGATTAACATTCCTTAGGCGTCCACTTACAGCGCGTTATGTACTGGGTTCGATTACCAGTGCCACCAGGCATCGAGTGGTTTTCCCAATGAACTGGTGAGTGCCCCCCCGCACACAGTTTAAATGTAGATCCTTTTAGTGCCCCAACGAACGCTGGTTGTGGTCCGAAGACCCAGATAGAGCCAAGAGTTGATAACAGAAACAAAATGTATTTTCAGTTGAGGCTGTACACGCATCACACAAACTTGCACACTCGGCAGGTATCAATTACAACTCACGACATCACTTAGGTGGTATTTAAAACAACGGGCACAAACTTACCGTGCTACAAATGCACTCTCATCCATTAGAAACTATCCAAGAACAGTTAAAGGCCTTGGATATTCACCAAACGTGTGCAGCCCACAACTCTTCGAACGTTTCTCGTATATTTCTCATCCAGGAAACACTCAAACGACCTACAGCTCTGATCACCGTCGTTCGGCGACACTCTTCAAAACAGTGCTCCCACGGCGTCGTCACTCGATTCTCCAAGATCGACTGACCGCACTACACGACTCACTCGAACAATAAAACTCTTCGCCGACTGCGTACCCTCTTCACCATCTCTTCACCATCCTCTTAAAACTCTTCACCATCCTGCATACCCTCCGTCGTCTCTCGTTTGGACCATTCCCGTTTTCGCGAACATTCCAAGTGATTGTTCGGCACGTAGCACGTAGCACAGTGACAGCTATGGGAAAGGGATTCGTCTCGCCGGTTCGTCTGCGGAAGCGGTCGGTTCCACTTTGATTTCTTGAATTCTCCCGATCTGCGCGGGCGTTAGGCTGTCGCGACGGCGTCTTCGGTGGAGAGGGTGAGGGCACGCCCTGGGCACCTTTTGATGCTTGTTTTTTTTTCCCCATTGCGCGCCCTTTGGAGGGAACAATCGGGCGGTGACTTGATGCTGTCGTCAGGATGCGGAAGCGCGCGCCTGTTTTAGCGCTCGTTTGTGACAAAAAGAAGTGCTCTGTTACGAAGATTACGCTTCCCGACACTGTAGATCGCATGGGAATACGTGGTACTTCACAGTAGCGTCTTTTCACGCGTTCGAGTTGCACAGCGGCATACAACAGCTTCGCGGCGTCACAGCTAGAAAAAACCGTCTCCCACACACGCGCGCACCAAAAAACCGTACTCAGGCGCAGGAAACATGAAGCAAGCTGCCCACACGCACGGTCACACACAAAAAATACACCAAAAAGCACACGAAAAAGCACACGGACTCGCATAAATCCTGAGGCGACCACATAGCAACACGAACCGGCATCTGCCTTCAGTACCGTACTAGTGGCGCCCTCAACCAAAACAGCTGCCGCAACTGTCAACTCAGCTGGTCCGCGCTCGCCCGTTGACGGCGACGCGACGCAGCAGGCCGCATCTGTCTTTTTATGTAGCGGCCGTGCCTGTACTTTCTTAAGAGGAACGCAAGTAACTATACCACAAATCCAATGTTTTTTTATGATTACATTAACTTCAAATTTTTGCATACAAATAAAAACAGTCACGAATCGTTACCAAACGTTTTTTTTTTTTTTTCGTTCAAGAGAAGAAGAGAAACAGAGCAGAACTTTTTGCGGTGAAACGAAACTAAAACCGAAACGAAGAACATTTCCTTGCGACACCCTTCTTTGTGTTGCTCGTTTCTACAGAAAAGCTTCACGTCGTGAAAACATTTTCAACGCAAATCACGCCATCAATCCTGGTTGAATGCATTATTTCCATTTGCAGCAGCCATGTTTTACTTCATAATCACCTTCGCGGTTTACATTAAGATAGCAAACTCATTTCCTCTGCTAGCCATCACCTAACCAGGCTCTATTCCCGAGGTAATGGAGGGGGCAAGTATTGGCTACACCAGGGTTCTCAAACACGCGGCCCTCGGCTTCACAATTATCTTCTCGCCAACAGCGATTATTAACGTTTCTTTTCGTTTCGGGTAAGCTACAGAAATGGGATCGCTATCAAGCAATTTTCTTTTTGCTGAAGCACCGCATGCGGTCACTGTATGTGTTTAAACATAAACGTTGAACGGATATGCTATTTCAGAATGGTAGTCATTTTGGAAATCAGTATCGACACCCTCCCGACTTTCTTCGCTGTTCCCGCCTTAGTTGGACTAAATTACGTGACTGCGGCCCGCTAGCTGAGATGAGTTTGAGACCCCTGGGCTACACAGTGGTTGTTAAAAGAGGGCGCGCGAACTTCAGCAGCAGCGAAATTCCTGCGTGCAATATTCATCATGACTTCTCAGCAGTTCCTGTCTGCAGTCATCATGCCATGATGACCAGAAACGTACGGCGAACAGCAAGGAGACGAACACAATTCTAAGCCAAGCTCTCAGCCCTGGCTCACTGCATCCTGCACTAAGGACACCGCCCACCTCGAATGACCATGCCGTCGGCTTTTTCCCTTCAGTAAGTCTTTTCTTTTTTTAATCTGCTGTGCAGTACAAGGGACCGTCCTGCCGTCACCTCATGTCTCGCGCTGTTGTCACGCAGTCACATGTCTCGAGTTGGCGTCACGCAGGCCCCACGTTTGGAACGCCAGCGTTTTCTTGCCTGTGGACGGCGGCGTCGCCGAAGGGATAATTTGTCTGTGCGAGTCAGGAAAACGACAGAAAAATGCCAGCGCCGGGAGTTAAACGCAGCGCGTTCGGAAGAGCAAAGAGTGCAAAAACAGTAGAAATGCTACCATAGAACAGAAAATAAATAATCGCAAAACTGGTCAGATAATTGTGAGAACAACACAGAAAATGATATGAACTACCACATAATCCCAAGAAAAGAACGGAAAAGCGTAGATAAACAGACGCGAAACAAAGGCGAATCAATGTTTCGTAGTTCGGACAGCTTGTACTTGGGGTTGAACTGTCTTTGATTTTTTTTTTCTTTTTCAATAAGTTTGTATTTCTTCCTTGAAAAAGTTTTTTCTTTCTCTCTTTTTTTCTTTCTTTCTTCCTCTTTTTTTCCATCATGGCTTCCTTGGGTGAAACCGACTGCGCCTTTCTAAATGATCACCCTACGCCATCCCTTTCACCCCCACACCCCCACCAATATTACCAGAAGAAGCGGACACGAGCACACCCATGAACAGCAGCAGCGTCGATCGTGCCTATTAAGGCACGATCCTTATATGCCTCGTGAGTAAAAAAATCCTGTGTTGACAACACGAACGGTACCACATTACTTCACACAATGTCACCAATCCCCTCTTGTCATGACGTCATCTTATGGCGCGTAATGATATCATGACTTGGTCTAAGGTAGGACGATCCTAAAGAGAGTGCAACACTGGGCGAAATGCAGAAAGCTTTAGAATGGGGAGGACAATGCAGTCTACTGCGAACTCGTGGGAGCATAACTTCAGGGGCCAGCTGAGGCTTGAGAGAGATGAAAGAAAAAAACATAATGAAGCTTGCACTAAGTCGCGCAGGGCTGGATCACAGCAGTGCTGCTGGTCACCTAGCTGGTCCTGGCTTGCACTGGCTTTTACCCCTCACCTGTCTCTAACCCACCCCTTGTCATACTATACTTTAGCAATGTGCCACAGCATTTGGGCAAATCCCAGTACTCACCACACTGGTCCACTGAAAATTATGGGAACTCACGGGCGGCAAACACCGATTAGGGGCAGAACGCTTCAGCTTCTTTTGTTAACTATCTGCGCCTAGTGCTTGAGCGGGGAATGAGCTAGTGCCAGTTCATGATGATGATATTTTCAATATACGACACACGGCAGACCACGACCATGACAGCTCTGCTGTAAGATCTTTGAAAAGGGGTTGTCGCTGGAGCCAACATTTCGATGAGTGCCCTCGTCTTCTTCATAGGAGCAACATGAAGACAATACCAATTGTCGAAACGTTCGCTCCGGCGACAACATCGCGTCAAGGATTTTTCATCTTGTGTGAGTAGGGAGCAGAGGGATATTTTAATATTACTTTAGAGTAATGGTAGTAATAATCGCTTTGTGGTGTCTCTGGTACACCGTGATTGGTTCCGCGACCATTTTTAGCAAGATGAATTTGTTCCTATTGTCGAGCATTGTATTCACGCTGTTCTTCTGTTGTCTTTAATTCCGTGGTCTACCCATGGCAGTCTTAGAAAGAACTGAATGAGTTGCTAGACGGGTATTCCTTTTATATATGAATGCGGGAAACACAGGCGGGGAAAAGGAAGGGCCGTTTGACGTCCTTCAAAGCCCTCATGTGAAGTGTAAAGCAGCTGCAACCTAATCTTCACCGGGAACGCGTAGGTGGGTGTTCCCATTTTTCACAGGTGCTTTATCATTCACCCTGGGGTTTTGATGCTTCTTTTGTGGTTTTAATTATTGAAACCCATGCTGAGCTCTATGCTGTTTGCCTGATTACAGAGAGAGATATGCCATTTGAATTCAATTGTTAAAAGGCGCTTAAACCACCCAGAGGTTGAAATTTATTAGCGGCGTTGTAATTGTGCACGAGTCTACAGCGAACGCTAGCGGAATTACATGCGTTTGCTCGTTTCGTTTTTTCCTTCGCTACACTTCGTTCGTCGGCTCGTCTGTCCACCTCTCCGGATAGCCTTCCTCAGCGTCCGAGATGAAAACGCAAGGAGCGCGTGCATCAGGTAGCAGAGGTGCACGCGAGCGTATGTGATCAGTAGTGGGATTGCCCAATTTCGTTGGCACATACGGTCATAGGAGTTTTGTGATCACGCCCATAAATTTTCACCCGAATGATAGGTATACAGCCTTGCTGTAAAAGTGACACAACATATGAGTGTAATCAGTAATAGGAATGTCGCAACGATGTCACTAGCAGTCTTACTGGTATACTGGTCATTACGCAAATGTCGCTAATGCATGCATTTTTGTCACGACTGACGCAAGAGCCGCTTTCAGCAGGGAACATTCAGGTGGCGTTGTTTGAGAATAAAAGGTTAGCGCTGTACAATGCAGTTATGTATTTCAGGCAACAGCATCCTTTGGTCACAATGTCTACATGTTGCAATTGTTGAATATATATAGTATAGCATTGCTACATTGCCTTCGAGTCTTGTTCAAAACTTTTGAACTTTGACTGGTAGTCAAGTACGTGGTTATGTGTTTAAATACTATCCTCTCTGGCGACAAAGTGTTATGAAGTCTTTCGAATTATTCATTTGCACAATGGATAACTGTCGCGTTAGGACGTTTTGCAGTATTTCCGTTTTTACATCTTACTAATTACCATAGTTTGCAATATTTGTTTAAAGTAATGCTAACACGATGCTTTAGTTATTGCGATGTTTAAAGTTCAAAATCAACGACATCAAAACCCCTTCGACTGAGCGATATGCCAGACATTCGCATGTTCAACTTGGAACATGGCGCTGAAGGAGTTCTTAATGCCGTTAAAAGCTTTCTTAACATACACACCACGTTTACAGGTAACAAAAAGTAACCACCATTCCCGCATTGCGTATACGATGATGACTATTAAACTGCAGCTTCCATCTGGTTAGAAAAATTTTAAATTTGCAGTTTCAAGATGACAGAGCTTATAGTGAAGATACCCATGTAGTAAATGATCTTTAATAAATACGTTCAATCAAGGAATATTATTGCATCCTAGAGACAAGTGTAACTAAACAACAACAAGAAAAGTAAGTATGCTATTTTTGTGTGGTTTTGTCTGGTCTGCACGTTGACACGAGAATAGGCGCTTCAACTTATCTGTCAACTTACGTGAAATAGATGGTTTCCACAGTAAACTCCGCCGTTTCTGCATCGCGAATGCACGTATTCATACTTTTGCGAGAAACAGAAATATATTCATGACGCGGTACTCGTATGAACACCGAAAACTTGCGAGCCCACAGCTCAACATTAGCGGCCTCCAGCGTCAGATGCGTGCATTTTAGAAGCAGTAGCTGTAACGCACATAGGCGCCAGGTGGCGCGACATGCTCACAGAAGAAGCTCTCGAATGGAAGAGCGTAGCAATCAATGGCAACTCCAGTTCTTTCGTTGGCTCACGAGATGGCGCCAGGTTTCTCAAGCTTAGCAACAAAAGACTCTATCCATACCACATAGAACCGCCATTAAATTAGTGAGTGTAGGGACAAAGGTACAATACGAACATTTCTGTGTGCTCAGTTCACTATAGTTTTCCCATGTCTTGGTGAAAGGGGGGGGGGGGGAATTGGCGAGATGAGATTTTGAGTGCTGCTTAAGTTAGAATATACGTTTTGCTAACTCCCGCAAGTGGTGACTGTAACCCATAGCAAAACCTTTCACATTATCCTTGGTTTTGTACATTTGAGAAATACATTCTAGAAACATAACTTCGTCAAAGGCGCTCTCGGTGAGGGACATACGAATACGACACAACACAAACAACAAACACAGTCATTATGTTTTGAAGTTCTTTAATGTTTTCGCATTCGCGCGACTCGTTTGGGATTTTTTTTTGCATTTTATCCGCAATACAGCTTCAAAGAGTCACTTGCATTGTTGAAGTTTTTGAGTTGAAGCTGGAAAGAAATTCACGATAACAGGGGTAATATTCGTGAGATATTTGAATATGTAAACTGAGTTCAAGCATCGGAAGGAAAATTATGGTGAACAATGTAAGGTCTATTATGCGTTCATTATCTACAGTGTAATACCGAATTTCCGATATCGAAGGTGTACTCTTAAAAGACGCAGCGAATTTACTTTCTATGCGATAAGCACCCTCATGGACATTGTGCGCTCAAGCGAAAAGGATGAAAGGTTTGGGCGACTTTCGCGCTAAGCAATCTTCGTAACTATGTGAGTTCCGAGACAGCTGTCGTTTTTGCTCATGCTAATTCGGGACGCCTATAAGACGTCGTCTACATGCGGCGGCATGGTTCCGAGAATCGAACCCAGCAACTCGAATTGAGTGGCAAAGCACCACAGCAACTGTGCCAATGATGCGAGCTAGATAGCAATCACAGGAACATTATATTGTGCCTTTAATTTTGTATTGTTCTCAAATCACAAAACGCTGGCGATATGTTATGTTTTGCAGAAGGAAAATGAGACAAATGCCGTAAAAACTCTATGGGATGAATATTAATTAAATACATCATGCGGAACGTTATGGTACCTCAAGGCTACTGCATCTTTTCACAAGGTGGCATCCCAGTCACTAAACAAACATTGTATGTAGAATATTTATTTTACAGGAACGGCCCTGGCAATATGAACACGAACTTCAACTTAGAGCGTTTGAGAAGACATGGTGATGATTACCAGCCGATAAATTAGCGTAAACTCCGTGACATTGCCACTTAACAAATTGATCGTTTAAACGCCATTCAGCGCTATAAATACAGAAATTGGCAATGATATTCAGTGAGATTAGAGACCTGCTCTCTCCCTTTGTTTAAAACAAAACTATGATGGAGTGGAATTTTGTATGAAAAAGAAAATCAAAACGGAAGTGGCAAAAGAAAGGTCGGAATCCACAATGCTGAGCAATGGACACATCAATGTACATTAAACCCGTCGTTGCTGCCACTGTAGATCGTTGATCGCTCTGCAAAAATATTTATGTAACTTTAATGTAGAACATCGGTAACCGCAAGGCTACTATTGAAAATTTGAGGCGCTTGGTCAAACCAACTGTGCATAAACCTGAGGTGTTGCCTGGAGCCCCGTTAAATCGTCGACTTCACAAACAGTTCTTTAGAAGCGCATCAACTTTTTCACGATAGATAGATAGATAGATAGATAGATAGATAGATAGATAGATAGATAGATAGATAGATAGATAGATAGATAGATAGATAGATAGATAGATAGATAGATAGATAGATAGATAGATAGATAGATAGATAGATAGATAGATAGATAGATAGATAGATAGATAGATAGATAGATAGATAGATAGATAGATAGATAGATAGATAGATAGATAGATAGATAGATAGATAGATAGATAGATAGATAGATAGATAGATAGATAGATAGATAGGATAGATCACAATGTGCCCGACCTCCGAAACGAGCCATCATTGCCGACGCGCGCTAGGCTGCGGAGAGCACGGCAGTTTGCGCGGCCGATCGTTTCCTTACCTGTTGCCCGCGGGTAAGGGCTGCGTGACGGTGCTCTCACGCTGACCGCTGCGTGCGTATCGATCTTGGCGCGTCGCAACCCTTTATTTTCTTCGTTTGCTCTCTCTCTTTTAGAGCAGTCGCTAGGTTCTAAAGCACGCAAGCAGTAATGAATAGGTTGAGTGGCGTGCAGCGGGCCCGCTTAAAGGCGTCGTTGTCCTTAATTATTTTTCGGCTTATAGGCAGAGTGATTATCCGGCAAATTCGGTAGTTGATGTCTCATATGGATTGGGCAACAACTCTATAGACTGTCAATGACGAAATACGATACTTTCCTTTAGCGATCCGCGCACAGAACTCTTGCGACAATCCGTACAACATTTACAGTGGGCTCGCAAATTTAACGTGCTATACAAGTGCCGCCTTCCTATACATACTGTCATTCCTCGCTCTGCGGTAAAGGAGGAGCCACATTTCTCTATTTCTTCATTCAAGTTCCTTTCTCCGAAGCCAGCAATCAAAAGCCAGGCTTGGCGCAAGTATTTCTTTTGTTTGCTTTCAATTCTGATCCCTTGGCCTCCCCTTCTACATACAGTTCTTATATATTTTATCGCTCATACTAATCTCAACCATTCCTGTCTCTCTCTCTCTCTCTCTCTCGCTATATATATATATATATATATGTGTGTGTGTGTGTGTGTGTGTGTGTGTGTGTGTGTGTGTGTGTGTGTGTGTGTGTGTGTGTGTGTGTGTGTGTGTGTGTGTGTGTGTGTGTGCGTGTGTGTGTGTGTGTGCGTGTGTGTGTCCGGACCTTATATGCTGTCGCTCGACCTCCTGCAATACCTGCCCCTTGAAAGTGCTCGGTTCATTAGGCTTAAGTATGCAAACAAAATTAGAAGAATCGAGGAGGAAGCTAAAATCACAAGAAAATTATCCGTCGAGAAGCCCTCTTTTCAAAGACCCGTCAGGTCAACGATAAGAGCGCAGTAGCGTGCGTTGTTTCGGCTCAGATATCAGGATGAAAAAAAAAAAAACCAGTGTACCCGTTGGACCACTCTTCGTAATAACCTCCACGATCTGGTCGTGCATATGCGAAGATCAAGTCTTTCCCCTGCTCGCTGAACGCTACAACAGGACGCACCAAATTATAATTACGATCATTATTCATGCGGATGAGTGACTCTGAAGTGAGGATCAGGCGGGCGGTCGGAAAAAAAATGTGGGTGCGAGTTTTTTTTTTTCTCCCTTTCTTGTAGTGCAGCGCATTATTCATTACGCAATCGATGGTCCGCGGGTCATAATACCGAATTTCAGCAACGCAATATTGGTATCTAGCATTGCGTCATGAGCAGGATAATTTGTGGTGCTCGTAAATGTGCAAATCGTAACACTGTCAAGAAGCTGTGCGAGTGAGAGAATAAGATTTCTAACAGAACGAGAAATTTCGTCTTTATCATTATCACCATTATCATTATTCATTAACCGCGAAGCTCCTTAGCAAATCGTTCCTTGTCCGACGAACCAAAAAGCTCTCATCATCATAAATGGGTATGTGCCACAGAAAATCGGTAAATCCCACTACTCACCACTGGCCCACTAAATATGAAGAAGGCAGCCCAACAAGAAATGGCTGCGAGGCGACATCGGCGAGCCGAAGACCCCGAGTACGTACAACGAGAGAATACTAGTGAACAGGAAAGTCAACGGCGGCTGCGAGTAGACCCCGAAGCGATGGAAGCCCTGCGCCAACGACGACGTGCCCGGAGATCCATGAGAGGTGCGAATGCTTGGCTTCAGCGCGAGTTTCTGTCTCTGGAGTGTGGACATCTGTGTTGTGTCTGTGACTGTCTGCGGTTTGACTCGAACCTCTCTGCACTGAGAATCAACGTAGGAACAACCTAGCATCACCTAGCTAAAGCCTAGCAACGACCTAGAAGCAACCTAAAACCAAGTTGCACCAACAAGCTAAGGCCTAGAAACAACCTAGAAGCAACCACATTACTCTTCAGAATCGTCCAGTTTCGCACTCTCAAGCCTTGCGCGGCTTAGTGCAAGATTAGTTAATTTTTAATTCATGTGCTGTAAAATGCAATTAGTGGTACGTTACATAAGAAAGAAAGTCATATAAGCAGTGAATAAAAATGTTTTATTGCGATAGCAATTATATGGACAGTCTCGGCTGATTTTTGCCGTCGCCGTCGCCATGCTGCGTATATGTATAAGCACGACCTACTATACTCCTGACCTGCCCAGATGTGCCCTCTCCAGCGCCCACGTTCTAGTTCATACCTACTGCCGCTAGGGATGTAACCTACGAGCGTTGTGGCGCTAGTCAGCACCTGTCCGCTGACGTCAATTTACCGCTCGTGATGATGTTTCTCCGGCGCAGAGCGCTCATATCATGTAATTATTATTCACAAATGCAAAATACTTTGGAAATAAAAAACGGAAAGTGAATTAGAACTTTTTTTGCGTTTAAAAGGACACAGCTGTTCTACACTATGCAAGTCTACGGCTTCTCACGTTAGTCAACCAGTGCGCAGTAAATACTTAGCCGCACAGAATAGCTTACTTGACCCTCGGTCTAAGTTTGCAGAAACAGTCACATAACGCCGGCAGTTCGTCACGTAATACAGGCGTTCTTACTCCAGCGCCGTCCAAACGGTCGCAGAGTAGCAGACGAACAGGTTATAGGGAACCCAAGCTCAAGTTTGCGGCACGACGACAGCGCCGCGCCAGCCGCGCTGCGGCTCTGTCGGAAAACTCTGAACCGTCGCGCGGCCGACTCAGCCCCTTTCACGGTAGCGGTAGCGCACGTGCGCTCGCGTTCTTCTCTCGGTGCGGGTAACTCTGGGGCCGTCAGCTCGGCACGTTAAACCGAGAGGCTTGCTGTGCGAAGCTGCGCATTTCCACGATGGCAGAAGCGACCCCGCGGAAGCGCAAGCGTTGTCCGAAGTATTGCGGTTTAGTGGCCAGCCACAACAGTGCAGACAAGGCACACGATTCACGTGTTAAACTGTATCGGTTCCCGGGCGTGTCGCACGAGAAATAAAGGCGGCAAGCGTGGATAGCTGACAGCGCTGTCTCGCCTTCTATTTTGGCTGTCTGAGTTCATCGCTTTCGTTCGTTCCGACTACCTGAATCGGCAAGTAACGGGGCGCATGCACGCAGCGACTACAGTAATGATTACTCGCGGTCTTCTCGCATTGTTAAAGTCAAGTTACGGTTGTAGGTGAAGCAACTTTGTGTTTTGATTCCCCGTGCTCGTGAGACCTACCCGTCGTTGTTGAACGTTCACATTCGCGTTATACCGTTAGCGTTGCGCGATTGGTTGAATTCAACTGAACTCCGCACATTGTCAGAAGTTCGGCGCCTGCATTTCACGCGTCGGGAAGGCTGCTTTATCACGCCGGAACGGACGTCTGTGCATTTTCAGCAAGCTTTGACATCGTTCTGCAGGTTTGCTACGTTTTTGTCACTTTATTGGGGTGATATATATTTAAGCCGCTAAATATAACTGGCACTTCATACATGCTTTGCAATTGCAACCTTGAATTAACCACCTTCTGACTTTGTGCGATTTTCTAGCCGCGTTAACGCAACAGGTTTTATACGCCTGTCAAGTCGGTATCATAAAAAGAGACTGCAAGCATGACGCGAGAGCCGAAAAAACGAGGCGAGCAGTTCATCTTGCTTCACAGTGGTTGAAGCTCAGCTAGCTGCCTCGCGTCTTAATCGGCGGGTGATTCTCCAGCGGCACGGAGGACTTGACTGTAACATTCTCAGGAAGCAGTGCCATGGCCGTATAAAATCTTTTTTTTTCGCACGCCGCAAACGTTTGTTCACGAAAGTACATGGCTGCTACTGTAAGCATGCCATATCAAAACAACAATCATATGATTCGTAGTCCACGCCGCAGAACATCGATAGCGTGTACGGCTTCATTTCGGAGTGCATGTGGACCATTATTCATCTTTAACGTGACAGAATGAGACTTACCTCCGCGCGACTTGGGAAATGCATTTCGCTTTGAGTCGGGCGTGGTTGTCGTCGATCGTCTGCTCTTCACCGTTAACGTGATTGACGAGCCTTCCTCATTTTATCAAGTTCGCTTTGCGGAAGTGCCAGTCAAGCTTGAAGATCCTTTTGAAGCCGCACTGCACGCGGTACATTGTGAGACGCCGCAAGTGCACCGCGAGAGCTCTGCACGTGCACGGAAGCGAGCGGCAACGTGGTGGCGAGAAGGGAAAGCGCTCGCTGATCACGCCCCAGTTTCTCTTTTTCTGCCAGAGATGGCGCTGCCTGTCAAGAGCAGCAGCGCCGCTAAGCGTTGCTTGGGAAGCCTATAGGAAGCGCCACCTACGGCAAGCGGTTGAACGAGAGCGGGGACACGCGCTTCCATAGGACCCCCGATATCTGGGCAGGTCAGGAGTATAGTAGGTCGTGTGTATAAGTATGTATATATACATCAATATCCCAAAGAAAAATAAGTCAGAAAAATGCTTCCGAAGCGCGGAATCGAACCAGCGACCTCTCAATTCGCAGCGCGGTGCGCTAAGCACTACTCCACAAAGCGTACATCCCTCAGGTAGATAACGGCGAGCGTTATATACACACCCTTTACCGTTTGCAGTCCTCCGAGACGGAGGCGCTTATAAGCGTTTCTTCATTACCAGCGAGATGGCGCTAGGAGCGCGACGGGCGCACTTAAAGACGTCGGCCAGCTCTCGCTTCTTCGGGAAAACCTTGCCCTTCCGCTGTCTGCTCGCGAGGGCGCTCGAACAAGCTACCGCAGTGTTCATGATTCTCAGCAGATGGAGCTACGTGGTAGCTCTCACCGCGCGTCGCGTACGTCTAGCTAAAAGCGTTTCAGATGTCGTGCACGTAACGTATGTCTACTTTTCACGTTTCTACGTACGTCAAATTAAAACTTTCTAGTAGCTGCCGGGTAGCGATGGACGCACGGTAGTCGCACCGCGTCCATCACGGGCCGCTTTTCTTGCTATCGCATTCATTGCTTCGCCCTTGCGGCGAAACTGTGACTTTTTATACAAATAAAATATACCGTCAAGGCAAAAATTCGAGACGATCCCACTACTTGAGTGGGTGTCTGGTAGTCGCACTCGCACGTCGGCGTTCGTGTGTATTCTTGTATTCCTTGGATTAACATAGTCTTTCGCGCGCTGCCGAAGTGAATCTCAGAGGCCACGTACAAAGAAGCGTCTGGTTGAGACCTGCTCCGCCAAGTACAGCGTTTTCGGCTACAAGCTTTCAATGAACTCAATCAATTAGTTTTCATTAATTGTCATGGCAGTCAATCGGTCCCTATATCAAGTCAAGTAATGCTCCGATATCATATATATCCAATATTAACTTTTAACTTGAGCCAGGACTATTGACTTCTATTTCTTAAAAGGTTTTTATGAATACATATTCGAACAACCGGAAGTGAGTGCTCCACCGGAAATGCTTGGAAAAGAAACAAGAGAGTCAGGAGGTGCTCGTTCCGCTAAAATATATTAGAAGGAGTAACATGTGAAATAAAAAGAATGAAGGAATGCATATCACTACCGTATGGAGCAATAAAATATGGAAAAGAATTCAGGGGTGGGGCCCTCACTTGAAGGCCCCTTTGGCCTGGGCTACTCCGTCCTTTAACTGATACTATCAGCCAATTATACTTCCCGGGACAATTTAAGGGCTGTAACAAATGGCCCTACCACATAGTTATCGAAGGAGACGCCACAGAACACTTATACTACCATTTACAGAGGGGAAGCTGTACCTTTGACAGTGCAACGGAAATAAGGGTAGCGGTGGCGTTGTGAACTAAAGTATCCGACCAAGAGATGGCGCTGCGAAAACTATCATCATCATTGCGCCGGGGCAATATGGCTGCCGCATTGCTGGCGGGTGCGGGCGGTCGCGGTGCGCGCCCGCTGGTTCTGGGCGTTTATTCACTGCTGTCCGGGGGTTGTATTCGCGCGCGCGGCAGCCTATCGTTACTACAAATATTTTCGTTACGTCGCCAGGTGACCGAACGGCCTCAACTGGCAGAAAACACGCCAAGCAAGTAAGCTTACATTGTTTATTGGCAATCGTGAATGTAGCAGTATACATGTAAACAAGCAGCACTGTCAGTTAGAGTTGAACAATACATACAAGAAACAGAAATATCCATTTGCTTAATAAAATTGACAGCTGAAACTGAGCAGCACTATGTCTCTTGGCTCGTTCAGCATAACTCTTATAGTACGCAGAACGAAGCGTCAGACGATACTATTTACGATGGGCGACCCTTGCACAGTACTTGCGTACAGTGCTGCCCGTCCTCTTTCGCACTTACACATGTGCGTTTGACGATTTGAGCGGTAATAAAAAAACAGCATCAAAGCTCGCAAAAGATGCAGTGTCAGTAAGATTAGCTTCAGCCCGACGTACTATTTTGACAACACATAGGCGAGAGCCACTCGGCGCTGAAAAAAAAAGTGAAACCACACTGTTGTGCTAGCTATTCCTGTACATAACGTGTTCTCGTTATTGTGCTCAATATCCTTGTGTTCGTGCCTGCGCGCCAATCTTTTTACGATGAATTCCGACCATTTAGCTCAACTTTCAGTTCAGCTAAGCTCGTGTGTTCTGGGAAAACACCATTTACGGTATCACGTTGAAAAGGAAACTTGGTTCATGTTTCAAAAGAGGTTGCAGTGACAAACACTTCAGTTGAGTAACTGTTGGCGAATAAGGAAAGCCTTAGCCTGAATCCAACATTTCAGCAAGTGAACATTCCTGTAAAGGTTGTCACGGAAGACAAGTTTCGAGAAGTGAGCTACCCTTGCTCGCCCACTGTTTATCAACTGACGTATGTGATAGCGGATGCCTGCGCGTGTTTCTGAAAGCACTCATTTATAAATAAAAAAGAATGTTGTACCAGTGGACAGCACCGACAATAGACTGCGCATGATGTGTGCGCGCACAATAGACATTTGGAACAGTAGTATACTATACAGCTAGGAGGTGCTGGAAGTAATAGTAGCAATGTTGGGAAAATAGGCAGTGAGTAATCATTTCTGTCAAATGTATATAATTAGCTTTTTTGTTTAATTGCTATGTTTCGCACTGAAAAATAAATAAATTAGTCCATTTTTTCTGGTGCCAATGGTGCATAGTCGTGAAAGACACTGCTTAAACGATGGACGATTGCAGAAGCTGAATTTACATTTTCATTCTTCACTACCTCCTAATTGTCTGCCTCACTCTTAACACGGGTGTCACACAAAACTAATAAGGCGGCAATAGGGGCTAGATGGCACGTCTTCATGCTTGTGATGCACTGCAGGTAGACACGGACCAGAAAAAACGAGAACAGCACAAGGTGTTGTGCATCACCCTGGGTTGTTCTCATTTTTTCTAGTCCGTGTCTACCTGCAGCGCATCACAAGCATGAACACAAAACTAGCCTTTTTTGGATATATAGCTCACGCCAATATCAAAGAAATAGCAGTTATTACACATTCAAATCTTTAACATGCAGAAACACTCGCCAACTCTATTGAACTCTGATTGTATCTATTGAGTGCACTCATTTATTTTTCTGTTAAAAATAAACATACTTTTAAAAACTCCGTGTCATGTGTCAGGTCTGTTATCTAGAACAAATATTATTTGCTACTTGTCTGTGGTTCCACTTCACATACAAAACAAATTGCTTGCACAAATGCAAAGGTGCTGTACCCTCTTTTCTGGATGTGTCTGTTTACATATCATCCCATTAATGTATTGGCGAAGTTCACTGAATAAAACTAAAGACTAAATTTTCAAATGCTTTACAAATTCAACAGCCTGTTTCATAGAACACTGCCCAAAATGTCCTTATGCACATGCTTCTATTCTACTCCTATCATCAAACGTTATTTATTCCAGAGTAGCGACCCGGAAACTATTCTCCAGGTGACCACTTCACGAAATGCCTTGTTTAATGAAGGCATGAGTGTTTGCACACAGTTTTCTATTTTAGAACCTTCACAATGTCCCTCCCTACAAGCAATCGGTACACATAACTCTTTTCAGCACTACTGTAGCTTTCCCTGCCATTGCTTTGCAACAGCCTCCACAATTGCAGCAAACTATATACACTGGGAAAAACAAGTGCTGCTAAATATGCACTACTACTGGCCCACTTGCTACCAAGTTACATGTGATACTCTGTGCAAAGTTTCACACGTAGATTAAAGTACAGTATGTGCACCCCATCACATACACTATCCAAGAAATTTGAAGCCAGCACATTTCCTCTAAACTGAGTAATTCATGAAGCAAGAAGCAATAATTAGTGGACCCAATTTTGTACTGCTTCAACATACCGTACACTATCACTGCTTTTCAGTATAAGGCTTCCATTTGTCCGCCTCGTAAACTTTGGTGGTGGATAGGCGACTCTTGAGCTTCTTACGACTTGGTGTCGGTAGCTTGGAAACCAATGATCTCTCTTTTGTCCAGTTTTCTGAGAAGAAAAAAAATTGAGTCATGAGAAAAAGCAAGAAATGATGAAAGAAAAAAAATTGGTTCAATAAGTATAGTGTCCACAACCATACCTTGTGAGGATTTGGGACGACGAATTTTTTTTCAGTATTGGAAAATCCTCTGCTGACTTGAGGTAGGTTCAGAGATAAAGCATCCGAGCGTGTGCTGATATGAGCAGTTTCTTGGACGCTGTGGTTGGGTTGGAAGAGGAAAAAATAATGATTACTATGGTAGAAGCGTGAGTGGATTGCGATTCATATCTGAGAAGAATGTATATGAGAGCACTGCATGAGAAAAATAGTGTGCACATAACATTGCTTTGTTTGTGAATTTGTTTTAGTGGTGACCTTCAGGGGCGTAGCCAGAAATTTTTTTCGGGGGGGGGGGGGTTCAACCATACTTTATGTATGTTCATGCGTGCGTTTGTATGTGTGCATGCCTATATACGCAAGCAAAACTGAAAAATTTCGGGGGGGGTTTGAACCCCCCCAACCCTCCCCTTGGCTACGCCCCTAGTGACCTTCAGTGGACCGTGTCTGACCAAGCCTCAATTAGAGGATACTAAGTTAGTTAATTTCCCAACTCTATAAACTACGTGGTATGTGCAAATGTAATATGTATGATTGCAAACTTACGAAAATGTATAAATGCATATACATACTATAAGTTCACTTGGCTCTACCATGCATTGGACTTATGAGCATTTATCTCAGAAGACTAATTTGTGCAGAAATAGGTAAAACTTACGCTGCGATCTGTGTTACAAAGTTTAGCAGTAAAGATATTTTTTTGCAAAAGTGAGAGCGAAGTAAATAATCTTAGAAAATGTCATTGTAATCCACAAGCGGTGCATCCGATCAGCTGGACGAGTCGTAAAACCTTTTGCAATGACAAAAACCGTAGCGCATGCAAAAAAAAAGCTATGTTCAAATGCAAAGCAGTGCGTTTTCACTCACCGGTGCGCACACCCACATCGTGCATGGTTATTCCGTTTTCGTAGGTAGTCTCCGAGCTCCTTGCTGGCATTGAATTTTCACGCTGGCAGCCGGTGAAGCGCCGCAGCTGACGTGATTCACAGGCTTTAGACACGTTCGCTTTGTGGCAGCGGCATGTAAAATTTGGTGCACAAACTCGCATTGCTATATCAAAACTTATTTAAAACGGAGCTGCGTAACGCCGATCAAAGCAAACGACCGCGGTACAATTTGAATGAAATAACCGGCCGAAGCGCAATCGATACCAATGGGCTGCTGCTTTTCGAGCGTCAATGTAATCTCAATACTTGTCCTCAAACAATCGAGCTCTTGTATTAACTCTAGAAGTAACATAAAAACTAGTCCCTACTAGCTATATGCAAAATGACACGGTAACTAAGCTTTCAACAATCTTCTGATACATTCTGAAATAAATTTTTTGGCCGCGTTGAGCGCCCCTAACACGAAAAATGCGAACTAACTTATCCGACCGCTAAAAGAGGAGTCAGTAGCTCCACTCTCCGCGCATATCGATGGAACTCGCCGCGGTTGATTTTTTCGCCCTCTGCGGCGATCGCTGGAACTTGAGACTTTCCGGGGCCTGGAGACGCCTAGTTGTGAACGCTTCTAGATGTCTCACTGATGTTATTGCAACGTTTGCATTGAAGGTAATGTTTACATGGTCAAGCGTGTTTCGTTTGAGACGTGCTCAGCAACACTCGGATATAACCGTAAGTGTATATTTGTTCCTGATATTAATTTCCGTACATTCACGTACCAAAAGCACGAGATGATTATGAGGCGCGACATCGTTCGGTACTTCGGAGTAGTTTTGCTCACCACACACTCTTACACGTACACCCTAATCTGAATGTAAGGGCGGTATTGCATTTCGACCGCAACGAAATGAGCCCGTTGTTGACGGGAATCAAACCCACGACCTCGACCTTAGGAGACCAACACTTCTGCCTGCTAAGCTAGCAAAAAAAATGGTATCTATCTTGTATTAATCTCCATCTTTTGTGATGCACTGCAAGAATGGCTGGCCCGGGAAAATATTTAGTACAATAATGATAATTAATTTGACGGCACTCTACAGAAAGAAAGTGAGATCTGTTTGGGTATACCTTTTAGTGGTACTTCGATGTTGGTTCGAGATAGCATTATATGAACAAAAAAAAACATTATCACATGCCCATTTAAGTACTAAACAATCTGATCATGTCAACTTTCGTATTTTTATCTGCCCAACTAAGAATGCCGCAAGCACCATACCATGTTTTCACTAATCAACGCTATACCACTTATTATATTGTTTATTCTGGCATGTGTGACTAAGAAAGAATGCTACACACCACCGAGCAAAAGGAAATAGGGCAAACAGTTTCCTGACTACGCCTACATCCCAATTCGTGAAAAACGGGATACCAGTGAGGTAAGCAAGAAAATCAGTCAAAAACAGCTCAGTTGAAATGCATATCTGTAAATTAATCATGAAGGACATGTACCACTTCCATACAAACTTTCGCAGTAAAGTTTAGGTTTCTTAACGTGACACGCATCCTTTTCTTTTTCCTTTTTTTTTATGTGACGCGAGACGCATTCGCGAGCTTTGCCCGACTGTAAACTTCCCAGAGCGACGAGTTCGCAAGAGAAAGATTTTAAATAACCAATTTCGCGTTCGAACCGGAGCAAACCAGTTGCTACCTCCACGAGACTACGAGGTTCGAAGGAGGAAACGACTGGTCTGCGGTGCTAAATATAGCCTCAATTTTTATGCCACATCGTGAAAACGAAATCCAGCGTGGGCGGCGGCTGTAGAGCAGTGATTGCTTTCTCCTTGGGTCGCGAGTTCGCCTACGCAAGACATCGTGGTCGGTGTCAGTTTTAGTTTGCAGCACATTTGGAGCACAGGAATCAACGTTCGCGTAGTCAGTGCGACTGAACGTTTGTGGAATTTAATGCCTACTTATTGAGCCTAATATGTCAGGCTGTTCGTGCAACTGCGTAGTACTTTTCCTTCCACCGCCAAAATCCTTTGTTTCGGGGACAGCTGCGCTCAGCTCGCCCATAGTAGTGTAGGACAGAGTAGTCTACATAGTTTACATTTTGTTCTAAACTAACGGCGACGGAAAACAATGAACACCAGAACAAGAAATGCGTATGAGAGTGGGAGCATAAGTTGTATACATGTGTGTAACACCAGCTGTAGCCGTTATATCGTGCTTACGCTCCGCAATGGTACACATACGACGCTGCGCTATTCTCAACCTACAATAAGAACATTCCTACATATAACTCATTACTTTGTACTGTAGGAATATTTGGCAGCTACTGCACTGTATAATGCGATGTAAGTATATATAAAGCAAAGGTTGTGATCCTGTCGGCGCCAGACTTACTTAGTCAGTGTACTTCAGACTCGCTTAGCGAGTGGGTTACCACATTACTGCTAGTAAATGTAGGAGTAAAGCAGTCTCTTCGTACTTTAATTCTGATTAATGTTTCGCTCATAGAGTTGACGGCATATTAGTATTACAAGAGTATGAACTTTTATTAAGTATCTTGGTGTGCGGAGAAAATATACGACCTGTAATGAGACGCCCAAGAGAACTTCGTCATTAGCCAAATGTTGAATGCTGCCGACTGTCGCTAAATGCTTAAAAACCTCAGCTTGCTATTGTGTAGGCTATACAGAACCCTTCCCTATAGGCAACATCCTCGATGTCATCGAGTGAATTTGTTGTATAATAGCTCCCTTTAAAATTCCGCTCTACATATCTACATATATGAATATGTGTGTTAGTTTTTCTTACCTGAATTCACGCACAAAGCTTGGTGATTCAAGTAGTGTTCGATAGTGCTCTGTTATACATGTGATGTAACACTACGTGCCATTTTTTTAACATATGCCTTTTTTTATCTTTTGTTTGCTAGGCTACAAAAGGTAGCTGGTGCCGCCTTAAAGGAGCTGACATTTCTCATACATTACTTCAATTGGGGACATGGTTCGCTCAAGTGATGCGCACCAGTATTCATCGCCGTCTCGCTTTAAACAAGCTGGCCCATTAGACACATCTACATCATATAACCTGTCAATGATATCCATCGTAGCCGTGTGTTTGGTAAACTTTGATATCTTTGAGGACAGTCTGAAGTGCTATATTAGTAACATGCAATAGGACTCGATGATTTAGTTTCCCCCTCTACTGCATCTTAGCTCGCCCCTGTTCCATCACTCGGAAGAAAAAAAAAAAGAAGTATTACAAAAAGGTTCCATAGTTACAATGAAAGTAATCACAGTGTCTGCGTTACATCGCTCAACTGGTGTTCTTGGCTCTTAGAGACAAGCGCAGCCAGCGTGTGTCGACACGTCAGCACAGCAGAATGACTCGAGACTGCATGCCTGTGCCACGACGATAACGCACCGTTCCAGGAATATTTCATTCCCTTGTCACGCAGGTTATTAAGTACCACTAACGCTGAACACGTCGAAACGTGACTTCGTCGTGAATCATCAGAATGTTGCAGGCGGCTGTCTGACAACGTAAGCGACGGGAGCGTTCTGGGCATAAGAGATGCCGTGCGCTTTGCCTTGAATTGCGTGCCATTGGTCAGTATACGTCAGACGGCGTTGGTTCTGGCCTTCGATGATAGTCGCGGGCGTAAACGATAAACAAGTGGCTCACAACGACAGTGACAGCAAGGAAAGTCGATAGAACATGCGTAGCTTTTTCTCCCTGGATACCAAATTAACAAAAAACAAAAATAAACAGTAAGAAAGAACATCCCGAATTGCATCCGGTGGGAGATTGCTTCCTGTTTGAGGCACTCGGAGCACACCGAGCCGAATAGAAATCACTAAACGGGAATTTAGAATGAACGGGGCGCTTGGCTAACTAAACGAAAATGAACAACCGCATATCAAGCGCATCCTGTTGGGGTGTACAAGCACAGAAGATGGATTCACCTTTTATTCAACGCACCAACGCGCACGACGCGACGTGTTTCCCTGCAGGCCGCTTCTATCCACTTCCGTTCACGCGGATGCCCATGATGTAGACATTGTTGTAATTCTGCGCTTGTGTGTCCCATATATGCTTCTGTGTTCATTATTTCTTGCGCTAAAATGTTCGGCGTTGGGCTTAACTACGCCCACCACGTAACTCTCACAGCTGAGCATCGTCTTTCGTAAAAGTCTGCTCACTTTAACTTACTCGCACATGAACATCGCGGATCTTCTAGAGCTTCAGTATAGCAGTGCTTGAGGTATAGGCCGGGCGGTATTCGTGGTGAGTTCATACGTATATCCCTGCGTTGTTCTTCCTCATGACTCCCTCATTTAATGACGATACCGGTGGTGCATGGTGTACGAGAGCTTGCAGTAGGACAAAGTGAGCGCGACAAAGACAAGCGCCTCATCACCTGCGTATCGCAGTAAGTATAGCTCATCAGTTGAAATAATAATAATAATAGTAATAATAATAATAATAATAATAATAATAATAATAATATAATAATAATAATAATAATAATAATAATAATATCTGGGGTTTAACTCCCCAAAACCACGATATGATTATGAGGGACGCCGTAGTGGAGGGCTCCGGAAATTTGAACTACCTGGGGTTCTTTAACGTGCGCATAAATCTAAGTACATGGGCCTCAGACACTTTCGCCTTCATCGAAAATGCAGCCGCCGCGGCCGGGATCATCAGTCAAAAAGGGCAACTGAAGGCTTGGTAAGGGCCCCTTTCTATTCACTTGCCCCAGCCCTCCGAAGGCTAGTCTGTCCATTTGGGTACGTAGCGATGACTGAAGTTCCATAGAAAAGAGGGGGCTACACTCGCATTATCGACAAGGCAGCGCCAAGAAGCCATCTCTACTCTTATGAGTTCTTTTACGGCACTCTTGAGGACGTTCGCTGGGATGCGTTTCTGTTTCCCCAAGCATGCATGACCTCATGAAAGAGGAATGCTATTCACTACGTTCCCAATCCACTCAACGAATGGGTTCCTATGCTTAGTATTGTAGCCTCCTTCATTGCAGGCCAGAAGTTCAGGAGAATAGTGAGGTTTTAAGAGATTGAAAATTCTTGAAAAAGGGTGTCGCTGGAAACAAGAGCGCTTGTAGAAACGACTCCAGCGATACCCCCTGTTCAAGTATTTCACATTTATTCAAGCGTTTTTATTTGTTATTTACCCGACATGTCAGCTTTCATGCTAGAACCCCTATCATTGGGATCAGCAGTGTGTAAACTAATAAAATTATAACAATAATAACCTACTGAGCTCATGGGACTCGGGTTAGACAACATTGAGCTTTGGTATCGGGCCAATCTTCATTAAACGATGCGAAACACAGGCGAACATAAGTGATCACCGCTTCTTTTCGCATTGGTGATTCCCGTACACCTGACGGGTCTCGACGCGCATCCTGAACCACCTTCATTTTAGTAAGCAGGTCTTAAAATGCAACAACTTGAAGCTTTTTTTTAACTTGAAACTTATATTTTAATTCCAACATTCGGGATGCTAAGGGCCATGGTCAAAAAGTCTCTAATGGGCTTGACTGGGATGATGATGATCAAAACTTTATTTCTCCCAAAAGAGGGGATCGACCCAGAGATCGGTTACGCTGCTTGGAGGAGGTCAGCGGGAATGCCTTGGGACGCCGCGGCCTCTAATGCGCGTGAGATTACCCGGCGTTGCTGGACCACGGCCCCTTACAAATGGGCGGCGTAGGCAACATGTTTATTACGATGAAAATGTACAAACTGAGCGAACAATCTTAGTGGCAGTTTCTACAAAAGTAATAAATAAAGCATAAAGAATGAAAATATTAAATTCAAGATATCACACTGAAAAAAAATGAAAATGATCTTAATTAATCCCTTATACGAAATCATTGAGAGTATGTAACGATGCGAGAAATACAAGATTAGCACCAAAGTCAGATTGGGCATTTGACCATACGCTTACTACACTTGCAACCAAAATACGCGCAGCCAAATGCGAAAGGAAAGAAAATGCTTGGGAAACAAAGAAAAGAACAAGGATTCTTGCTCGCCGTTATCTTGAAAAAGCTGCGAGGCCAAAACACTGTCCTTTAAGCAATGACGAGAGAGGTCAGACTGAGAAAATGTACGTGGCAGACTTGGCGTCTCCATTACGTGATTAGGGAGAGCTGCCGTCCCCTTCTCCTCCCTGCACCCCTTGGCGCCGCACACATCTACGCCATATCTAACATTTAGGGGAGTTTTATAGCACCGTCAAGCCATTTATGCAGGTTCCGACATCGCTCCGCGAACTCTGCTGAACATTGCATTTCTGAACGCCTTGCTCCAAGCTGCCACGACCCTTGCAAGACACCGCGCGACAAGCGGTGGAAAGCTAACCAATCGGAAAAGTAGGCGCAACACTTATGCCGAGCTTTACGATCTCACGTTTACAGCGCAGTGGAAAACAAGGAGCACAAAAAAAATCACAAAGACAACTGAATGTTCACCACTGAGCCGAATCGACCTCGCGGTTTAGTTCGGGAAAGCTCAGCCTAACATAAACCTCCTCTTCTGCGCGCTTATCGAAGTTATCTCTTTCAGCCGAGTAGATAATAAATCGTGCCAGAGCAGGCAATGCCCTTTGCTATCCGGCAAATAAAAAGGGCTTTCCAAATAAACAGGAAGAAGATTTCATTGGGCTCGTCAGAAACTGCTTCGTCTTCCAACTTGTGCTTGCGCTCTAGTGCACGTAATCCTGGTTTCATTCAGAACGGACCAGAGTCAGGACGGGAATGTTGCACGGACACGTTATTAAAAGTGAAAGCCTTGGACGCTTGATGAGACGCGAAAAGTGACCGTCGGTGGCGTCAACGCGAACGGTCCAAAAAGTCGCGTGTTCACATATGACATCATCTGTGACGTAGTCATGACGTCACACATCTCCAAAATTAGTGACTTCGTCATGATGACACTCTGACGTCCCACAACGTGTCGCCATACGATGACGTCATTACACGGCATCTTCGCTTGGCCAAAGGTGGCCCGATTCCGGAAGCACTGCAACACCACGTGACTGCAGAGGGTTTCAGGGGTGAAGATGATCAATACAAAAGACTGAGAAGCACAAGAAGAAGATGGATATGACTTCTAGTCGCCTTAGGCGAATGCACAAAGGATCGTGTGAATTATTCCGCTCCGGGTTGACAAGTGCGCCCGCCGGGTGCCATGTTGTGGATGTATTAATTCGCTAATGTGACCAGGGACAGGATTCGAACCTCCCGTGTCCGAGCATGCCGACCACGAGGCAGTGGCGTAGGCAGAAATTTTTTTTATGGAGGGGGGTGTGGGGCACCTGCATGTTCCGATATGAGGTCTCGGCAGATAAATGTGGTCGAGTGTCATTTTGTACTCCGTATTCTACCAAACAAAACATTTCGGGGGGGGGGGGGGGCACGGGCCCGGTGTGCCGCCCCCTGGCTACGCCACTGCCACGACATGTCTCCTGCGCTCAGTTGCGATTTTCAGTATTGTTTTTGTTAGTAGGTTTGTTTCTTTTTTCAGGAGAAAATGCCAACAATTCGGGCAAGGAAGGAGTTAGGCACAACTGAATATGGGCAAACGCTGGATCACATGTCACTCACCCGTTCTAAACGGTATACGCTCACAGCACATCGTCTGGCGATGATATGGCACGCGACGGAACCCGGCATCTCGAAATAGGCGACAGCTGCCGGAACCAGCCAGCAGCCCCCTCCAGGCACTCCCGTTGCCCTTTCGCGCGACGGAGACGGTCGGCACGTTTCCTCTGCGCTTGAGCCGCGAGCATCGGCGGCCCTCGCATGCATTCACTCGCCATTAGAACATACGACGCGCAGGGCTATGTTATCGCTCTTGGACTTTACGCGGAAACTCACGGCAACCCCGACGACTACAGCAATGACAAAAATTCGTTTGGAGTGTCCATGCAACTGCTATCGCAATAATAGATATAAGGCGAAATATTCATAGCTGAGTCATTAATACAACGCGAAGCACGAAACTGGGGTGTACTAGAACAGCTGAGTGCTGGGAACGAGCATCGAAAAGTGAAGCCCAAACAGGGTCAATCCGCTTGCAGCGCTGCGATCGGTAGTCTGCAATGTGTCGTCGTTTAAGAGTTGCGCGCGGCTCCGCCGAAGTGGTGCAGAGGTAGAATGCCGGCTTCCCACTCAAAAGGCCCAGGTTCGAATCGCAGCTGTAAATGGTGGGTTTTTATTCTTAGTGTCACCTTTTATAGCTATATTGGTTTTCATTTGTTTCTTAAAACTAGCTTCAGTTGCTACGTGTTGGTTCAAAAAGTAACGCAAAATGTGAACTAAAAATAGAAGAAATTTGACAGTAAGCGCAGTTATTTGTAGCGCCACCGCCCGGGATTGTAAAAAAAAACGTAAAGTATGGCCTCCGAGATTTCCGCGAATACGAGACTCGAAACGAGATTTCACATTTTACGTTACTTTCTGTAGCAATACGTAGCAACGGAAGCTAGTTTTAAGAAACAAAGGACAAACCAACACAGCTATAAAGCGACACTAAAAACCCACAATTTACAGCTGCGATTCGAACCCGGACCTTTTGAGAGGAAAGCGGGCATTCTACCCCTGCTCCACTTTGGTGGAGCCACGCGCAACTCCTAAATGACGACACATTGCAGACTAGTGATCGCAGCGCCGCACGTGGATTGACCCTGTCTGGGCTTCACTTTCTGTACATTAGTGCTGCGGCCGTTCCGAGCACTCCCCTGCTCTAGAACACTCCAACAAAAGTAAACGGCTTGTGTCCTTGAAAAAACAATGCCTGGGAGCTTCGTGAACAGCACGACGCATTGAATTTCCATTGACACTGTGTACACGTCAGCTGTATGTAACGAATGTGACATCATCAGTTCAGGCTTAAGTACAGCCGTTGTGTGCTGGCCAGCAATAAACTTTGCCACATGATCGAATCTACCAGCGATCCGGTTTGGCTGCGTCCTGCGATGTCAAAATATAAGTAGGAGCATGTGCAGTATCCTACAACAGAGGGGTCTTTTAAAGCGTCTAGAATTTCACTATCACTACCGCTGGAGTGCTTCGAACTATCATTTAGTTTCTGTTTTCGATTATTGCTACAATTTATCACTGAAACCCAAATGAAAAACTGATCAGCAATGTTCTGTCTGTGTTGTCGCCTTGTGCACGCGAATGACAAAGCAATGTGTACACTCTTAATCATTTCCTGCCTAAAGGGGCAGTCTATAGCCCGGAAACGAGACGAAAAATCTAACGCCTATAGACTGTCTGTTTAGTCGGCACAACCTGTAGGCGGTGCCACCCGTAGCCGTCCCTCAGCGTAGTAGCTTTCTCAGCGGCTCATCTCATAGGCGGGACTCAATATAGGCCGGAGATTTTTCGTCTCGAATCCCGGCTAGTTGAAGGCCGGCTATAGACATCTCCTCGTTCCACGTGACCAGCTGTCCTGGCTACGGAGAGTCCTACCCACGGTGCGTCCCAGCTGCGGCGCGTCCTAGCTATAGGCCGTGTACGAAGCGGCGAAAAAAAAATTTGATTTTAGGTCACCTTTTAAGCTCTATTCTGGGATTTGGAGGCTTAGACACACATTTTATGACATACATAATCCATATACACATATTACATTCAGAAGTAAAATACAGAAAAATTCACAGTAAACACACGCGGATTCGAACTCGCGAACACTCGATCATCAAGCGCGTACGCTAACCACTACACCACATCACGTCGCGGTCTCTGGGGTAAAAGAACGGGGGTCTATATGCACCAATGAGTCGCTACGTGCTCTGGCGTATTAGTGCAATGGAGGTCGTATTAAAATGTAGCGTTCACTGATACGTAAAGAGGCATTTTTTAAATGACATTCGTGAAAATATATACGGGGTCATTCAAGCTATTGCTGGGAGCATGCTTGAAGCGAATTTGCGGCCTTTCGTGGATTGAACGAGTTTTCAACGTCAAGATTCGCTTGCCGTGGAACGTGTGCTCGGAATCCATCCGCGCCAACCGCACAGTGGCGTAGCCGATTACCGACGGAGAATCGCCGCGTTCTCAGTAACGTCGCTGGCCGTTTCACCGCCGACGGTTACCGGGCCGGTAGCCGATATCGTCACTAAGCCTATTCAGTTTATTTCGAAGCCGTAGTCGACCGTGCTTCAGAACAAACCGCTCAAGCTCATATGCCAGGATGTTTTACCTGTTACCGTCGTTGGCTCGACCCTATCCCCGTAATAATTACACACTGAGATGAACATGCACTGATAATCGTGGTATTGTCAGCCGTATATACAATATGCGAACACGCCCGAGCAGGTGCGGTACGCCGTGCACGCACTGCAGATGAACTTCACTTGTAAAGGAACTCATCTTGGCTCTAAACGTTGGATATTGCACGTCGCTACCCCTCAAATGAATGACACTATTCCAGTAGACATTATTTTAGCTTCAATAAAAAATGTTGGCGACGTTTGCGTCGACCATGGAAGCGAGGAGCTGGCGCTGATTGCATGCAGCTTCGCAGTCGCTCGGCGGACTGCGCCCCGGAAGAAATGCCGTTTATGTTGGACGCCACTCGCGCGACATACGTGACTCGTGAATTGGGCTGTGCACGCTGGAGACGCGGCTCGCGGTTCACCGTTCTCAGGCACGCAGTGCGCAGGCAGGAATTTGATGCTAACATGGACTGGATCTTATATCCGGCAGCACTTATCGCAGAAATATTAGTGGCGTTCTGTTAGGACTATCAGTGGCCATATTTTTTAGAACGTCTGGGTTCACGCTGGTATAGCGGTCCCGCCGCGCTATTTAAATCAATTCACACTCATCTCAAAGTTGCTATATTTTTCACATAAGTTTACTGAAACATTTTCTGGAAGCGCGAGTCCATGCAATGTACTAAGTATACTATTGGTGCGAAAGGCACTTTCATGGGTATGCAGTGCCTTGTACAAGCTTCACCTTTTGAGAAATTTTTGACAAATCTCGTCGTGATCAATACGGCGGAACACGCAAACATTTACGAGCTACATCCACACAGCTGGATTTGCATGCACACGCGACTGGGCAATGTTTGTTGTGATAGAGTGCATGGGAGAGCCTTCTGGAGTTTTTTGCGTATACACGCACCTAATTTTTTATGCGCGGATTACTGAGGCGCGTTGCGTACAGCAGAAGTCCGGAACGTAGTATAGTGCTGCATTAACACAAAATTAATTTGCCACCATCGAGTAATAGGTTCTAGTGTTGCAGAGCTATGCGCAGATACTAAAAGACAAGGTATGGTCTACGAAGGATGCAACTTTTGGTGCAAGCTGGATTTTTTTTTTATTATTGCGCGCATGCAAAGCGGTTGCGCCTCAGTGTGGCAGTCGTCAGGAGGAACTTAAAATGCTAAATTATGACATATCGCAAGAAAGTTAACGTAGACTGGCCATTTGTCGAACATGGAGTGTTTAACGATTTCTGAACCTTTTAAGCGAATGCAGCGATGTTATACGAGGTACACCCACCGGCGTGCGCGCTTCGCGCTGGCACATATGTACGTTCCAGAGGACGGTCATTTAATTATGCAAATATTGTTTGCCGGACTTAGGCATTGCTTACCGCGGATTTAGGAGAAAATGGTGAACGGTTTTGCGAAATCTAGAACACCTCGTGGAAGCTCTACTGCCTGCACTTGATTTCGACAGCATGCCGTTACTAATAGTAGAACGTTAAATTAGATATGTACATTTCACGGCAAACGATTCGGGCATTTGTCCAAGGAAGCATTTTGTTTTTTATCACTACCAACCAACTTATGTCCACATGAGGACGAAGGTCTCTTCCCTAATCCTCCATTGATCCTATCCAGCGTCTTCATTACTATTTTTGTGTGTTTGTGGCATGCACAAGAAGGAAGAAAGCAGTCAGGTTGCGGTATCCCTAATGCGGACTCCCTTGACGTCAAGTGGCAGGCCGTGTAGTGGTTGATTGTTGGCTAACAGAGTTTTAGAATTGCGTACGCACACGTTGCTTGGCTGGGCACGTACGCTATATTGTATTCGGAAAGTAACGTGCGTATACCAATGTTTAGTCTTTGACGGATGCGCAGTGGCAACAAACACAAGAAATTGTGCACACGAAGCTCTGGTTACCGTATGCTAATACTACCTCATTTTAACCACGTGGGATTATTTAACGTGAACCGATTACATCACATAGGAGCGTTCTCGCGCTCAGTTCCCGCTTGATGGGTACCTAGATTAATCATTAACAGTGAGCTTGTAAACTGTAAGCATGCTGTGTGTTTAGAGATGCGTATAAAAATTCGCATCGTTTTATTTAGTAGCGGCGTTTAAAGCATGGACGCACCACGTTCCCCATAAATGTACCGTTCAGCGGAATCATTTCGGTTGAGAATGACTTCACGGACCATACCAACTTCACAGTTCAAGAGTACCCGCTGTGTCTAGCGTGTATAATAAGCATGCGAGAAACAGGTACTGCTCAGGTGTAAAAATAATTATTTATTGTAAAAAAATGCAAACAGCGCTAAAAGCAATGCTCAGCGCTGAAGGAAACAAACGTGCCAACCGATGTCTTTTTTTTTTTTGGACAAATATATTCTGGTGCTTAACGAATACCTTTGATCTTTTCAATGGGTCTTCAGCAGCTTCCCGCCGGCAAAACACCTGGGAAACAACTGGGTTTATAATACTCGGCACAAGACGAAGTATTGAGCATACCCAATTGGGTATGTGAGGTCCTTAATATAGTGCATCGTCAAGCACCAAATAAGGGCTTTCTCTATAAGTGTGCCAACCGAAGGTTTCACTTTCTCTTGCACTTGATCGCAGTAGAACGCCTTGTTGTCGTACTCCCTCCAAATTCAGCGGTCAGGTGATGGGCGGGCTGCTGGCATGTCATCCTAACAGAAAAAAAAAGAAAAACAGAGCACACATGCGACGTTATGTTCTTAGACCACCTGGTGTTCTCGCCCATCACACAAAAACTTCTACCTGGTAACAGATTGGACGTTTCCAATCTGTTATGCACCTTGTCGAATTTTGTGTAGACAGCGTCACAGAAGTTACAAATATGAAAGTGTTTTCAGAAGTTGCCAATGAAGCTTTCTAATAGCGTTTTAACCATAAACTTACTACAGTTATGAAAGAAAGCGTAGCATGATTTCCTCAGATATACTCATCGATCTCCACGAAATACATGCGGGCATTGCACATCTGACCGAGTATTACTCTGACCTTGTCGAACTTCTCCATGAAACTTCCAGTTTTTCTTAAAAGTGAAGCTCTGTTTCGAATGTCGGCTGCAAGTCAAAACCACAGCACAGCCTCAATTTGATGAGAATCACGTACAAGGAAAGCAGTTTAACAATAGACCCACGATTCATTCGTTAAGTAAATAAAGTGGCAGGTAAACTTGGCTTGAAATTTGGTTGCACACTATTGCACAATATTGCAAACGAATTTTCTTAATACCAGGGGAATGCCAGTAACGGCGAATATTTGAATGGTGGGAGCCAATGCATGATTAAAAATTAATTCGCTGCGGCGGGTCACTGCTCGGCTGCGATATTTAGATGGGAGTTAAACACACACACAAAAAAAGAAAATGAATAAAAAACACAAAGAAAGATCGTATGCTCAGTTACGGCATTGTAAACAACACCACGGCCGGTGTTGCTGCTGTCGCTGCTGCTGGAGACCCTGCAAGGTGCACATGTGAGCTCCTGGCCAGTTGCTCGATAAAATTGCGCCTGGCTCTTGTGCCAGAAGGTTTTGTCACCTGGAAACGTATTCAAATTCTGTGTATACTAACACGATGATGAACGAGAATTATATCCCTTATTACGACTGCTGTACGCACTTCACTTCTCTGTAATAACATTTAGAATGAGCAATCCAACATAAATAATAAGCTGCCAACGAGAACAACAGTACTTTTATACAACCACGGTTATATATCGCTGTTGCATCGCATGAAATGATAGATGAGAGAACAAAAATGCCATCAACTAGCTAACGCCTAAATTACATATGACGCATTACTTTACCTTCATCGAGATCTGCAGTTTGCACAGGCACCACAGCCGGTGCATGATGCACTGATGTACTTGCCCACACTTGACTTGGCACTGCATAAGACCAATGGGAAAATGTGATCGAAAACCACGGAAATAACTGAAGGGGCACAGTAAATGCACATGTATTCATGAACATGAATGAGGCTGGCTATAAAACATGTTATAAATTGGGCAGCAAAACGCGTTTTAAAGACTGTCGCTATTCAGAAAGTCAAATTGCCGATTTTGCCTCCTAAAAACAAGACATGCCGCGAGTCTTATCTATGAGCGCCTGATCCCATGAAACGGTACTAACGTCTTCGGCACTCGTAAGTGCAGTTTTATTTTTGATTGTGGAAAAGTTTTTCCGCTTCCCAAAGGTAAAAAAAAAAGAAATATAAATGCGAAGTATAACGACCTACCATGAAAGCAGATCCTAAGATCATTCAACTGCTAGCAAAAATATGCTTGCTTTTATTGCCGTGTTGTATCATTGACTATAAATGCAGAGAACAGTTGCTAGCCGAGGGATAAGAAGCCACGCGAGAGCTAAAATTACACAGCTTGTCAAGCAAGACGAAGTGATTATCTCAGTGACACCTGTCAAGATCGACGAAAGCGTCTGAACGGTATGAGAGTTCACAATAAATGCGACCAGCACGACAACACGTGCGCGACTATAGAGACGGATGACGATTACAACAAAGATAAGTACTTGTATACTCGTATAGTTACTCGTGCGCGTACTCGTATAGTTATTTCAAAAGCAGTCGAAAGAATATTCTGGCAGTTCAATGCCGTCATTCGTATACATAAGCGCAAGCATGCAACAATGTGAACGCTAACAGCACGAACATATATGTGAAGAAAGAACAGCACTCACCCAGGCAGGTATGATGCGCCGGGCTGTGTCCGCAGTGTGCGCACCAGCTAGACAGAAATGGCGCGAAAGCGTCGGGTAATACTGCGTCAACAGCTTGCGTGCAGCCATTGCACGCGCAAGGGGATATCGCTATGTCCTCGCAACACCCCCTTAATATTGAGATAAGAGAACTTTTCCATGGTGGCCGGGTACCGGCTCACGCGGCACGCTCAACAAACCACACCAACCTATCAAACATTCGCCGCTGTCGTGGAATCCGCTAGAACTAACCCATATCGCGCCAAAAACGCAACCCCCTTCCCGTCGCACAATGTCTTCGAACTCTCGTTTTTACCTCCTTCCTTCTTTTCTCTGCGCAAAAACAGCAGAAGCGGAGTGCAACGGAGAGCGTAGCAGCCCCTATTCTCTCTCACGCACGCAAGAGAGAGCGCGTATAGTTAGCTCCATGCGTATACCTCCTCGCAGCATAGCTCGCCTTTGCGGCTGACGCTGTCGGCGCATGCGTATACACCGACGCTTGCGCCGACAAGTTATAACACGCGGAAGCATACGCTGAGCTGTAGCCAGGATTCCCACTTACGCGGCCCACACCGACGCGCCACTAATACTGCAGGCCGTCTATAAGGCGGCGGTGAAGGGTGCACGTTTTTTATATACACTTGTCACGGCTAAATCCTTTCCGAAGGCCTACTATAGCCGGGAGTTTTCCTGAGTTTTGAAGCGTCCCGCCTACAGGGCATGCGTTAGCCAGGATTTGATTAAGAGTGTAATAAACGCATTATACAAGGGGCGTGCGAAAAACGTATCGTATTCCATGTTACATTCAATTTTCTAGTAGGTTTTCATGCTATATATAGAAAAAGTCACAGTTTCGCCTCAAGCGCGACGCAATGAATGCGATAGCAAGAAATTGGAATGTCACAGGAAGTACGGCAAGCAGCCAGAAACTTGGCTCTAGTTGGTACATATTCCTTAGCCTGAAATTACAGCGCGAACGCACTTCTTTGTCCGTCTCACTTCTTGTTTACTTCTTTGTCCCTGCACCCATCTGAATAGAATTTCATGTCTTCGCTTATCTAATACACTATCATCCTTGCTACACGTTTTGGTCTAGAGCGATTGTTGCGCGTGCAAGTGCGGTAAGGTTGCCTTGGGTTTATATATGCATTGGCATATGAGAGAATAAAGCAGTTTTTAGTCAGCGCTTGTGTCGGTGCGTTTGTGTTCTTCGTCTGTGTCTTGTGCATTTGCGCTGTAATTTTAGCCTCAGGATTCTGGTCGTGGTGTAAGACATATACTGCAATTCTGGTTCAGCCGTCTCGTTTTTTCCCCCCCGTGGCATAAGCTTACAAGAGCCAAAGCGTTCCCATAGCTCGCGCCACCACGAGCCACGGGAGGCTCTTCTTTTTCCATGGGTGAGTGGCGCGGTGCTACAACCCCCAATATGGAAAACTAGCGTGGGTCGCCAGCAAAACGAGGCGAACGCAGCGCGGGCCACGATGCAGCATGGCCCGCGTCTCGCATACTTTTAATTTCGCCACGTGTGGCGTCCCGCGTGTTACACCCAACGCCGCCTGCCTTTGTATTCTGCCGTTAGTATCCTGGAGAACGAATGAGGAATGGCGCAATTGTCTAAGGGAGCGAGCTGCGGAGCGTGGGGTCGCAGGCTCGAAACCCCGGTCGAGCGCTTCGGAATTTCTATCTTCTTAACTATTTTTCTTTGTGGCTTTATTTATTTATTAACTATTTTTATTTATTTTATCCAAGACATGACGGCGACGGTGACGTCAAAAACACGCTGAGAGTGCCCATAAAATTTCTCATCGCAAAAAAGGAACGGTTACTCGTTCGTGAGATAAGGCTTGTATTGCTGCTGCTGCTGCTGCTGAAACTGTTTCGCCAACTACTATACATTAGTTGTAATTAGCAGTGAATTCAGTGATAGTTTTAAACGTCTAGTTTTGCGCAGCTAGATGCTGCTACAATCGCATAAACGATTAACATGCATACCACGCCCGACGCGTCACACGATGCAACTACGACAAACGCGTCAACCCATTCATCCAACTGCGTAAAAAGTCCTGGTTAGAATTATTCTATAAGCGCTTTGCTGCAACAAAAGTCGCCGAAGAGTTTGTGGGTAGAGACATCGGATTTTTAAATAGCTGCAGCGTGGACGGAATACCTTGGCAACATCTCCCCGTACAAGCGATGTGCTGCGCTGTCGCAAGCGAAAGACCTTCAATGGCGTAAACAACCTATGGCCTAAGCCTACTCCTAATTTACCGGCAACATCAACGCGCCTGCTTGGGATATTCAGTAACGATGCCACGATAGTTCGTCGACCCGAACGACGAGCAATTACGTTGCGAGGAGGTTTGTGGAGTTCTACTAAGCCCGTGTTGTGGCGTTGTTTACGAATAACTTGTTGGCTTGCAGCATTTCAGCTAACGGCCGAAAGGTGCTTGTCCCCTGTTCTTTCACTCACCATGTTTACTCGCTGGGAAGTTGGCGATAGGAAAATATTGTCGCGAGAGGAAACGATAAGCAGGGAACTCGAAGCGAACGACTGTTTACTTTTTGGCCCTGGCAGCCGCACTAAATTCTTCGCTCTCTTCTTCCGCCACCACTAGAGCGCGTCGTTACCCCACTCCCCACAAAAGAGAGGCATCGTATTGATGCCGACGCTCTGAATAACACTGAAAGCTTAGCCAAAACAATGTTTGTTTCTGTCGAACAGCAGAAGGGCGAGATAAAAGAAAGGAAAAAGAAATGTTATTCGACAATGTGTTATTACGCTCATAGGGCCCCGTGCGTAATTCCACGGATGTTGGATTCAGACTGAAGCCCGTTTACGCTAGAACAGAATTGGAAGCGCAAGTCTTAAGCACTTTGTCAAATTTTTTATTGCTGGCTCTAGCTGGAAGTCGAACTTTGATTTAGAGTTGCTTTAACGAAAGACCTATACAGGTTTTTTTTTACTCGTGTTACAAACCTCAACCTGGTACAGCTTAGTTCTTAGCGACCTGTGGGGCGTCCGGGTGAAGGAACAAAGAAAATTTCATTTAATGTTTTGTTAGCGTGTGTGTATGTTTACTTCCGCGTGTGTGTGGGGGGGGGGGGGCAAAAAAGAAGAAAGAAAGAAGGAAATAGAACACGAGTGCTCATTGCCAGAAACCCTCTCGTAGGAATGAGGTCCTGGAAGCGTACGCACTGAAGCCCAGTGCTAGCGACTCGATAAACCGCCAGAAGGCTTAAGCGGTGACGGGTTCTTCGCAAAGTGAGGCAAATGCGAAGCATGGGCAGCATATGTTCACTGCGAAGGAATACCTGAATGAAATGAAGAAAATACTGGACGAGCAGAGCATTCTGCACATGGAAGCAAGCCAAACATAAAACAAGAGAAAAGGCGTTGAATGTTACAAATAAAGCCCGATCTCAAAGGCACAAGAAAGCGCCTTAAACTTGCGCTTAAAAAAGAAGTTTTACTTTCGGCGTTCTCCTGCGGCAGAGGTCTGTACGTGATCTTTATTTCAAGGTATGCGTTTAACAATGATGAATGGCGTATCAAGGCCCTGCCACGGTGGTCTAGCGGTTGTGGCGCTCGACTGCTGACCCGAAGGTCGCGGGATCGAATCCCCGGTCGCGGCGGCTGCATTTTCGATGGAGGCGAAAATGCTTGAGGCCCATGTACTTAGATTTATGTGCACGTTAAAAAACCCCAGGTGGTCGCAATTTCCGGAACCCTCCACTACGGTGTCCCTCATAATTATATCGTGGTTTTGGGACGTAAGACCCCAGAAGAAAAAAAAAATTCGTATCAAGCTTCACCGCATTGCAGAAATTTATTACGAAAAAAAAAAAAACAACAACAACGTTTTCCACTATCTAAGTGGTGCAGAGAAGAGTCACTTGATCAAAATACACCTCTCCTTGAAGAACGCCGCAAGCAACATTGAAGGAACATTGGTTCATGAGTCTACTTTGTGTATACGTATTTTCTGGATCCGTAAGAACTTTAACACTCCTTTTTTCTTGCGACTGATACAACTTGTCGGCATAACCACAGTGTTGTGGGCTCAGCATGCAATCAACACCATCAGATAGCGATGCCAAAACTACAGCTAATGTTTACATTTTCAATTTTTAATATTGATGTAGTCCTAGCGATACGCGCATACGTGACACCTATTATGATTTCTTGTCGTTTTTTTATACACTGCAGACAATGCGGATTTTTAAACTATTTCGATATTGGTCATAATTGTAATTTTTTGTGAATCTTGATATAAGAATATTACTACTACTACTACTACTACTACTACTAATAATAATAATAATAATAATAACAATAATAATAATAATAATAATAATAATAATAATATAATAATAACATTAAAATTAATATTAACTCCTTCATTTTCAGCAAGGATAGACTATACTGCGTGTAAAAGTCGCTTGAGATGCGAGCGACTTGACAGAGGCCAGCAGCTACCTCTACACTGCAGGCAGTGATAGCACATATGCATATTCAGAAAAAAAAAGAGACATAATGCACGTTCAGAATGCAAAATATTAAAACCAATGCACATTAATACTACACAGTCACACAAGCAAGAAAAATTGAAAAAGAGCAAGTAATACCCTTATTTTTCATTTAGTATGGGTTGATGAAATGTTCGCGCAGTGCTCATGCGGAAGTTATATATCCTTCTATATTAGATGTGAAGCATCTTATAGCGGAGTTCAATCCGGTGGTGGTGGTGGTGGTGGTGGCGTGCGGCGTGACCACTTTTACTGCGCATGCGCAAGCCCTCTCCCCACATCTCCTCTCCCTCTCCACTCCCCCTTCTCCTCCCCCTCTCTGCTTCCCATTTCCCCTCCCCTTTCCCCTCACCCTCTCCACCTCTCCAATTTTCCTCTCTCCCATCCTCTCTCCCCTTTGCCTCTCTCCCCTCTCTCTCTACTCCCCCTCTGAAACGCGGGCTCTACATGCCGAAACGCTGCTTCGCATCGCCTCGTGGTCCCCTTTAGCGGGAGATGGTGTGATTTTTTGTAGACAGCTGAATTTTTATTTCCATCTCTTCATCTGTGTTGAATCTCATCTGTATCAATATACCAAGCCTACGCCTTAGTAAATATATCCGTTCTCTAAAAGTCATTATATTTCTTCTTCCTTCCATAAAACTATGCTTAACTACATCAATCTGGTCAACTAACTGTTTTATGTGTATGAGAAGGGCCAATAAGAAGCACTGTTTACAATATTTCATCGCGACCTATGCAGGAAGGTTCCTTCGCTTTCCCCACGTTTAGGGTAACCAACGGAACACGTTCTAAGTTAACCTCCCTGGCATTCCCCTTCGTTTCTGTCTCTCTCATTCACTTAGCAGTCGCTTTGACGCGCGTTCCTCGCTCACCCGCTGTCTATCGCGGATGATGCCACTTAATCAAAACTCTTAACATCACACTTTCGTTATCACCGAAACGTTTCACTTCCTGCACCCATTTCAGACTCTTTCACATTCGTTCTCTTCTCGCACTCTTTGTCGGAGCCAATCCCTCGCGCTGTCACTCACCCAGTCCTTTAATTGCCGACTACGCACAGGAGAGCAGCGTATTTACCCCGGTGTACCCACGACTCGAAAACGCCCCATCACTTCCGTCTGTCGTATATTTTTTTTTGCTCTTTCCACTCAACGTGGACATTGATCCGAATAACAATAACAAAAGTCCCACCTCATTCCTTATTAAGTTTGCCGAATAACAATAACAAAAGTCCCACCTCATTCCTTATTAAGTTTGCTTCCCCGCACCGCTGAGCGTCAACAGTTCCGGCCATCTCCGCCGGACAGCCACTTCGCCGCTTCCATTCCATAACCAAAGCCACGCGACGATCGGCGCCGCATTTACACAGCGCGCCCACAAATTGGCCGCCATCCCACTTCAGGGGGCCACCGTCCACTCGCTCACTTCACCGCGTGGGTCGTTCATGTCTGATGACCCCTATCAACCCACGTGCTCGTGCAGTTAGTAAAAAAAAATAATAAAGCGTAACCAAAGAACACAAACGAACGACAGTAATTATAGAAGGGATAACACGCCCACAGGTTCGGGAGCGGCCGCACTTGGCCGCCAGCGCCGGTCTCCTTTGAAGCGGCACCTGAGCGTACTCCTCTTCGTTCAGGAAAAAGGCCCATACCCTCCCCATCCTCCCCTCCACTATTCTCTCTCTCATTTTCCTGGAAGCTCATTCCCGAAATAGCATCCACTCAATGAGGTCGCGCTCCTCTCCCCCTCGCCCTCTTTAAGAGAGCGGTGGTCACAACAGCTTCGTCGTCGCGGCGATCGTGGATGAAGCAAACTTACCGGGGCCGTTAATTAAAGGAAGCGATACAAGCTGACAGACGCAAGCCGAAAAGTGAGAAAGAGAGAAGCGAATAGCGATAGAGAATAGAGTTCAGTGGGAGAAGGAGGGGGGCGACGTCGCGATGCTTTTTCTTTTTCCGGATTGAATGCGTTGTTGAGGAGACATCGTTCCGGTGGCTGCGAACCGTGGGTGATTAAAGCGCCGTGTATGAGGAAGCGAAGAGTTGAAAAAAAAAGAATAAAAAGAAGGTAGATCAGCGGGGATGCGGGGACTGGCTTTGCCGAGATGGGACGCGCTTTATTCAGAACCGGTCTAGTACACTTCTATCTCGTCTAAGGCTACAGCGTGACCAACTCGCTTCAAGTAGGCTTCGTACATGGCGCGTGGGAGCTGCCTGTGTACACAATGGCACTCGGTTGCTTCTTACGGAGAAACCTGTTTGGCTTCGCTCGCTCGAGGAACTTTATAAGGTCGAAGTCGGTAGCCTAAGAAAGGTAATAACGTTACCCGCTTGCTTAGAAGTCACGTCAGGCTGCCTGTGTTCGGTTTGTTTTGTGCTTAGAAAAATTGTTTGAGCTCAGCGCGAAGTGTGCGTCTGTTTCGTGTTTCCACATGCGCTGTGTTTGGTGTAGTACAGAATCCTACACATATTTGTTGGGGTTTAACCTCCTAAAACCACGACATGATTATGAGACAGGCCGTAGCGGAAGGGTCCGGAAATTTCGACCGCGTGTGGTTTCTTAGCCCACACCTAAATTTAAGTACATGACGAAATCCTACAGAATCCATTCAATATCATTCCGTTTTACCACATTCATCCCACCACATTCACTACCATCCTATTCCATTCATCTTTTACCATTCCCCTGCATTCAACCCACCCTATCTATCTATCTATCTATCTATCTATCTATCTATCTATCTATCTATCTATCTATCTATCTATCTATCTATCTATCTATCTATCTATCTATCTATCTATCTATCTATCTATCTATCTATCTATCTATCTATCTATCTATCTATCTATCTATCTATCTATCTATCTATCTATCTATCTATCTAACGAATTCTTGAACGAAGTAGAGCACTTCCCTGAAGAAATCTTTGTACGACTCGATGACACTTAAGTTATGCATTTTGGCTGAAAGGAGACTGACCCTAGGTCGACCCAATTTCGCTTAATATTTTAACGTATACGTTAAGGTTTAGGTGCGGAGCACTCTTGGGGCCTGGGCTGTCGTATGCTGTCGTCGTCTCATACAGCTTGGCGTAATGCAGGCAAAGCCACGTATAGCATAGCCAACTGTAGCATGTTGAGCGTGCGCTCGCGCCAAGAAGTCTTGTTCCTCTTGTTCTTCGAGCGCCTTGATGATGATATCCAGTGCGGAGCACTTCAAGGGCCCGGGCTGTCGTACGCTGTCGTCGCTTGCCGCGACGCAGGCGAAACCGCGTATAAAAATAGCAAGAAAGAGGAAGCAAGCCAGAAGTAGAAAGAGAGAGAAAGAAAGAAAATAGAAATAAATAGAAATAAATGGAGAAAAAAACGAAAAAAGAAAGAAAGAAAGGACAAAAAGAAAGAGAAAACCAAAGAGAATTAAACAAAGAAGGCTGCCCATCTCCGCACTTTCTTCAGGCTTGGCACCACGGGTGCGAAGCTGCCTTGAATTTTTTTTTACTGAACTTCGTTTTTAACACGAAAGTGTTTTATGCCGGGATCCACCAAGACTTCAGTGACGTATTTCCGTCACGGAAATGACGTGAAAAAAATATACACGATCAGATGGCAAAGAAGAACGTTCCGTCAACGGGGAACGAACCCACGGCCGCTCGGTCCGCAACAACAGATGCCGGGCACGCTATCCACTGCGCCACGGCCACATACTCTGGAGGCTTTACAAACGCGCCTTTTATATCTACCACTCTCCCGGTCGGTGGGGTGGTGTCGCCCTCTGGGAGCGGTAAAGTAATGTAATTCGTCATTAGTGTGGCTTCCGTGATTAACACCTGCAACGCGTTAAGGGCGAGACAGACGGTGCGATTTTCCATGCGATGCGACGTCCGACACGGCGGTGGGGCAACCGGAACGGTGACCTTTCATAGCATCGGACCGCCACCATTCCCTCTTCCCCACCGCCGCGTCGGCCGGCACATCGCATGGAAAATCGCACCGTCTGTCTCGCCCTTTACACGTCCGTCCCGTTCGACGCGTTTTCAATAGAAGTTCAATTTTGTCAATGCCTTAACACACCGCGAGGTGGCGATCTTAGCCCAAGCGTCGTAAAAGCGTCGGCCTCGCTCATAGCATCACGCTAATCCAAACCAAAAGTAGCTCTGCGACGCGCGCCTGCCTCACCTGGCTGTTAAACCGCGTTCCCCGCTCACGCGCTCGTCCCGAGAAAGATCGCGGCCGGGGAAGGTGGGGCTTTGCGACGCGCTTTCCGTTTCTCTGTAGTCCTGCCGTGGTGTTCAATCACATTTTAACATGCCGCGGGATAGCGACCAAGTTCTGCGTCCAATATGCGACGCTCTTCTCGCTATCACACCTCGTTCTCTGATTGTGTGGAGCGCACCAAGAATTCACTGTAGTTGCTGTTGCTGTTACTCGTCTCGAACTCTTGCTGGAGCACGCCACGCGGGTTCATTGCGCGTCTGCAGAATCTCGTTCCCCGACGCCATCACATGATTGCCGAGAGAGTGTAAGGGGGAGAGGCCACAGCGTCTTACCCAGCCCCTTACAGAGGCCCGAACGCGCTAGCGCGTGCCAGCATACATGGTTTTGTCTGCGTTACGCCAAGCTAGGACAGCATACGGCAGCCCGGGCCCCTAAAGTGCTCTGCACGTATCATCATCAAGGCAGTCGAAGAACATGAGGAAGAAGACTTCTCCTTGGCGCGAGCGCGCGCTCAGATGGCTATGCTAGGTGGGACGGTCGCCAATGGAACTACTGACACAGCCCAGCGCAAAAGCTGCTTAGTATCTAAAAATTGGCCGCGTATCTGCGTGCTTGGCTGCAAATGTCGTCCAAAGACGATAGTTTTCTGCCGGCCGTTTCTGCGCCGTTACAGCGCAGCCTAAGAAACACTAGCATTTTCGGCGCAGCCTAAGAAACTTTAGGTTCTTTAGAATTACATATCTATGTATTTTCTAGTAAAGGAACACACCACCTAATACTTATGCATTGATGATGCGCGTCAGATATGCGCAATATTTGCTTTTTGATCGACAGTGTTCACAAATATGAACGCCGCTACCTATTCAGGATGGCTGGGCGCTCAACAAGTGCTTAAAAACTTTGGCCGGCTGGCTGAAATTGAATCGTGTGATAGACAGACAAACACAAAGGCAGACCAAAATTTCTGCGTTTAAGTTCCCCAAGAAAGACTATCGTCTTTAAAATTCAGCATCTACTACAGTGAGGGAATAAACACCCTAAGCTCCGCGAGGTTTAGTACATCGGGATGCTACAGTACTGAAGCCAATGAATGACCCCTTACGAACGCTCTTCGCCACAGCCAGAGTCATTATGCAATAAAGAAGGCTTTACAGGGGCAAAATAACGCCATGGGGTACGATTTCGAGCGGGCCGCGAAAACAAAGAAAAATTGTTGGGATTACGACTTCGTTTTCGTGAAGTGACAAATTTTTAATTTTTGTAGTTCACAAAACACAGGTAATGTGGTATGATTTGCGAAGCGGTCAATCTGACTGAAGGGCGCGTTTAACAATGAAAATTTATGTGGGAGGTACTGAGGCATTCTTGTTTATAAGGGTTATTTTCCCCAGTAAGAATCATTGAATATTACGTTGTTTTGTGTGTGTGTGTGTTTAACGCCCCTAATTTAGTGTGGCTTTTACCACCAGGAATCGAAGCCTCAGGTTTAAGCTCTGTAGAAGTGTGCCACAAACAACGAACCAACGCTGGAGGAGTAATGCAAAATTTTTAACTTTGTTACAAATTTTTTAACAGTGCCGTCATTATTTTCATTCTTTAGTGCTACAAATTTAGGAGAAAGAAAGCAGCGAAACGCCCTCAGTGATTGCTTATTATCGCATTGCATAGAAGAGAATATTCACGCATTACATGTGCTATTTATTTTAACCGTATATGTGTTCGTTTTTTCCCCCAGTTTTTTTTTAGGGCAAAGGCGAGGCATTCAATCAGGAGCACGTGCAATGATGCGCTCAGTTTCAATAAGAAAGTCTTGAAGCGTTCAAGAAATATAAACAAGAGAAACATCAATTTCATGTTCAAGAGTGGTCATTCTCATCCCCGGCGAATATGACATGGAACTTTTTTTTTGCAAAAAAAAAAAATTATCGGCCAGGCATTGCATACAGAGGAACTAAAACATGCAGCCCCTGTGCTTATCACTGGGTTAACGCTGACGGTTCATTGGTCTTTCTCAATTATTGATTACGTATGTGCGGAACTCTCAGTTTGCTTTTACCGCCCATGAGTTGTCTCTTCCATTTTTAGTGGACCAGTGGTCAGTGATGGGACTTGCCCGATTTCATGTGGCATATATGCGCGAACAGATTTCGCATACATAGGACGGAAGGATTTTGCTTCGCCTTGCGAGATACAGCTCTGTTGCAAAAAAAAAAAATGATGGAGTGATAAAAAAAATGATGAAACAACTCGAAGTACCTTGCTAGACTCCGCCGTTTATATATCAAGGTTAGCCTGCGAAATAGTAAGACAGTATATATAAGTGTTTTCACAAGCTCTTGCAACCAGATTTACGCAATTACGGTTTTGTTTCTACACGCGGTGTTTTTTGAAACACCGGGTCTAGAGCGAGGAAAATCACCTTTTTTAAACGTCTAGTTTGTTTTTTTTTTTTCGGTGAAGTACAGTTAATTTAAGGCCGCGTTGCCAAAACGCAAACAAACATGCAGACATTGCAAGTGTCACTACGTGCGAAGGAAAGCTGCCACAAATAGGACAATTTTTTCCATATTTTAAGTTTTTTTATATTTTAGACAAAAATCAATTTTGAAAAGTGCGCAGAAAAATGTGCTTTGCGCTGCTGAATTCTCGACATACCAGCAGGCCTCAAAACATGAATGCACCGCAAAATAAAATACTCACCAACAAAAATTGTCGCTTACTCAACGATAATCTGCTTCTCGAAAACATAATAAAAAAAAGTTCTAAGCTAGTATGTAAAAGACACGGTGTTCAAGGAATTTCGCAAACACTAAAAGTGCGGAGAAGACCCACTCAAGATATATGAGAACATAACACCATGTTTACACCCATGCTAAAAAAAGAAAAAGAAAAAGAAGCTGTCTAAAATCTTTTGCGGTGCACTCTCATTACTTGCCTCCGGCATGTCCAAATAAAAATGAAAGGTTCACGAAAAATCCTCTCAAATTTTTTCTGCGTTTTCCTTTTATCACGGTTTACATTACGACACATTTTCGCAATAAACACCAGAAGGCATTAAACAGGGTAAAACAGCAAGAACTGCCTAAATCACTTTCAACCTCATCTCACGATAGCTGTTTTGAATTTTTTTACAAAGGCGCTGGTGCTTACTTGAAAGGCGACACACGCTACTAAACAAACAAGAATAAAAAATGAAACGCTTACATAAAACGCGGCACGCTACAAGAAACAAGAAAATAATAGAAGAGCGGACAATTTATGGCCGGCTTCGACAAGAGAGATCGGGTTGCGAGCGCCTCACCACGGTGGCGCCCTTAAGCGTGGCCACGATTGCGACGGTAACTCCAGTGACTCCAGCGCCGAGACCGGATCGAAGGCTTCAGTGGCCAACGAGCGGCGCTTTACAAAGAACCGCCCGGGCGCATTTGTACCGAAGAAGAGTGCGTCCGAGAGAAGGAGTGGAGAGGACTGTTGTGCGTCGTTCCCGGGAAAAACTACTAAGGATCTTCGGTTGTGCGTTCGCCGAACAAGACGACAACTTTGTTGCGCCTCTTCCTCTCCTGATTGGTGTGGCCCGTATTAATTTCACGCGTTCTTACGAAACTTTTTGGCGCTTGCATCGACTGACCGCAACTTCCATTCGCCTGCCAAACAAAGCGTAAAAAAAAAGCGCAAATAGGACTGTCTAAACTTCGTCCCCACTGTGTCATTGGTTGCTGCTTCGCTAAGAACGTAATCGTCTTCTTCGACCGTGGGAAAAAAGTCACCTGCTTCTCTGTTTGTTTGTTTGTTTGTTTGTTTGTTTGTTTGTTTGTTTGGCCAAGTAACATCGTGCAAAACACTTGAGTTCTGCTTTGTCCGAGGCGCTTTTGTATTGTACTACGCGAGAGTCCGCAAGTCCGAGAAAGAGCTGCGCCAGCTCTATTTTGTTGGCAAAGCGTTGGGTGTCGATCTCGAAAGTTCACCCGTGTGTGTCTTCTCCAAGAATCAGGAGGAGCTTTCAATTCCACTGCACAGTCAGTTAATCTTCCCCAATATCTTACAGGTCACTGCCTGAATATCTTCGTCCGGGTAGTGGGGTTCTTAGAGTGGAGTGTTTGCTTCTGCGGAACCATCGATTACAACGAGAGCAATATCACCGTTTTTTTTTTTTGTTTGGCGTATCGCGAGGCGAGGCGACTGGGGCCGATTATCCGAAAGACCAATTAGTGACAGGCAGCGTGGACTCGTCGTTAGAGTGATTGCGTGGCTGGAGTTCTTATGAGACAAATCACGCGGAACAGGCCGGTTGCACGTGCCCGGGAGGTTTGCTTGAATATCAAACAATGGTCCTAAGCAGAAGAGGATAGTGTTCAACGATTGCTTCAGGCAAGAGAAGGAAGTCAACCGGGCAAAGTAAGGTGCTGCGTTCCATTTACTAACTAAGTCTACCCTAACAATTCTACCGACCGGCACTTCCCAACGCACTGCAATTCTTCGAGTACATGCTCTGATTACGGCCCCGAATCATACTCTTACGTGCCCGCCAGTGAGTACATTTCCACTTGTGACACAATAAATCTCGTTTTTCTATTGAAGGGTTACTTTCCGAAGGGTTCTGAACTTTGGCCATGTACGCTATTCGCACAATTGTACCGTGTAAAAGGGACAATTCTCACCCGAAAGAAACGGCTGATCGCATCTCTGAAAAGCTTTTGTCGGCTTTCCTCATTCGCGAATCTATTGAAGGTCTCCGCTGAAATGTGAAGCGGCGTAAATTATCTTGTAAGAAAGAGAAGTCCGGAATCTGCTAACCAAACTTAACTGCATTTTCGGACGTCTATTTCATGGCTTCACCTTATTCGACTCGTTCAGTCAAGGTAAGCCATTTCATAGCCCAGGCAAGACACTGTTGAAAGAACTATTGAAAGTGTCGTTGAAAGGGCTGTTGAATGAACAATTCGATTCTTCTGGAAATCACGTTAGCGTCGTTCACTCAAAGGACCACCTGAGACCTATCCAGGGAAGGTCTCAATAAAAGGAGCTACTGGAACGGATATTCGAAGTGTACACTCTTCAGTATAAACAAGGAGTGGTTGCTTACAAAGTACGTGGTGCATTTCATAGGAACTTCGAGTATTTTGCGAATTCATTAAGCTGAACGTTTTCGTGACGTTTCCATGATTGTGGGCGTGACAATGGCGTCCGTGGAACTGCACGGCAGAAGACGTAGCTGCATTGCGTCTCTGACCGCAAATCCGGGGGAGTCTCCGACCGCCAAGGCATCGGCATCGGCACCCGCACGAATCGTACCCGACGTCCGGACCGCGGGCGTACTCTTCAACGACAGCACGCGAAGTAGCCCAGGTCGCCCCAAGATCGAAACCCACGCCCCTACGGGTCTCCCCTACGAAGACCCCCAGCTGGCGACTCTACAAACGACAAATAGCGATTCGCCGTCGCACTATTCGTCGAGTGCCAGTAGCGCGCCGAGCAAGACGGTCGAACCCACGACCTCGACTGCTGGTTCTGGTGCGGAGAGCAGAACGACGACCACGTCGCCTTGGACGACAAACAGAGGACATGCGAGAGCGTCGGCGGCTATGGCTGCCCTGAACCTGGTGACGTGTCCCGTTCAGCCGGTGCTGAACGGCAAAGCAGAAGCGGTGAGTCCACAGAGAAAAGCCTTCTTTCCACGACTAACAATAACATTCTTTCATGTGCATCTCCAAGTACTCCCGTGTCGAAGAAGGTTGAAATTAGAGTAGATAGAATGATTCCTGCGTTAATTTGTGAACTATTTCACTTCGAACTTCCTAATACGCGTCGGGTTAGGTGCTTTTTTGTTGCAGAAAAAATTTTGTTGCAGAGAAAATTTCAAGTTATATGAACGGGTTTCGCGTGAATTTGATGATCTGGTGATCTACCTGTTCAAATCATAAACCGTCAGAAGATCCCACTGGTGATCAGTTCACTATTTCATGTGCCTTAACCTATATACTTATAGGCTAGGCTATAGTTTGATGTTACAAGGACAATGTTTTATTAATAAACCTCCTGCTGGTAATTCCCGCGCTTGCTTAAAAGCCACCCTTGTTACCTATGAAGATAATAATGCTACAGCTGCCTATACTAGATTTATGTAGAAGAAAAGTGCATGACCTTTTTTTTTGTTACGTAACGCCCTGACAACTACCTTCTGTTCAGGTATGCACGCAGTGTTTTGACAGCTCTACCCACGAGATTCAAACAATGCCTACATTTCCAGCAATACTGCTTCACGTGCAATCGAACTAAAAACATCTCACGGAAAATTTAATTTTTTTTTTTTGCTTTCTTGTACGAAACACAACAAAAAAAAAAAACCGCGGCACCGTTCTTTCATAAAATTGGGCCGCTAAAACCTGAATGAGACGGCACAATTAAACTTGCATTGTCCATTTCTTTGCACAAAGTTTCTGATGAACAGTATTCCGCTAACCTAAGTTATCTGCCATCCATTTGTTTGCTATTGTGTCTATGAAGTACCTCTACAAATTCACTCTTTACGCGACACTTGCCAGTTGCGCTTATAGTAGGCGGATTTGGGCTTCTTTTTGTTTTTTCGTCGAGTCGCTCGTAGAATTTTCAGCCGCTCTTCGCGTTTTCGGAGCTTAATCGCATTTGTCCTGCACATATAGAGATAAAAGCGAAGGAAAGGCAGGGAGGTTAACCAGGTTGCACCCGGTTTGCTACCCTACACGGGGGAGGGGGAAGGGGAGAAAAAAGAATAGATAGAGCAAGGAGGAAAGAAGGAACAAGTAATACGCGCACAGTGTTCACCGCGTACACACAGACAGTCACAACCGAGAAATATTTGACATCGCTTCCTCTGCGGTTGTCTAGAAGTAGGCGTTAACAAAGGCTTGCAAGGACTGGCTCCAAGGAATCCAGAACTTGCAGAGCACATTGAGCTGACGGAGTTGTCATTCCGTTGAGGAGAGTGCGCATCGTGGTCATGAGAGACCTCAACACAGCGAGGACTTGTAGGTTTTTGTCGTGGCAATCATCTGTGGACGATGATGTACATTGCGGGCCATTCTGCATCGGCTCTTTATGACTGCGCAGGGGTGGCAGTGAGGGCCACGCGACATCCGCCGCCGCTTTCAAAGCCTCTGCGTCTTTTCGGCTCTCCGACTGTGATGCAGTGGGCGGTGGTGGTGGCGGCAGTGGTGGTAGCTGTCGCTTCGGAGAAGTGTGACGGTCTGTCGGAGTAGGAGATCGCGTTGTCCGTCCAGATCGCACCGCAGTAGCCTTAGACGGTCGTCGCCGACGCGAGCGTCGTTGTCTATTTCTCACCACATCAGCGGCCTCTTTGTGCGTTGAGCCGTCCCGCACCATCTGTCTCATGACGCTCCATTCTTTTTTCACCAATGGACAGTCCCTTGATGAGGCTTCGTGTGATCCATGGCAGTTGGTACATTTCAGGACAGTTGCTCGGCAGGATTCCGCATTGTGTGGCTCTGCACAGCGGGGGCAAATCGCCACGTTCCTGCAAACTCCGCTCACATGACCCATTTTTTGACATTTACGGCACTGGAGTGGTCGTGGTGTAAATGGACGGACCACGTGACGAAAGTGTCCGACCTTCACGTGGGATGGCAATATGTCGCCTTTGAAGACAATCTTTACGCAACGCGAGTTGCCCAGACGTGAGACTAGGACTATGTTGCTATGATCACTAACTTCCTTGATGAGCATTGGAAGGTCGCCACAAGGAATGGAGATGTCGACATCGTATATGACGCCTACCACCATGTCCTTGTTAAGTGGAAGGTGAGCTCGAACCTTTATACCGTCGAACTCTGTGACCCTGGTCAGAGCAAGCAGAGATGCCTGGTGTATAACATCGATGGCCAAGACATTCTTGCGGGGGTTGACTCGAACATCCTTGATTTCGTTTGGAGCCAGAGACTCGAGTTTCCTCGAGATGGTCTGCCGATTCAGGTGTCTCAGATTGTCCGATGGCGTAACAGGCACAAATAAGACGGTGTAGTTCGTTGAAGCCACCTTCGGCTTCACAGTAGATGCGGTTGAAGCTGATGAAGCACCCATAGATCTTCGTTTTGGTTTACGACTGTAAACAGGCGTGAATCCATCGTCGGAATCGTCACTGCTCGCCGAATACAGTTCGGTGGACTCACTGTCGGCGTCGCTGAGTTCGCTGTTCCGTTTCCTCGAGGGGCCCGCCGACGGCGGAGGCATGCCTGGAGGGTGTGGAAGCCAGTCTACTTCCAGTGTAGCCAAGTAAAATAGCGATGACTACGCGAGGAACATGAAAAATCACCAAAAACTGTCACCCGGTAAACAAAGCGCTGTGCAAGAGGCACACTTCGTCGTCGTCGTCGTCGTCGTCAGGTTCCCTAATAGAGCATTTGTCATTGAATTTGTGTAGTTGTAAGTCGATATCATGTATATGTTGGGGCACTCAACAGATCAGGTTATTTGTACACTGGAAAATGTTCATTGCACAGAGTGGAAACTATTCTGGAGAATATGTTTAAGAGTAATTATATGTTTTCTCACATACTGCCGCCACCTTCCAATGTATTTTCGCTGTACAATATAATTAAGGACATTTTTTACGTTCCCTTCATACGATTTGAGCGAATATTTCTTTGTCAAAATTGAAAAAAGACATTTTCAAGAGTAAGAAAATGTGTCAAACTGCCGTTTTTTGGGCTCCTTCGCGAAAGTTGTGCCGCTTTTTTATGGGCTTCTTTTGGGTTGATTATTTGCTTGTTATCTCAGCAGCACTTGGCAACTCTGTAAACAGCATAAATCAGATCCCTTCAACATGTGTTCGTGTTCGAATGCAGTTAAAACCTTCAGAACATAATATCAAAGACGTTTGTTTGTTTCTTTCATTTGCGTAATAATTCTGTTGCATTATTTAAAGTATGAAACAGCAATCAAAGCTATTTCTGTAAAAAAAAGTGGTTGCAGCTTTTTGACTTGCCATCACCCGTAAAAAACACGCTGCGCACTGTGTAAAGGAGCAAATATAATTTGGGGACCTTCCATTGGTTCATAGCCGAATGACGGTTATAACACATCCCCGCAGAGATAATGACGCAATCAACATTGTCCCCATTTATGTGGCAAACCATTAGGATGAATAGCCATTTTCACAAAAAGTATCAATATTTATCAGCTTAGATAGATATACAAATAGCAAGTTCTCTTTAACTCCAATTAGCAACGTCCACCTGACTTCAGTCGAAAAGGTCGTCGAATTTCATGACATAATTCAACACGAAACTCGCTATTGTAAATACAATATAGCGTATACCAACCTGATCCATTCACGACTCCCTTCCTTTTTCATTCCTTGCAATGAATTTCAAAGCGCGGACGGCAAAACGGCCATGAAAGTGGTGCGTAAAAATTCGCTTCCTTTGAAATCTGAACAATATTTACGGCGCCAAAGGCTGCGCGCTGGTCAGTTTTGCAACGCCAGAAGGTCGTTAAACACAGTAGCTTTCGGTGATACAGAGAGTCACTTGCGAAACAAGATGCCGCCTGGGAATGTGCGTCCTCCAATAGAGGAAAAAAGAAATATACTGCAGCCGCGAAGGTTCCAATACACTTAGTAAACATAGAAGGCAGGAAAAGCGCTGTATACATATTAAATGTATAGGCAAACTCTTGTCTCCGCATGTTTTACGACGTCAGTCGTTTTTGTACACCTATACGCGTTCGTTCTGGGCAAGGCATAACGACGCAATCAATGACAGAATGGCAGGACGAGGGATGACACACATAGTAGATTTACTGCGCTATATACTAAGCTCGCGTTTGTATTACTACAGATTTAAGCATAGGTTAGATACGAATGACTATCCTGCTAAATGTTGACATAACCGTACTCCTAAATTAATCAAGTATTCCACTTATTTTTCTCCATAATAAATGAGCACTATTCATCTTAAATAATGCGAATTATGTCATGCGCTCTTCTATGCCGAAAGTACCAGCCAATGAATGCGCAATGTAATTAATGGCAGAATGTCACGGAGCATCACGGCAACAATAAGAAAAAGTAACCATAAGAAAACCCATAAGAATGCGTGCCAACACACATATTTTTTTTCATATTTGTCACGGAGCTAAACCAACACAAACCGCACAGTGGTGCGACACCAGCATATTGCGTTACCGATAATAGCACCGGTTCCGTATGGCACCGCGCTGTGGCACGGTATTCGGAGGAGTATATCGCAGCGGTACGTACGTACTGTTCGGACAAGTAGTACGGTACCATTGTGTGGCGTTCGCCATGACACCGGTGGTTGCATGTTGTACCACCCTGTGGAGTGGCGACAAGTGAGGTATGCTGTGATATCTACCCAATTAGGTCTCGGCGCTTTTTGTAACACATTGCGCCTTTGGTCGACGAACGAAAGGATTTAATTTGAAACTCTAAACCTGAAGCCACAGACGCTGCCCAGCGTTCCAAGCTTGGCCTCATAGTCAGCCTCGTACCGGCAGACTTCGGGATACGTGTAAGGCACCGTTAATAGGCTACCTTCGTAAATCACCCATAGTTGAGCGTATTCTCGCGGGCTTCATACATGCGCTCCCCTTCCTTTCGGTTGAAGGGCTTCAGGCGGACAAATACATATACGATTACCCAATGACACCCCTTCGGAAGCATACGGGATAACTGGACAGAAAACGTTGACGAGTTTAAATAAATTTTTGGAACCTATTTCCTCTTCCTCTGATAAATGCGGGACGATACTATGAGGTAACATTGCATCAAGGAAATATATCCAGCCAAAAACGGGCGAACACAGGAAACGGTGAAGGAAACAGGAAAGCGGATGTACCAACTAGCTCAACAATAAGCTCTGCTAGGTAGCATTAACTTTTTGGTTATGAAAACTGAGGGTCTGTCATGGGGTCATCAAGACGTAACATTATCGGAAAAGGTAGCGCCGCACCCGAATATTGGTGCCGTTGTCAAATTTCCTTTGCGTAATACGTATTGCGAAGCACTACATTTCTTGTTGTGGTGTCAGATGGCGCTGCAAATTGTATGCCACACTGATTAAACATGCAATCCTATAGAAAAAAAAATTATTGGTTTTCAAAGAAACAAGGTGAATGAACAAGTAATCTTTTTTCAGTTGAACATGGTGAATGAGAAATGTGCGATCAGTTTTTTTTTTTGCACAAACATTGAATGTAAGATACACAAAATATTATTTTTATGTGTGCTTGGAAAGATTTCTGGCAACAATACTGAAAGCCGGTACAAGCAAAAAAATTACCGCCGCTCTATGCACGCGAAATGCGTCTTAAGAATTCATCGCTCCGACGAGGTACTTATCCTTTCTTTAACGCCCCATATGTAACTCTAGCTCATCAACTTGGCGCTTTACTTTCACGAACCTCCGAGAGGCCCAGCTCACTAAAATTATGAACTCGCTCGGAAATGCGTAAGGGAATGGCTCAGTTACTCAATACATATATTTTTCAAATGCGCTTCTATATTTCAGGCTTCTTTTTATTATTTTTTTTCTTCATTTAACGCTCCTCTCATTTGCTCAGGGGCTGCAGTAAAGGCTGGAAGAAACAGTCGCTATTTTGTATGAGCTTGCATCACCTCTATTCAACATCATTTACTTCCCAAGGAAAGCAATGAAATTGAAGGTAGTGTCGAAATCACCTTTCATTGCTATCTTCATCTTCTTCCGCCTAGTCTGCTTTCACTTGCGCTGCAACAAGGATGGAGTTGGGGGGACGGGTGTTAGGAAATTCCTATGAGAAAGGCGATGCAAGATGATACACGGTTGAAAAGGTCAAACAAATGAACATTCTATTCACTACGCTTGGCAAATATGTGATTAAAACGAGCGAGCATTTAGTGAACTTTTCTTGTCGACACACTAAAACAATAATGATAATGGTGATGGCGGCGTCTATTTGCGCAAGGGCCTAATGTGGCTGAAGAGCGCGGACACGACGAGCGTTTACGTATAGATGACTAACGAAAAAAAATTACAGCATATCCACGGGTGAATGATGAAGAGCTTGGGCGCAGCTCCTGAAGCAATCCTGGTCTCGGGATTCGCTTCTCGTTGAACCCGTTTCGCAAACGGCGTCCTTGGCGCGCACCGTCACGGGATCCGCCTGGCTGCCGCCAAGCGAGCGCCCGCCGCTGCGCATCGTCCATGTTCCGCCAACGATCCGACACGTACGGCGACGATCCAGGAGAATGAGAGAGGCGCTCGCTCCCCGCGCATCCCCGCGCAGCAGCCAATCGGAGAGCAGCGGCACTTCTAGCGCCATCTAGTGTTGATTCACACAAGCGCCATATTGCCCACAATTCTATTGGACCAACGCCATCTAGGAAATGAGACGAGAAATGGTGATGACGACACAGATTGTGTACAGCGCCATCTAGAATATCGTCCCTGAACTGCAGTTTGTATGTACTTCTATGAGACAGCGCCATCTATTGCATCATACGGGAGATTCGTTTACGCCGGACAACGGAGACGTGACAAGGTTAGACTAAGAGGAGCTACGCCCCTAAAAAAAGTATAATCAAGCGTGTAACACACCTGAAGAAAGCCGTAAAATCAATCAAGTACAAGAGTGTTGAATGTATGACTAAAAGCACACTCTAAAAAAAAAAGAGCACGTGTAACTCTTTTCGATAAACCCTGGCCTGCCACGATGATGACTCTCTTCAAAAGAGACACTTTAACTCCCTTTTCTGTCGCACAACTCTCCAAAGAGAGTATAATGATCGCCAAGGAGAGTTCACGTGTCCCTTTAAAGAGAGTTATATGCGTGTCAAGTCAGTGCTCACAAAAAAGAGTCAAATCACACTTTTTTGTTTAGGGTGTAGCCATAAAATTGCTAGAAGCGGGAAAATTGTTTAATGACTAAAAGTAGCGTTAACATCTAAGTCAAGGGAAAATCTTAACTAATAAACGAAAGAAGCTTCCAGTGAAAAGGGGTTAACATGCATTTCGTGCGTTAAGATGCGCACCTGATAAATGGAATTACTTAACGACAATTTTTTTTCTCCTCTGCAAAGTGTTCAAATGTGCTCGTTAGGATTTCGGAACGTCAGTGGATGCCGAGGAATGTGGACGCACGGGAGTGAGAGAGTGAGGGAATAGCGTGAGAAGGCAGGGGCGAATATGAGACTACAGTCGACGACAGATTAAACGAGAACTAGGAAAATGCAAACCCTAAGAGCATCAGCTAGTGGTGACTCGGGAAAGCGCTGTCTCGTGTCGCTGTAATTACGTGTTGCGAAAGATTTTTCGGTCCTCGCATTATCAGCGCGCAAGCCGAAGTCGGGCTGAAAATTACTAGTACTGGCGAAAACATCAACGAATAACCGCGTTTAAGCTAGTCCTAGCTTGACCGTATTTCAATTGTCCAACAATGTACCAGGGTTATTCCGCTAAGGTTGTGCAAGCTCTGGCTATCTTTTTTTTTTTTTTGGCCGATTCGCTGCAGGGATTGCATTTATTGGTTTAATTTCGTTGGTTCATGGGGTTTGACGTCCCAAGGCGACTGAAGCTATCACAGACGCCTTAATGCGGGGATTTCGGATAATTTCTACCAGCCGGGAGTCTTTGCCATGCACTGCAGTAGACCGTTCACGGTTCCTCTACCATGCGGCCTCCTTCGAAATGCGACCGCCGCGGCCGGGATCGAACCCACGTCTCTCGGGTCAGTAGCCGAGCATCATCACCGCTAGGTAACCGCGGAGGCCCCTTCAGTGATCGTGTGACGTATCCGTTTAGGTAAACAAAGACAACAACGGCAACAATGTGGAGCATTTTGTCCCAGCTCTTCGGTCACTCCCCCTCCCCCCTGGAAAGCATCCTCTCGATGGAGGTTTCCTAAGCGTCCACCACTTCAGTTTATATTATATATATATATATATATATATATATATATATATATATATATATATATATATATATATATATATATATATATATATATATATATATGTGTGTGTGTGTGTGTGTGTGTGTGTGTGTGTGTGTGTGTGTGTGTGTGTGTGTGTGTGTGTTTAATATGTCAAAATAAGCCGTTGTTTTTATGTTGGCGCATCTACGTTTATACACACAACCTCGCCGCAACCCAAGTTACTCTTTCGCATTTGAGCCTCTCTCTCTCTCTATATATATATATATATATATATACACACACAGACGTCGCGAATGGAATTCCAGCGAATAGTTTCTTGGAGATTTCTTCTCGAAAGCACTTTCGGGGCCTTGTTGTCGGAAGCTCCGATTCCCTTTAAGGATAACACGACGAGTCATGTCAAGAAAAGAAGATGTGTCGTGAAAATGTCAGGAAAACGTATCACCACAGTGCACACACGCCGAGAGCACAAAATACTTTATATTTATTATTTGATACGAAAGGCACACTTACTAAAACACAACGAGTGATACAGGATGGACGAAACAGTCTGGCGATTGCCGCCGAGAGGGGTATAGAGCGACTGCCTACTTTTAAGACGAGCTGACGATAGCTAGGAGGTAAAATTGAGGAGGAGAAAAGAATACAGTGACAGGCCGCCAGGGCCTGAAGAAACTATGATAGTAATGCTCGGAAGACGAAAAGCTAAGTCGGTATCTTCTATATAAGTAAGCAAGGCAGGACGAAATAGCAGTCGCGTCGAGCAGCATGAACAGCTCAGATACGACAGGAAACACAGACATTTATAAACACACATACACCGTGCAAACGTGAAATGACACACTTGCGCCAGTATACGTAATATAAGGCCCTATAAGCGTGCGCAGGAATTCTCGTAACATTACGCCGCGCGGTCCCGCTTTCACCGCACGACACGCAATATATTTTGTCCGGAAGAGGGAGTTATGTGACATTGTGCTGACAACTTAATGGCGTCTTACGCAGAGAAAAAAAAAAGAAATGTCTCACTGCTCGTTTTTCAATGCCGCGAAGCATCTCGTACAGCGAGTAAGTATAAATCTGTGCAGCGCGCTAAACTACTAGAACCGGGATTGGCATCCCGAACGCTGAGCATTCATATATACAGTTATATATACAGTCAAATCAAGCGCGGACAAGGAAGTAGAAAGTAGAGGAACTTCCAGTTATGAAAGTCGCGCAGTCCCTAATGCATTCCCCTAAGACGACAGTCATCCTATTCTTTTAACTGCGAAGCTGTTTAGAAAATCGTTCCTTGTGAGTCGATTCAGAAAACTATCATCCTAAAGAAGTATGTGTCACAGAAATTGGGTAAATCTCACTACTCACCACTGGTCCACTAAAAAACAAAAGGGCAAAAGTTAGCCTAACAATTGGCTGCGAAGCGACGCAGGCGTGCCGAAGACCCCGAGTACGTGCAACGAGAGAATACTAGGGAACGTGAAAGGCAACGGTGGCTGCGAGAAGACACTGAAGCGATGAAAAACCTACGCCAACGACGACGTGCCCGTGGATCTATGAGACGAGCGAACGACTGGTTGCATCGCGAGTTTCTCTCTCTGGAGTTTGGACAACCGTGCCGGGGCATGGCACTGTGGCACAACAGCTGACTGCCACGCAGAATGCTAGGGTACGATTACGGCTCGGACTCCTCATTTTAACATGAAAGTGTTTTATGCCGGAGTCCCACCAAGATTTTCATGACGTATTTCCGTCACGTAAATACGTCAGCAAAATGAACGCCATCAAATGGCAAAGAAAAAACTAAGAAAAAGTTCCGTCGACAGGAGTCGAACCTATGACCTCTCGGTCCGCGACGATGTCTGGCGGGCGTTTTGCCCACTGAGCTACCGCCAGACACATGAGGAGGAGGAGGAGGAGGAGGAGGAGGAGGAGAGGTTGAGGAAAGGAAAAGGCGCAACTTCTGCAACCCTAATTGGGAGCACGGCTCAGCGCCAAAGACACATGACAGGTGCTACATGAACGCGCCTTTTATCTTTCACACTTTCCTCTCCCAGTGCTATTGGATGGATGAATGGATTGATGGATGCTATGAGCGTCCCCTTTTTAACGGTGTGGTGACACGTGTGCCACCAGGCTCAAAAACAAAAAAAAAAAAACGCATTCGGCGCGTTTCCAATAGAAGTGTAATTTCGTTTAACACACCGCGAGGTGCTGTCTTCAGCCCAAACCTCGATCATAGCATCCATCCATATAAAAAAATAGCTCTCCGACGCTCGCCTGGCTGTCGCACCGCGCATAGAGTTTCCGGAAATTAACTAGAGGAGACGCTCGCGCTGCGATCGTTCAGCCACCATGGGAATGATGGGTATTACACGGATTTGCCTAATCTTCGTGCTTACGGCTTCGAACGCATTTGTGGCTTTGTTTATTGCTGTGTTTTGGCGTTCGTTTCAGATAAGAATAGACCGTTGTGAACTTCGTGACCACATTTCAATTGGTGAGCCTAAAAATCACAGCATATCCACGGAGTGAATGATGATGAGTGGGCGAAGCTGCGGAGGTTCATTCTAAAAAGACAGGGCGTGCAAACACGGACACAAGAAAGAAGTCAGGACACCACAAACGCCGACTAACAACTGTCGTTGTTAGTCGGCGTTTGTGGTGTCCTGACTTCTTTCTTGTGTCCGTGTTTGCACGCCCTGTCTTTTTACAATGAATACTTACCAACTAGCTCAGCTCTCTGTTATTCTATGCGGAGGTTCATCGGTAAACCGTGAATCTTCCGTGAATTCTGCCCAGCACATCATCACCGACGTGAGATCGGGCGCGTTTATACTAAAGGTTCGATGAGTTATGACGACTTGCAGCGCACTTTAATTTTACATGTACGCTGTGAATTTTCATTGTTTAGAAAACCATTGCTTAAAAACATCTGGCGTCTTTCGTTAAGCAGCTGGCGTCTTTTCGTTTTGCTTTAGAAACATCTGGCGTTCTTTCGTTTTGCTTTTACAAAACATCTGGCGTCTTTTGTTGGTTTATTTCATCAATCAACGGCGTTTTGAACAAAATTTTTATTGTTTAATCACGCACAGGAGAAATCTCACCAAGCACTACCTTGGAGGTAAAGAATGGCTGCTAACGGGAGTGAGAGACAGAAGAAGTCGGCTTTTAGCTAACGCTGCGAATTTTTTATTGTTCAACAACGCACAGGAAAAATCTCCCACCGGCACCACCTTGCAGGTCAAAGCGTAAGACTGGTTACATACTACGCTACGAGGGACGAACGGGTGCCGCTATAAGGAGCTTCGCCCCTAAAAAGTTAAAGTGGTGAAGTGGAACTGCTGGCTTTTGCTGAACTTCGTTTTGCGACAAAGCAGATGCAGCAGACGCGGAGCCAAACGGAGCCGCAAGAACGAAGTTTAGACAAATCCGTGTACTACCCGTCGTTCTCATGCTGGCTGAAGCGCCATGCGTTCCAGCTCCCATAGACACTAGCGCCAGTGTTCCCTCTAGTAAGCATTGTAGGAAACTCTATGGCACCGCGTTCCCCGCTCGCCCTGTGAGAAATAACTGCCAGGCTAGAGGGAAGAAACAACGCGCGTAGCGTTTCTCTTCGCGCTTCACGACGCTTTGGAGGAGTGCATATCGAGTATCTGTGTTGCGCTTGTTGATGCCATATTCGAACCGGATTCACCATATCTGGTGTCCACGATATGTTAAGAACTTCAGCTGCCGCAAGGGTTAAATCATGATCATGGGCGTTAGTCGTAGGTATGGAGATGTGCCACTAGGCGCCAACGTGAGTGCGTCCACGTCAGGCGGTGCTACATCTGTCCAACAACAATAGACATCATACAAGCTCTGATGCACCAATGCACTAAAGAAATCAGCTACTTCTGCGTCGACACGTTTCACTTTCGTGCTATACCGGTTCCTATGACAGCAGGATCAACCACCTTTTTATTCTGCGCATCTATCAGTATTTTTCGCTCACGGACAACGCCACAGACGCCGACCCCGTAATTTCTGCCACAGAGGTTGTTTAAGGCTATTACGTTAAATCTTGAGAGCTCAAGAAATTGATCGGGCGCCATGCCAGTTAGGTGCGCAAGGCGCTATCCTTGCAACATTCAGCGCACCGGAGTAAACAAGAATGAAAGAACGCATTTTACTAACTTTCAACTCGTTCGGATTTCGTTTGTGCATGGTTGCTGCGACCCGCTCTCTAGAAACCACAGCAGGTGTGCGACAAGCACCGCCACAAAGTGGCTGATGTAGTCAATTTCCAGTTAATATCACATCCAAACTATCATCTTCATAAACGACGAAGTGAAGGATTGAAATGATTTGTATGTACCGCTCTTACAGCTTCAGATAACTCTCGAGCCTTCATGGCATTCCGCACAATAGTATCGCCACAGCTGAAGCTCCTAAAATTATTGTGGGTTCCAGGTCACTGTGGATTACAATTGCATAGCGCCCATTGCATAGCGCGAGCATGACTGCATGGCCCAATTATGTCGGTCCTTCCACTATTGGGGTATCCAACAGCGATCAGATACAGAAAATTAGCAATTCGTACGATATAATGGAAACAATACCGAAATGGACGTACTATCAGCATTTAAAATTTCCATGGAAACCTCAGTGGAGTCAGTCTAGACGATCGGAAGGTATGATAACCCAATTTCGATGCCATGTCCCCCTATTAAACTTATATTTACACAGGATTGGTCTGGCGATATTGCCTCTGTGTCATTTCTGTCAAGAAATAGAAACTGTTCAACACTATTTTTTGTTATGTCGCAGGTATTCACTACTCAGAAAACGACTTCTAGTTATTTCATTTTCGAAAATAGATTTAAGTTTATCGGCAGAAATAGTACTAAGCTTCGGTACCTCCGTTTTGGGACATTGCAGCAGGGATGCATTCGATGCGGTGAGTAATTTTGTTCAAGCTACAAAACGTATCCCATATTAATCTCTACTTCAATAAATATTCTTACAGCAATTAAAAATGTGTTGAAATCTAACAGTCTAAAGTGAAATCAATTCCAAATTGTTCGGGTCAGAGGAATACAGCAGTGTGGTCTGCTCGAAATTGCACACTTTCTTTATTACATTAGCTGTCATTTCCATTTTATTTTTAAAATATTTTTCTTTAATTTAGGTTTGAATAAGACAATATTATTATTATTAATACGCATTGTAGATGTTATCAGAGAGAAGTTACGATACGCAGTCTTCGCCAATCCCCCATAGTGGGTAAGTGCCATAATTTTTGAGGAAACAAACAAACAAATGTTTTGTTATCTCAGATATAGCATCTCAATTTTTTTTCTAAACTTTGTGCTGTGCATGAAGAGTTCGAGCGTCAGAGAGGACTGGTTCCACTAATAGTGCATCACCGCCTTAACATGACGCATCCATAGCTGAGCTCGCTTCAGTTCGTCCGAGCCTCTTATCGGTCGCCTAAATCATAATTCGCAGCCAGAATTACGCATGAAGTTCATTACAACTTGATTTCTCGAACGAAGGCCTTTGCCGTAATTAGTCATTCGCTACACGGTGCCACGTTGGTCCGTTCTATATCAACCTAACATTTACATGGTACAGTCGTGAACATTGGAAGCGCACTAACTTTGGGCAACACTCGACTCTCATGGCGTAGTAATTTCCTCGTTAGCCGCCCTCCTTTGCTTGTCTTTGTGCCTCCTTGTGTAGATGCCCGCTTAATCAGAGCCCGCATGGAGCAATACAGGCGAAACAAAAACCATAATACACAGTGTAAGAAATGCGCAACTATGCAGAATCATGTTTGTGTTTTCTTCAGTTCCCGGTTCGATAGGGATCGTGGTTCGCGTTGTATTTTCGTTTTTTTTTTTTTTCTGCTGCAACCGGCGAGTGGAGGGCATTTCCTCAGAAAATGAAGCGTTCTGTGCTTACGCAAGACATGGATCATGGTGTATTACGTTAAGCTCGGCCTGATATTTCGAGAAGTGTCGCGTTGTCAACGACGACTGTTTTGCAGCATGTGGCCTACATCTTCCCGTAGTATGCGGTTACGTTCGCTGTCCTCGGTATCTCCTGTAAAAATAAAAAAGCCCAGCAAACTGTATCACGAATATATGGGACTAAGGAATATGCAGGAAATCTAGCAAGCTTTGACGAGTGTAGAACACACGTTTTCGCCAGCTGGCAATAAAACAGTGTGCAACACTCGCCGTCATGGCTAGGAGCGGCGCTGGCTGGCTAACACTCCCAGTTATGCGTGCACATAAATAGCCAATAAAGTGGACGGCAGGATGACCGCCGCCACAGCTCGATTGGTAGAGCATCGGACGCGTTATCACCACTAGTACGAAGCTGCCTTAATTTTTTACGTTTATATCGAATTACTACAGTATAGTTAAAGATGGCGAACAATGTCCCCTATACCTTTCTTGGCTTCCTCATCTGTTGGGGAGGAACGACGTCGAAATGTGCCTCTTGCACAGCGCTTTGTTTAGCGGGTGACAGTTCTCGCTGATTTTTCATGGTCCTCGCGTAGCCATCGGTATTTTATTTGGCTACACTGGAAGTAGACTCGCTTGCGTGCCTTCCAGGCATGCCACCGCCGTCGCCGGGCCCCTCGAGGAAATGAAACAGCGAACTCAGCGACGCCGACATTGAGTCCATCGAACCGTATTCGGCGAGCAGTGACGATTCCGACGATGACTTCACGCCTGTTTACAGTGGTAAACCAAAACGAAGACCTATGGCTCCTTTACAACCGTCAACTGCACCTACTGTGAAATCCAAGGTGGTTTCAACGAACTACACCGTCTTACTTTTGCTTGTTACGCCATCGGAAAATCTGAGACACCTGAATCGGCAGACCATCTCGAGAAAACTCGAGTCTCTGACGCCAAACGAAATCACGGATGATCGAGTCAACCCCAGCAAGAATGTCTTGGCAATCGACGTTATACACCAGGTGTCTCTGCTTGCTTTGACCAGGGTCACAGACTTCGACGGTATCAGGGTCCAAGCTCACATTCCACTTAACAAGGACATGGTGGTAGGTTTAATATATGATGTCGACATGTCCATTCCCTGTGGTGACCTTCTAAAGTCCATCAAGGAAATTAGTGACCATAACAACATCGTCCAAGTCTGACGTCTGGGCAGCTCGCGTAGCCTAAGGACTGTCTTCAAAGGCGACGTATTGCTATCCCACGTGAACGTGGGACACTTCCGTCACGTGGTCCGTTCATTTACACCAAGACCACTCCAGTGCCATAAATGTCAATTAATGGGTCATGTGAGCGGCGTTTGAAGTAACGTGGTGATTTGCCCTCGCTGTGTTGAGCCACAGAATGCGGAACCCTGCCGAGCAACTGCCCTGAAATGTACCAAGGGCCATGGATCACACGAAGCCTCATCAAGGGACTGTACATTAGTAAAAAAAAAAGAATACAGTGTCATGAAATAGATGGTACGGGACGGCTGAACGCACAAAGAGGCTGCTGATATATATGAAGGCCGGTCCCCGGCTGAAACGTCGGATTAATAAAAAGTTTTCGTGTTGCACGTCCTCTACTTCGCAAAGCATATATATATTATCGAATGATATGAGGTTTCTTTTGGAGAATTCGAAGTCGCTTAGCGAAAAAGGCCCAGCGTTGTGTAATACATGCAGAGTTTACTTCGCGAACTGCAAACTGGACTTTCCATTTAAACTTTATTCTGATAGAAATTCACCATTCTTTCTGGAATAGCATTCACGTCTATTTATACATAATTGCCGCGCCCATATAACAAACGAGACTAAAGCAAACATGTAAATGTCGTCTAAATTATAAAAAAAAAAAAAACGAACAAAGATAGCTCGGCTCGTGAATCCGGTAGGTGAATATGCACCGATCGTGTTTCCAAGCTGCGGAGGTTATGCCTTTCCTCTTTTCTGTCAGCTACCTGATGCCATCTCTCGCAAGAGGCCTCGCATCCGCGCATCAGTGAAGCGATGTCTCAACCTCTACTTTCTAAGCGAGTCTGGCTTTTCAAGCGCATATGCATAACTGTCTCAGCTCGTGCAGAAAAGCTTGCAGCTACGCGTTCCCTATGTAATGGCGAGGACTGCCTCGTTGAAAGCAGTCACGTGCGTCGGATTACATCGCAGCGATGTGTGGCGAAACGGACTAGAAAAAAACCTGAGACGTTCTTGCGACAGGCAAGAGAGAAAGGAAATACGTGTATCCTTAGACACTTATCGTAGCGCAGAGTGATGCTCGCGTTGTTATTCGTCCGCTTCGTCGGCGTTATCAGCACACGTGCTGAGAGCAGCGTTAGTCAAGAATAAGGGTGCTTTTTCGAAGGAGAAACGTTAGCGTGCCATGCAGTGGAGACGAATGGTAGAAATCGAGAATTCAGTGTAAAAAAAAAAAATAATTTTATCTTAATTCGATGATCTTGCTTATTGCGTCAGACACTGGGCGCCAAGTGAAGTGTGTTGTAGTCAAAGGTAAAGCGGACGCTGACAAAGTAAATTAAAAAATAAAATAAAAAATGCGAGTTTTCTGATGTTCTAAGTCAGCATCCGTTTTACCGTTCCTTATGAGCAATGGCATCGAGACGAAGTTCCGTCGAAGTCTTGATTAGATGAAGCACGCAATAAACGGAGAAATGTGTGGTGGGACTTGCGGGAATTAACTAGCCAAATTTTCTAATTCAGATCGTAGCAAAGACTGATCTACTGCTCCCTTTGGACCACCTATGACCAAGCGGCGATGACTTCACGTGATGACGTCAGGTCATGGCTCAATAATGACGTCGCCATGACGTCATATGATGACGGCATCATATGATGATTTTTTTTTTTGCATCACTCATGTTGACACCGACGCGTCCACTTTTAAAACATCCTTGGGTGCCCAAACTACCTGCGCTGTTTCGAAGTGTGTGCAAGTGTTTCGTATTTTACTTTCAAAGATTGAGCGCAGCAAGATGCCGGGCCTGTAATGGGAAAGTGCAGTTAAACGTAATCGCAAACACGCGTCTACAAGAGATTCATATAGGGCACATATCTTGTTTTGGTTGCATCGTAAATTTCGTATCGACCTATGCTCCATGTACGTAGACTGCATACTTCAGCTACGTTTATAGATTCTCGGGGAAAAGAATTTGAAGCTCTAAGTCATATGCTAATGCGACGAAAGGGGCTAGTTGGTTCATGTTGGTTTCGTTCATTTGTTCTTTGTAGTGTTACCCTACCATAAGCGCATCGCCACGCCAAGTCATATGGATTGCAGTGATAACGCAGAAACGGCGCCCGAGATGCAGGAGTGAATTGAACGCCCAAAAGATGAAGCCCGGCCCCCGGTATTTCGGCATTCTATTTGGAAAGTGCGAACGATATTCACAAGAAAGTAATAGAATAAACTAAAAAAAAAAGACAGAAGCATAAACAGCGCCAGACATTTTTCCCGGGTTATATAAGAGGGAGCTGCAGCTTTGCACCTCTCATAATTCCGCACAAAAGGGCGTGAACGCACCGAACGGTTTCGACCGGTTCAACAAACGCGGTAGACAGACGCGCACCTGCTACAGCCAACACCCAGCGCACCCGATTTGGCACAACGCGCGGCGTTCGCCAAATGCCCGCCTCTATATGCTATCGCATTTCGCGTGACCAATATACTGCATCGTCCGCCCCAGTTCAATTTATAGCGGAACGAATAAAACCGCCCAGGAGAATAAAACACTCAGAATCAGAAATATCGGACACTGGATCTTCTTTTATTGTTTAACTTACCTTTTTTTATTTTACTGCGAAGGTGTACATGGCTAGGAAGTCCGCGAGTGCGCAGAAACTATAATACAGAAGAAGTGCCAGCATGTGCTATCTCCAAGGGACCCTGCGCTTGCATTACTAGTGTCCCTTTAGATTTTGTCAGCATATATAACTAGGGATGATACCCGCCGCAGGATGAATCGCTACCCACAAAATACTTCAGGTGTTCTCACTATCCTAACGTCGCGTAACGCGAGAGTTTGTAGCACGCATCTCTCAAACGTGGTGATAAATAAACCAAAAGTCACAGCAGAAAACACTTCCGTAAGTACCAGCTCGTGATAAACCGAGGGAGCGCACGTTTAAGCCTCGCCGGTTAACCATACGTACGAAGCGCTTGGACGATCAATTCTTTTCGCTTTATTTAGTTTTATGCGGTTTGATCTTTTACTGAGTGTCCCTGTCTCTCCCTTTTTCTAGCTAGGTGTGACTTTCTCCCTCCCTGATTTTAATCTCGGTCCTCGTATTTTTCTCTCAATCTTCTTTACTCTACATTTTGCTCCCTCATCTATCTCTCATTCTCATAATATGTGTAACTCCCTCTTTATCTTCGTACGTTTTTTATCTTCCGACCAATGTTTGAAGACCTCGATTATTTCCGTTATCTCTAGCGTTATCTGTCATTGTAGCACTCTTCCTTTTTCTCCGATCTTATCATTCTCTCTTCGGACCTTACCCCGTTTTCTCTTTCGTATCTTCTTCTTTAATTTACCTGTCTCCAACTCTGTCTATCTTCATCAAATTTCTCCCTATCCCTATCAGGCTTCTCATCACTCTTTTTTAGCACTCTCTCTCTCTCTCTCGCTCTACTTTATCCGCTTATTCTCTTTCGTGGCTACATCTTGAATAAGTGTACGCCTTTAGCGAAATATGTTCCCCGTCTTTCTGGCTTTATTGCCCGTAACAAATATTCGGGATATAGGCACAGAAGATCGTTGCGTCAATCTCGTTCGACGATTTAGAGCACGGTGATTGCCCATAGGCTGCGCCTTTAAGCGCAGTTCCGAGCACACCCGTTTGCAGAACAGTGAAAAGCCGTCCCACATTTCTTCTTGTTCTTTCGAGGCACTAAGGCAAGCGAGAAAGCGAGAAAGCGAGAAAGTGGCAAGCAGGCTTATAGGGGAAGCTGAGCGGCACCAGATCAGTCTTGCTAAATTCTTATAGCGTTGCGAAATGTTTTAGGCGCAAAAAAAAACGGCGCAAAAAAAAAAGACAGAAAGAACCACAGATACAGGGCTGTATATGCGCGTATTTTTTCTACTCTGTTTTTATCTGTGCGTATTTCTCTCTACTTTGTTTTTATCTGTGCGTGTTTCTCTCTACTCAGTTTTTATTTGTACGTCTTTCTCTCTACTCAGTTTTTATCTGTGTGTCTTTCTGTGCGTTCGGTCTTTTATGCGCTGTTTTATCTTTCCTAAGTATAAACCTACTCACCCAAGCATCCGTTTTAGCTAAGTTTATTTGTCAGAAGTGGCTAGTAGGGGAAAGAAGTATCGTATGGCCTGTCGACGATGTCCCTGTGTATATAAGGCTTGATTTCGAAAGTGAGGTCCTTTAAAAAAAAAGAAAAGATGGCGCCATTGGGGTTCGTATTGTTGGCATATTTTACGACGAAGGCGCACTTTATTGGGCTTATGTGTTTGTGTCAGTGAATGCTTCGGACAGGGGCATTGTGTTCACAACAACGTAGCTTCGAAATCGCATTTGAAAACGCGTTTTTAAAGGAATATGCTTTATACACTCCACTTTCGCGGCGTATTTTCGTAAACAAGAGAACATAGAGAAGCCTTCGGCTTCTTATTGCACAGGGAACTCCTAGCAACGTCACACTAGTTGACGAAGAAAGCTCGCCTATGTTTGAACGCTCGCCCACAAGTGTGGGCATGGTTACCCATTAAGGGGAGCCAAGTTTCGCCGCAGCGCCTCCCCCCCCCCCTTGCCCCTGTTTTGGTCTAGTCCGAAAGCCGCTGAGTTTTGCAATAGATTCAAAAATGAAAATTATGGGCTGCCATGCTTATAAAGGTCGGCCTTTGGTCAGCGGCATTCCGGGGGTAACGGGTATGATGTAAACAGTTTTTTGTATGCATAATGAGGCGTCATCGGCTGTCATTATCGTCAAAAATAAAACTGTGTGGAAATAACCAAGCACTTTAAAGAATGTCTGGATATGTCTGACTGAGTAAAGGCGCTGGGCAGATTTGGTGCCCCCCTTAGATGGTTAGGGGGGCGAGGGGGGTAGCTTAGCTCAGATAGGCTATATGGTAACCAGCCCCCCTAACGGCGAGTCTTCAGAAAAGAGCGCTTGCTGCCTTCAAGAAGTTTCTTGAAGAATCTAATATTTTATGGAAATATTGACCTACTGTACACGATGTCGACTTCCCCTTCATACTAAAGGGAATGTGTAATGTTGTAATTTTATGTGTAATCATTTGTGTCAGTGTGTTTTTCCGTGTATATCAAGCAATACAGAATATTTGAGTTTAAACGTCTACATGTAAACTGACTTTTCCTATTTGAACTTGTAATACAACACTTAATATTGTGTACATATGAACCCATTAGACGTATCTGAACTGCCATGTGATGTTTGGCCGTGCATATTTTTCCATCGTGTGTTCTACTATAATGCATTTTGTGCCCTTGTTATTTTTCTTACTGTATATTTTGTCGGCTAAGCGAGAAGGATTAGCCGGTGCCACCATACCGGCACCAAGCTTTCCTATTTCATCATTTCAATAGAAAAAAAAGTAACCTACTCGAAAAATGAAAAATGGAAGAGAAGCGGTCTTCAGTTATTCAACGTGTTGGTTTTGTTTTGTTAAAGGGGCCCTGCAACATTTTTTCAGCATGGTCTGAAAACGCTGCCGATCGGTAGTCGACGCGTCCGAGAACACGCGAGCCATACATTATAGCGCGGCATGCCGCCTGGAATTCACAATTATTTGTTAAATTCAGCCAGAAATCGTTGCCCCTTCTCTCTACAAACGGTGCCGTATGTCCCCTATGATTGCGCCATATACCCAAACTTCACGCCATTGGCTGAATTGAGCATCGTGAGCTGCAGAGTTACCGAGGCCGCCGCGGGACGCCGCCACATGCCCGCGCGCGCGCTCGCGATCACACTGAAAGTAAGCCACACGTTCGAAGCAAAAAAAAAAAAAAAGAAGAAAAAGTGCTCAAGGTTACGATGCGTGCGTGACGTAACTCCTTTCCTTGCCACCACTCGCTGCTTAGTTTGCAGCGTGGTCGCCCGGATGGAAGGAGAGCGAAAGCAGTTACAGCGTGCGACAAATCTCTGTAACTTCGCTCGTACTTGACGGATTCTAAACATTTTTTGCGGCGGTCGATTCTTGAGGCAATAACTTCTTTAATGGAGCCATTAGATGGTTACTTGGAAAAGTGTTGCAGCGCCGCGTTAAAGTTAGTGTAGTTTCCAACAAATTTCAATAGAATGTCGCAACGGAAACGAAGTGGAAAAAATACGTGCGACTCCGGCATGTAGTAGAAATCTCTTTTTATTGAAATAAAAATGAATGAAGAAGCTCTCGCCATTTCTGTGCGACGGCTACCCATTTTCACTTGGTTGTGAAGATAAAAATAAGAAATAAATAAATGAATAAAATTAAGAAAGAAAGTTGGAATCAGAAGCTCGTTTAAAGAAACCGGTCAGCGCTGTTCAGAATAATAATGCAGAGTGACAAGCTAAACTGAAACAGAGCGAGGACTTGGGCTAGCCGGTACAAATGCTTAACAAGGCAAGCTAAACTTTTGTATTGCTCCGAGAGTCAGTGTTCCTACGGCAAAATATTTTTTTCACCAAGCTTCAACCAAACTGCTAACTGATTCATGACGGCAGTGTTCATCCAACGGTAGCAAAGCAGTACAATGACACATGGGAGAAAATCCCAAACGCACAAAAAGCCATTCGCTTCGACTTCCTAGATAAGACGATAAGTCGCTCTAATGAAGTTATGAGTGAACGCACCTTTGATCAACCGTGGCAACTACGGCTTCGACTTGCATAATGAATGCTAACGACTTCGCAATTTCGCTATCGACTTCCAAAATCGTTTAGCAAGCTGGGGATTGCCGCCGCAAGCTACCCCGTCTACTTCCAGTAATACAGGCCTGCGTTGCTTGTGTAGGTCACGCTACAGTGCTGCGCGGTAGGCTACCGTAGTGCGGAGCGGAGGCGCTGGCGCCCTGTCGTGATATGCGGAGAAGTGTATGCAACGAAAAAAAAAAAAAGAAAAAAGCAGCGCCACCTTGAGGCGTACTCTGGAAATCGGTGTCAAAGAAGGGTAACCTAGCTTAGGTGGGGTAATACATTCATTAGCATTTTGAGACTTCATTACCAAGCGAACCTGGTTCAATCGCTGTGAATGGTGCTCGCTGGATTGACTGTCGCAGGAGCGGTAACTTCAACTACTGAAAAATAAAGACAGCTTATTAAACTCGAAATAAGAAGTCTTTACGTTGTACTTGGCATCACGAGCGCTGTGCAACTTAAGTTCATTTTCATGTGTGGGAGAATGCGGGTAATCAATTTATTTCGCTTGTCTACGAAAATTCCTAACTTCTGTAGTGATTTTATCCCTGCGAAATACGTCATTTTTCGCATTTTTTGTGTAATTTGTTCGTACATTGACCTCATAGTAAAAAACATGCCCGTGTTTACATTCTGCATCCCTTAAAACAAGACTACAATATGAACATGACACCCAGTACATCTGTTCCTGTGGAACAGAAGGTAAAATGAATAATGTAAAGGATAGTAAAAGAAAGAAAGCACATTTTAAGGGCTCGTTTTTCATTGCTAGTCGCAATATTAATGAGAAATAACAGACAAGAAAGCCAAGGAAAGTATAGGGGGTGTTATTTGTAGCAATTATGATGTAAATGTGAAGAAGGTAAAGTGGGCGTAAAGATAACTTACCGCCGGCAGGGACCGAACCTGCAACCTTCGAATAACGCTTTCGATGCTCTACGACTGAGCTACGGCGGCGGTCATCCTCCAGTCCACTTTATGGGGTATATATGCGCATATAAACCTAGGAGTGTTAGTCAGCGCCGCTAGTAAACGTGATGGCGAATGTGGAACGCTCTTTTTCTGTCTGCTGGCGTGACGTGCTTCGTGACGTCTTTCCGTTGGCAGACAGTGCCCGTCCTCGTGTCATCTTCCTTCGTGCTGTCTTCGCAATGTTTTTTTCAACTCCTGATATCGAATACGGATATAACGAATTATCAATTTGAAAAAAGTATACAAAGAATACCCCTGCTATTAACACACTGTCGCAAGCGTTCGTTTAGAACAAATTTTCGCATATAACGAGACCATTTTCTGTCAAATGCGACTTCGTTATAGTGAAACTTGACTGAAGTAGAAATCTTATGGATTAATGCTGGTCATATGTGGTGATTTTGCTTGCACATAAATAGCTAAACAAACTCTTTTTTTTTTAGTTTCCACTAAATCTGACCGTGACTTCAGCTGCTGGGACTCTGACCGATAACACCTTATGCGCCTACAGAACATACGGGTGCGCGTAGGCTGTAGCCCACCGAAGGACCAGACATTACGGACAAGATTCTAGCTCCTGCCTGTAAATAGGGCATGGGTATGGTGAAAACCATTGCGTGAATTATATGTTAGCAAGATGAAGACTTGAATTGATTAGGATGGTCCTCGCGGTAGCTGGAAGTAGCATCATCGTTACTGAGATTTGTAGATTTAATACAGACTTTCCTTCAACCCACCCGGTTCAATCGCTCATATCTATTCACTGGACACCTAGGGCTTAACATGGAAAAATTAACTTTTACTCCTGCGAATTCTGCAGCCAGTGACGTCAAGTATAGGGCGGCGCAAATACTCACAACCCTGCAGTCTTTGTAGATAACTTTCAACGTAAGTAGCGGCAGGAATTTTTTTTCATATATCATAAATTGTGCGTACTAAGCAGTTACCGTATTTACAGCTTTCTAGATGCGGGGACAAATAGCAAAGCGCCGATTTTACTATGCAGCAGACATAAATGTCGCATACAAAAACCACACAAATTATGTAGGAAAAAAGGTGTTCTAACTATACCAAAAAGAGGCGCGACTGCAAAGGTCGTATTTTACGAGGACAGAGTCGCCGTGCATCGCGAGTTGGGAGATAAGAGCCTGATCGACCCTAACCGGGACAGCCAAAAAAAAAAAGAGAACTATTGTTCTTGAAAGTTTTTGAAATAGTGACAGAAATAAAAGAAAAAACACTTAACTTTCTCAGACGTCGTCACCGTGATTACTTCGAGGCGTATACGACATCCTTCCTGTCTGCCACGACGGGACTGCGTCCTTGAAACGAGCTTTGACCTGTAAAAAAAGCGTTCTACCGCCTAGGTCGCCTTCGGCACGAAGACGCCATACTACGCCTCAAGTTTGAAACCGTTTACGTTATCTGCCTTATGCGTCGTCCCGTGCACTTCCGTATATAATTCTACGGCAAGTGTTCAGAGCGTCTAATATCTAGCAAAGGAAGGCATTACGCTGCCGCGTTGATGCAGACAGATTTGACAATAGCCGATGACGTTTTTTGTATGATGTTATTGTTCTAGCACATTCCTGTCGCTTTTTCTTTTTGCAAACCGTAATATTGTAAATATTTCAATTTTCCTTGATTACGCAAGTCGGTGAAAAAAAAAACAGTTGGGACTAATCCTTTATTATATGTTTTGCCTCTACTTGCTTTCCTTTAATTTTGACAATGATGAACAAGTTCAATGGCTGACCTTTATCGGAGGAAAGAATTCTACCCGATCGACAAGACTCAACGTCGCAGAAGAAGGCCGAGAAAGCGCTACTGCGCTTCTTGCGATCGACTGGCCTTTCTGAACGACTCTAACCAGAACGCCCTTCCAGTATGTGTTGTTTTTCTTATCCTGCGTGTGTGTATGTGAGTTTCTTTTTTTTTTTTCTCTCTCCATCTACACCCCCTTTCTTGACCATATTTCCTCACCCTAGTGCTGGGTAGCAAACCAGATGCTAATATCTGGTTAACCTCCCGGCCTTCCCTTTTTCATCTCTCTCTCTCTCTCTCTTAACAATGCTGCATGCACTAATTAGATTTTTAGGTCCTACAGTTTACCTTATGTGACACGGCGTATACTGCTGGTGTTTATGTGTATGGTCTCTTCAAAGTAGAACGGATAGTCACGTTTTGTGTTGCCCCCCCCCCCCCCAAACACAATGCCTCATGCGAGGTCATCAAGGTATTTAAAAGAACAAATAAATAATGAGGATAAGCATATTCCTCAAAAGCTTATAAATGTGAGAGTATGACCGTTTGTTGAAGAACAGTACTTGTCTGTACAGCACTGTACAATACTGCATTGCGATTTAATTAGCGTTTGCACCAGTACAGCAATACTAAGTGGATTCGTGTATTTGGACTAGATGGGCCTCTTGCGACGCATTAGTTGTCTGAATACAAGTGGATTATTAGGTGTTCTAATTAAGCAGGGTTCTCGAAATCTTCAACGCGATAATCAATGCCTAATTGATATGATAGTCGTTGCTTCGTTGAACTGTGATAGGGGGTTTCGTTTATTAAACAAAGGCGAAAAAAAGCGACGTGGGAGCAACAGCGCACACCTATCAAATCATGCTCTCAATATTAGTACAGACGGAAATCAGCCTCATCCTACAAAAACCGAATGCACACACACACACACACACACACACACACATTATATATATATATATATATATATATATATATATATATATATATATATATATATATATATATATATATTCCAGAATCATTCTTCCAGAATCTTGGAAGAATGCCAACATTATCTTGATCCATAAGAAAGGGGACGTCAAGGACCTGAAAAATTACAGGCCCATAAGCTTACTGTCCGTTGCCTACAAGCTATTTACAAAAGTAATTGCTAACAGAATTAATACGACATTAGAGTTCAATCAACCAAGGGACCAGGCAGGATTTCGTACAGGCTTCTCAACAATAGACCATATTCATACTATCAATCAGGTGATAGAGAAATGCGCGGAATACAACCAACCCCTATACATAGCCTTCATAGATTACGAGTAGGCATTTGACTCGGTGGAGACATCAGCAGTCATGCAGGCACTGCGGAATCAGGGCATCGACGAAGCCTACACAAAAATAATGGAAGAAATCTACAGCGGCTCCACGGCCACTATAGTCCTTCATAAAGAAAGCGAGAGAATCCCAATAAAGAAGGGCGTACGGCAGGGAGACACGATCTCTGCAATGTTATTCACCGCGTGTTTACAGGAGGTTTTCAGGGCCCTAGATTGGGAAGAATTAGGGATAAGAGTTAATGGAGAGTATCTCAGTAACCTGCGATTCGCTGATGACATTGCATTGATGAGTAACGCGGGAGACGAATTACAGCTCATGATTACTGAACTGGATACGGAAAGTAGAAGAGTAGGTCTGAAAATTAATATGCATAAAACTAAAGTAATGTGGAACAATCTTGGCAGAGAACAGCGCTTTGCGATAGGTGGCGAGACACCGGAAGTTGTAAAGGAGTACGTCTACTTAGGACAGGTAGTAACCGCGGAGCCGAACCATGAGAGTGAAATAACTAGAAGAATAAGGATGGGATGGGGCTCATTCGGCAAGCATTCTCAAATCATGAATGGTAATCTACCACTATCCCTCAAGAGAAAGGTATATAACAGCTGCATCTTACCGGTGCTTACCTACGGAGCAGAAACCTGGAGACTTACAAAGAGGGTTCAACTTAAATTGAGGACGACGCAGCGAGCGATGGAAAGGAAAATGATAGGTGTAACCTTAAGAGACAGGAAGAGAGCAGAGTGGGTCAGGGAACAAACGGTGGTTAAGGACATCATAGTTGAAATCAAGAAGAAGAAATGAATATGGGCCGGGCACGTAGCACGTCGGCAGGATAACCGGTGGTCGTTAAGGGTAACTGACTGGATTCCAAGAGATGGTAAACGCGTGAGGGGGAGACAGAAAATTAGGTGGGTAGATGAGGTTAAGAAGTTTGCAGGTATAACGTGGCAGCAGAAAGCACAGGACCGGGTTGATTGGCGGAACATGGGAGAGGCCTTTGACCTGCAGTGGGCGTAGACAGGCTGATGAATATATATATATATATATATATATATATATATGTTGGCGGTCGGAAATGCGATTTTATCAGGCTCGCTCTTACATAGGACTTTTAAGGTGAAAACCTCGGATGCCTCATCAAACGCGAAATTTGTCAGTCGGTATCGGCGGCGTCAGCACAAGTGATGCGAAAAATCATCATCACGTGATGACGTCCCCATACGACGTCATCGCGACGTCACAGATCACTAAAATATGTGAGCTCATCATGACACAACTATGACGTCAGGTAACGTGACGTCACACGATGCGTCATTACATTACATTGTCGCTTGGTTAGAGGTGGCTTAATCACGGAGGCAGCGCAAAAACAGGTATTCACAGATATTTTTTTTTATCAGCACCTTTTGTCTCGGTATGTCAAGCTTAGTCTAGACCACCAGTGACGTCTGGGGACAGGATGTATTCAACAGACATTTGGTATGAACACCTTTTGCCCCAGTATACTACATAGCCTATTCTTGACCAACAAGAACATCTAGTCTTAGGAGTTCTTTCATAGGCATTTCATATGAACACATTTAGGCACGGTATATCGTTTGTTCTCGGCAACAACTTATATGACGGCGCCGGAGCTTCTTCATAGACATTTCTTTATCAGTACATTTTATCATGATAAATGAGGTTCATTCTCGACCTGCGACGACACGTGGCCACCGGAGCTATTTTATAGATATTTCGTGTAAACCTCCTTTTCCATGCTACATGAAATTCATTCTGAACCACAAAGAACCTCTGATTACAGGAGGTACAGCATAGCCGTGATATATCAACGCATCTTGCCATGGTATATCACATTCTTGATCACCAACAACACCTGGCCGCAGGAGTCATTCCGTAGAAATTCACATGAACACATTTTGCCACGGTATATCAAATGTATTCTCGAAAGCCACAAGCATGAATACTTGGTAGTTGCGTCTAAACCATATAGAAACAGGAACGAAAAGCGAATATTTGCTTTTCTTGTTGGAGCACTTTTACGACACCCAGAAGATCGGCTACCACCAGGCCAAACCGCTGTTCCATTACACCGTCTCATTTCTCGAACTAGTCGCATCTATACCAATTCTCCCGGCTTTTCGCGTGCAGTTTTGATGAAGCAAGGTAACGCGTTCACCATCTCCACTCCTACCGCGAAATATTCTCGAATATTCGGGACACCGATGGACACATTCACAGTGCACGCCTTGTTTATGATCTCGCGTTGTTTACGGCTCGTCGTAGACGAATATTACTGGAGGTATCTGACTCTAGTTATTCTAACTAGGCTAAACTAATCCTGGCGTTCTATGTCTCTCCTAGACCAGTGTGAAACTCTACCACAACAACCATATTTTCTATTATTTTTTCTTCCTTGCCAACGACGTAACCATTAACATCTCTTATGCTCTGGAAGCACTTCCAAATGTCTGCCATCTCCTGAATAATTTAGCTTGGGCTGTGCCAGCAAAAATGCAGGCCACTCCCTACTAAATTCAGAGGATGCCATGTTGGGGCTGTCGCCACGCCGATAAGGTCACGTGCAGCGCACATTTTCTTTTTCTCTGCCTCCGGTAATTGACACTATTACGGTGAGATGAGTTCACTTTTCGGGGCGGAATGTAAAAACGCAATGCTCACCTTGCATACACTATTTCTCATCCGTACAGCTGCTCAAGCTGCACATAAGTTCTGATGCTTTTCGTTGATGTGTCTGAAACTCCTCTGAAAATGGCTTTACTGTTGCTACTGCTACTCCTTTGCTAAATAAGCTCAGGCTGCCACCGGCCAAGCCTCCAATGGCTATAGGGATTGTGAGACATCACAAAGAGTCATTATGTCGCTTCCAGTCACACAAGTGACTTCCTACTGTGCACTCCTAGTGTTGCGCTCAGTTCCGCCTTCCATTTCCGGTTGCATCGAGTGGTCAAACTGAATCCAATGTCTCCCCCACTATTGTGTGTCTCATATTCATATCAGAGTTCTGGCACATAACCATAATCTAATTTATAATTCATTTCCGGTTTCGTAATTGACTTCCGGGATGTGCTTCCGGTCTCGTAGTTCACTTACGGGAATACACTAAATGAGCAATAACTCTGACAGCTTTTCAGTCAGAAAAAAATTGGAGGCGAACTTAACAGGGGATGACGCGCTAAAAACACGCTTTTAAAAAAAAACATGCATTTTCCAATTTCAGTTGGTTTGAATGGATAGTTCATTAAACAACATGCTCACCAAGTTTGGTTGTCATCTGTACAGCAGAAAAGATTTTTAAAAAATCTTTTTACAAGAGGGTAGCGCGAATTTGCTGGGGAGAGCGTCTGTGAAACTCTTTTCAAGATGCGGTTGCAAAGTTGGCAAGAAGCCAAACGCGAAGTGAATGACCGTGTTAGATTGTTTGTTTTTCGCGCTTTTCTGTCACAGAAGGCCTTCTTTCGACAATACATCAGAGGACAAAGAAATAGATTAAAAAGGCACATTTTGTGCCGCGCGCCGACAGCAGAGTCGTTAGAAAACGGGAACTGAAGCTCAAATTGGCGGAAACGTGTCACGTGACCGTCCACCGATGATTTCGCGCCATTTCTGAGTTCTTGCTGTGTTCGTGTGCCAGTCAGTTTACATGTTCATTTTCCTCGGATTTCATTTTGATCAGCGCGTGACCCCTTTTGTGACCAACACATGTTGTGAGCAATATTCACAGCTCGAAAGCTCCAAAAACTTGAAGACGAACGCAATAAATTGTCACAGAACAGTGTCATATGCTGATGAGGAAGGCCGCATATATGCAGGAGGTCACTTTGATAAATTTTCTTGCCCATCGAAATAAACAGCATGTTGTGAAATCTATAAACTCAGTTTTCTCAGTTCGCATACTTGGGGGGAACGAGCCTCTTAGGAAAACTATCATTTGCAAACTGATTCGCTAGAAGCTGCTTACAAGGTTCTTTCTAGACTGAAATTTTGTCAGCAGCAAGATAAAGTACTTTACTGATACCCAAGTAGTTTTTAACACACACAAAAAAATGGCTAGTCTGACATGCAGTGACAAGGAAAAAAAAATAATTTTCACTTTTAGAGTGATGGCATTTTTACACAAATGTCATAAAAAATACGCGACGGGCCTTGTCCTGCACTAAGAACCTTCCAGAGGGCTTAAAATGATAAATAACTCGTACATTTTCATTATTTTTTCAAATAGCAGTTTTCCTAAGTTAGCCTACATGATTGATCATTATAAGAGCTGTAGGTTTTTTTTGCGTTCATGCTATGGTGCTGAAAAATAGAATATATCTTAATATGAAGAGGATGAGCCATCGCTGAAAATTTCATCAAAATTAGTGTGGCGGTTCGAAAGTACACATTTAGCCCCGCATCCCCCTTTAATACTAAGGTGTGTGGTAGCGGCACTCGCACGTCGACGTTTGTGTGTCCTGGAGTATTCCTTGGGTTAACTCCGTGCTTCGCATCCCAGAGGCCACGTATCCGAATCGCATCTCAGAGGCCAGGCCGAAGCAAGTGCGAGGCTGGGACCTGCTTCGCCAGGTGCCGCAACGATCCCCGCTCCTCAAAAGAAAACCGCCTGCTATTTCAATGAACTCATTCAATTGATTTTCGTTAACTATCGTTACAGTTGGTTCGTGCTTATCTTAAGTAAATTGATGCTCCGACGTCATATGTATCCAGTATAACCTTTAACTTGATCCAGAATCACCGATTTTGTACCATATCTTATCTTTTAAAACGCATTGTCTGAAGATTCAGAAAACCGGTAGAGAGTGCTCTACCGGAAGTGCTTGACAGAGAAAGGAGTGTCACTCGGTTCTGGTGGCACTAATAATTGACAGCATTGTGGAAGTCGTACGCAGTTGTGGACATTCGGTGCAACAGGCTCAAGGAAGACACGTCGCGTCGCGCGCATCAGGGTATTGGATGTATTAAGAAAACGAGAAGGAACTTCTCTGTATGTGTCTTCGAACAGGGCGCGTTGAATTTGCTGCACTTTTTTGGTCAACACATCCTTGCAGAAATGGCATTCGTCTTTCCGCACTCCTAGAAACAGAGACGTAAGAGTTATTTCTTTTTTCTTCCGGCAGCCACACCGTTCCACCGTGACCTGTTATTTCGGTTTCATGTTTGACTGCGGAGTCGTTTGCTTCGTTATGCCCCGGCTCCACTCTAATTTTTGATGTCTGTAGCCGACATGGTTCCTCGTTAAGCGCAATGTTGTTTCCCGTTTCGATCTAGCCCTGCACATGTTCCTGTTAGACGGGCTCGGCGTCTCGAACTTGTTTCCCAATTCCAGCTCCGCTTGACACGGCACCGAGCGTTTTCTGCGTTCAAGGCATACGTAGCGGCACGGAATCCCCGTCTCTAGAAGTTGCGTGCAGTATGTGAATAGCTGAATGGTGATGGTTGTGGATCAGAAGTGGCAAATTTACTCCTACGGTGTAGCTGAATTATACCTGTAATTAATTTTCTATATATTTCACAGACTAAATTAGGTTAAATTACCAATTAGACATGGTGAAAATAATGACATTACATTACCATTATTTTTAAAGTCATAAAGTTACTTCGAAATTACTTTAACAAAAGTTCATTAGTTATGCACTAAATCATCTGGACGTTATATACAGCACGTTTACATTGAATCTCCCATATCTTTGTGCAGCTTCCCACATTTGAGGCTTGGCACTCAGATTGCCTTGTCTATGTTGATTTTCTGTCCTTTTTCGGTCATTTTTTTATTTCATAAGGTAAACAGACGTGGTTATGGTTGAGACAAAAGTGATTTGGAAAGTAATGAGTAATTTTGTGCAAATTAATCACTTGAACCATTACATTACTAAGTTACCAGCCCACAAAAGTAATTCATTTCGTCACTCATTACAGCAAAAAGTAAGTTAATTACTGTACTATAATTAATGCAATTACACTACTGCCAAGTCATGTTGCGATGGTGGTGTGTTGATTGATGGGGTGTCAGTGGCGGTGCTGGTGTTGGTGGATGTGATGATGGTAGGGGATGTGGTGGTGGATTTGGTGGAAGTGGTTTCGTTATTAGTGTATGTGGTGGTGGGTAGTTTGTGGTGTTAGTGATGATCCTGCTAATGGCGGGCGTTAGCTTGAGAGGCCTGGCCGGCATTTTCTCTGCATGCTTGAGGCGCGAAAGGAAAGGCAGGGATGTTAAACGGTTTAGAATAACTCGTATGCTACCGTGCACAGGGGAAAGGGATGGGGGAGTTTTAAATGTAGAGAAGGAGAGAAAGAAATAGAGAGGGAGAGCACTTCCGCAAAAAAGTCACAAGAATGCGAGGCATGTACTTTATTTGCAAATTGTCCGTGGTCCGGGCGGCGAAACTATTTGTTGTGACAAGCACACAACTTAGGTTTTGTAAAATTGTTGAAAGCATTTTTTTAACCCTCCGTTTTCCTTACGTGACACCCTCAACTGCGATTCCTTAAGCGTGCTATGAATAAAGAGAAAATTTTACGAAGTGCGTTTCTTTGCTAGGCCCAACCATTTATTTCGATAAGAGCATTTCGCTTTCCCAAGATGTACCAAAAGTCCAATACAATCGACTAAGAAAAAAAAAAGAAGAAAATGAAGAAGAAGAACAACGCTGTCGTCTTTGATTTGCCTTTCGTGAATGCGTAAGGTTGCGTACGCCTTTCGTTGCTATCATCTTATTTTCGCGGTTCAGAGCTTTGACGTACCCTAAGCCATGGCTCAAATCAGTCACTTCCACTTTGGTGCATGCAATTGAGAGGACTGAAGAAGGTCATCACGATTCTCGAAACAAAGCGTGCAGAATCCTCAATTCCCCGATGAGATCCCATTTCACGCACAGCCATGATAGTTGCGTGTCCTCATTTTTAGTTGGTGTCGACAAAAAGAAGAACGAAAGCGGTGAAGCAAGGGCCATAAAGGAATAACAGAACGCTGAGCTAGTTGGCTAGAGAGCTGGCTCGTGTGCTGGCTTGACTTCTTTCTTGTATCGGTTTTCCACGTCCAGTCTCTTAACATTAATCAAGTAAGGACATATAATAAACAGGCCTTAAGCAAAACCGAAAACAAAGCCCCGTGTACTGACTTTTTCTAGCAGATAACTGCGTGGTATTGCGATGAAAAAGGCGGCCTTTTTTCGTAGCCTTTCATGTGCACTACGCTTATATTCGCTTTTGAATGAGATGAACCACGTACGCCGGCCTTTTTGCGATGGTTCACTGTTACCTTCGTTCGTTGTACGCGGCACTACACAGGATTTCCAGCACAAGAGTCTAAGCAAGAGAGCTCATTCATTTAGACATAATTTATTTCCTAAGGCGTAAGCGTTTGCACACACAGTAACGAAAGAAAAAATAAGTGAACATCTCATCTTTCTTTCACGATATGAATCTAGGTGCGGCGTGTGCAGTACCGGCTTTCATTTACCACATGCATATTAATTACTACAGTAGAGATGCTTATTTAAATATTTATTTATTTATTTATTTATTTATTTTTGAACAAACAGACGTACTGTATACACCGTATACCTCAATCTCCTTTCAGCAACCAATGTATGACTTAATTTGTCACCCCTGAAACAACAAAAAAACAAATATAAATAATCTGGGGGTAAGTAACGCCACTCGAAGGTATAACGTGTGCATGAGTGTAAATAACTAATATATGAGATTAGAGAGGAGGTGTAGGAGTACCCAAAAGAACGAAATATATGTTAGAAGTACGCATGCTTAGACTCGTCGATCAGCACTTAGAGACCAGGTAATAATAAAAAAGAAGGAACAATGCTGTCGGCGGTAGCTGTAGCTAAATCGCTATTTGAAAACCGTCGGTGCAGCTTCCACTATTTCCAACAGCCGATGGTGCTGATACAGTCCGCATCATGAGTTGATCCCCAGTCTTGCGCTAACCTCATTGTTCCAGCTTGCGCACTCAGGGCACGTGCGGGCTCTTCCATCGCGTTTAAAACCGAAAAATCGCAACACCGAAAAAAAAGAAAAAAAAAAGATTTATTTTTCTTCAAATGTGAAGCTTTGTTCCGGATAAACCAGACGGCTTTTTCCTCTCGGGTAGCTTCGCGAAACCTAACTGGACGCGACATTTCTTTGCCTTCCTTTTTATCCTCACGTAACACAAAGCGGCTCATGTTTCAGGCTCAATAGGCCAGTGCACTGCTCTACGTAACTCGTTGCAGTGTACAGGAGCCCTCCAAAAGCCCACGTGGGCAGTTTTGTAACCGGAAACCAAATGACCCAGGCAATGGAAGCATTCAAAAGCAACTATAAAGGGAGGCAATACAATGGATTGCACGGACAAGAAGGAAGGATTACTCGCTGTTACCTAGCTTCGGCGAGGCCTGAGCTTACGGTGAGCGCAAAAAAAGAAACAAAAAAAGTGCTTCGTCATCGGCACAGTGTAGTGTCGCTAAGTAGGCAGTGACGCGTGGGCTGCGTCGGCCAATAGAGAACACAACCAGGAAATAATCATCCTTTGAAAGCGCTAGGATTAGGGCGTCGAAAACGAAACACACAAAACAGAAATAAACGTAAAAACAGAGCAAGGTGTGTGGTGCAACGTCGGATGTCCGCAGCTTAGTAAGCTTAGTCTTGTCACGGGAGAAAAAAAAAACATAGGCCGAACCCCCCGATTACGCGCAGCTCATTGCGCTAAACGGGAGAATCGCGCCCTGGCGTCTACTGCGGGAATGGCATGCCCCTCGAGTGAAGAGATTAAGGTGAACGTCGCAACGGACTATCACGTCACTTCATTTTGAACACAAAGGGCCAGAGATGGACTTAAGGAGTTAGCTCACGATAAGAAATGATGAAGCAAACAACGTGCTGCGAGTACAAATTTTGGTGTTTATGCTTCCACGCAGTCTCTCTCTTGCCCATACTATATATATATATATATATATGAAGGAAAGGAGATGATTCTTAAGGGCTCGTTTATCTTTGTTAAACACAATATTAATGAGAACTAACAGACAATAACGACAAGGACAGAGAGAAGCAAAAGGTTCCTGGATGTTCGGTTAAGGATATACATTTATTATAAAGAAGTACACGTGCAATCGGACGAGCAATTCCAAGGTTGTAGGTTCGGGCCAGAGAGGAAAGTTTTCTTGCCTGCTTTAATTAATGCCAATTATTTTATATTTACTACGCTACACAGTGCCCTTCAAACAAAGCTGTATCTGAAATGGTACGTTTAGGTAAGACCGTATCCGTATATGATTGCATTTGCCTAAAAGGCGCTGATAAAACTTCACAAGCCGAATCGTCATACGTCGAAACATCTATGGTGGCGCAGCAGACGAGTATTACCTAAACACGTTGCAGTGTTTGTGTGTTTATATACTAAACAAGTAGGAGCCGTATAAATACTACTCGCCGAAAAAAAACAGGCACGAGGTCAGCGGGTACTTGACCGTACCGTTAATTTTTTATTTGTTTTTTTTTGCTACCACAACATAGATATATGATCGGTTTGTGTTTGTCTCAGCAAGAGTTTTGAAGACCTTCATATAGGGCAACGCCGAATTTCCCCACAGCTAACAGCTGAATATTTGCTCTCCGCTGTTTTGAAAGAGCATTTTTAGCATTGAGTTTGCCAATTCAGCACAAATACAGCCTCTATAGCTTACGCTACGGAAAACAAAGGCGAAAGCTGATGCTATCACAATACACTCACTAAACTGAATTTTATCCACCATACTCATTTTAACAATTCATTCACTGTTAATTTTCCTGCCATATCTAATTCACTTTTAATACACAGTTCATTCACTGTAACTCATTTTAACATTCGATTTACCCTAAATAAAATACCCTCATGTTATTCACCTTAAGCTACCATAACTTACTAATGATTCTTTTTAGCAGCGAAGCAGTTCAAGGCAGCCGTAATTTGTGTGGCCTATCAAGTATGTGCCATAGACATTTGCCACAGAAATTGGATAAATCCCGCTACTCACCACTGGTCTGCTGAAAATGAAGAATACAACAGTTAGCCCAACAAACGGGTATATTCCACAGAAATTTGTGCCGAATATCAGAAAACTATTACCATCATAAACGGGTATGTGCAACAGAAATTGGGTAAATGCCACTACTCACAACTGGTCCAATAAAAAGGAAGAAGACAACATTTAGCCCAACACTAGGAAACGGGAAAGGTAACGGCGGCAGTGAGAATACCCCGAAGCGATGGAAGGCCTACGCCAACGACGACTTGCCCGTAGATCTATGAGAGGTGCGAACGCTACGTTTCAGCGCGAGTTTCTGTCTCTGGAGTTCGAACATCCGTGTCGTGTCTGTGACTCTTTGAAAGGTGCAAACTCTTGGCTTCAGCGCTAATTTCTGTCTCATGAGTTTGGACAATCGTGTCGTGTCTGTGGCTGTCTGTGGTTTAACTCGAACCTCTTTGCGCTTAGAATCAACGTAGAAACAACCTAGCATCACCTAGCTAAAGCTTAGTAACTACCTAAAATCAACCTGCATCACCTAGCTTAGGCCTAGGAATAACCACATTGGTCTTCAGAATCGTTCAGTTTCGCTGTTTGAAGGCGTGCGCGGCTGAGTGCAAGCTCTGCCAATTTTTTTATTCCCCTTATTTCACATTTTATTCACCTAATAAGCGGAAGAGGGTTTAGTACAGCAGGGGCTATAAAGTACAGGCTTACAATGATGATTTACTAACTAGTAACTATTGATTCTAATCCCCTTTATCTACTCTGAATACGTGTTGTACCATACATGAAGATGGTGAAATACACAAGTCTTAAAGTCCAATAAGGGCTCTTTCGGCTACGAAGCCTTTCGATAAGTTTTTATCGCACAAATCTTTCCAGCAAATATGTACCAGCACCTGTTACGTCAAGGCGTAGCGGAGAAGGGGAGTGGGAGTAGCGGAACCAATTGCTCCGCATACAAATACGAAAATGGAAAGGTCGCTTGTATTCAGGGTGTAAGTAGCGAGAGAGGCCCATTGTCCGACTGGACCCCGTTCAAGTCAAGCAGACAAGACTTATTTAGAGCACTCAAGTTTAAAGAACGCCTACCAATGAGATTTTCAGTATTCATGAAAAAAAAATGTTCACGCCTTGCCCAATCGCAGAAAGGTGGACCAAAATAGAATGAAGTCTTCGACTCGTAAAGCTAGCCCGAAACATTTTTGGTCCTCAGGCGACTACGTTAGAGCGTGGGCTTAAAGTTTTATGAAGGAAGAAGATACGACAAAAGGAGGCCAATTCTCCAAACTGATTACCTAACTTAGACCGGGAGATTCGGAGCGATATAACTGGAGCACTCCAACTTACTCAGGTGGGCCGCTTTAACACGTCCGGTACGGACGAATACTTAGATTGTGAAACTGACGTTAAGTAAATCCTACTAGCCGTGCGTAGGATGGTCGCCGAGTTCTAGGAAGCGCAGCTTCCGTGTGTCGTACGTAACTCATAATAATAATAATAATAATAATAATAATAATAATAATAATAATAATAATAATAATAATAATAATAATAATAATAATAATAATAATACCGGGGTCTTACATGCCAAAACCACGATATGATTATGAGGTGCACCGCAGTGGAGGATTGGAAGTTTTGACTGTGTGCTTTTCTTTAACGTGCACTTACATCACACTGTACAAGTCTCGCGTTGACGTACACAGTACACAGTTGGAATTGAGAAAATATTACATGCCTGCCAAATGTGCGGTAATGTGTGTCATTCTTTGTTTTCGTTTTGTCATTTAAATACACTCGCATGCTGTACGATGGTGCTGCGTTTCACCGAGAACTAGCCGACAAAATATTTATTTAGCGAAACACCAGCCACCGAAATTTCACGTTTCTTCGGGCAGACTGAATTGTTCTGATGAGTTTAACATCTTAGAGTTATAAAGAACCTAAAATGCTTTAAAAGGTGGCTAATCACAGTAATGTGCGTATTATTATTATTATTCCTTGCTTCGTTTCATACAGCAGTAATGGTCAACTACACTGAGTATTGTTTATTAATCTAAACAACCGTCTTACGTAAACAGAGGGACCGACAGACACAGGTGAAGTTTTAACAATTGTTGGGGTTTTATGTCTCAAAACACGATTATTAGTGACGCCGTATTCTAGGTCCGGAAATTTTAGACCATCTGGTGCTCTAACATGGACCTAAACGCACGGGCCTCTAGCATCTCACCTGCAGCGAAATTCGGCCACCGAGGCCGGCATTCGATCCCGCGACCTTCGGGTCAGCAGTCGGGCAAATTAACCACTTGACCACCATGGCGGGTAAATTAAATTGCTAGCTTGTCCGTTATGGGAACGGTAATTCTACGCCATTCTGTGACTTGCTTCATAGAAAACCGTAGCTTCCTTTTATTTCTTGGTTGCTTGCAAGTTTAAGATATAATCATGAAATGACAAAATTACCGGCTTGTTTTCGTTTATCCGGACAAGAAGTTACTGACACTCAGAAGGAAACTGTCCGTGTGTACCACGGCGGGTACACGTGGACAGTGCTTTCGCTGTGCTCGCTTCGTTACTTATCCACTACCAAGATTAAGTTATTCATCTAAAAAAAGGGTACAATCAGTGGCAAAAAAATATAGCAACCTAAAGAAGAATATTGCCGTTACCTGACGAGATGGACCATCCCGCTTCATTTAGAAGCAAATGTATTCGTGGCGTTCTTTACGCGTTTATAAATGCCTTCAAGCTGTGCTTTTCGCTCCAGTGAACATGATGAAAAGAAAAAAAGTACACGGCAAGCGGAAAGCTCGATTTATGGTGAATAGGCAGAAAGCAAATAAGAGTATTCACCGCCAAGGGCAACCCTAAGCTTCTCACCGAGGGTAATTGAAATTCACGGATAGAATATTACACCACCCAGCGGGGAGATAGGTTTACCGGTGCCGCAATAGATTTTTTTCATTCCGTTTCCATTAGAACCTACGATGACACAAAGCGTCTCGTTTTTGCATATTCTCCCCCATCCACACACAAAAAAAAGGTCACGAGTTCATCCTCCTCGTCCCGAGATCCCTATCGCTGTGTCCCCCCCGGTGGTTGAGTTTCCCTGGCAGTCGGTTTTTCCATCCTGGCTCATATGCGTGCAGAGCAGGGCTGGGCAGTATCGCGATACAAGAGTATCGCGATAGTATTTCAGAGATACTTTTGAGTATCTGTATTTCTGTATCGAGATACATTTGAAAAATGTATTTGTATCTCAGTAGTGAAATACATTTACGATGTATCGCCTGTATCGCGATACTGTGCTGGACACGGGTATCTCGTTACATTGTTTTTTTGTCAGAAATGATTTGAGGCATGTTTCCAATGGGGGAATGGCGTTTTTTTTTTTCTTTTTTGTGCAAAGACAACAAAGACGCGCCACCGGTCGCCGACAGATAGGGCGGCGATGGTTTCCGCTCATGCACAGAATGGTCCATGTGGTAAAGCACGCGACGCCGCAGACGGCAGAATCGCGGGGGCAGTGTTGTCGGCATCTGCCGACGAAAGTCGCTCTCTCAAGGTCAGTGCAGCACGCCTAATTTTTTTCGGGTGGCAGACCATTACTTCGCGACCCCCCGCGCGGATACCGCCTTGGAACAGGCTTTGCAATGCTTCGCGTGCGTTCAGTTCTCAAAGCGGCGGCACTTCCAAAAGCAGTTCTAGTAGTCGCGGCGGAAGTGACTAGAAGATGGCTATCTTTGACGCGCTTTCAGCCACCTCTCCAATGTCAGGGTGCGTTCCTAATTGATTACATGCGTGAAACGGTCTTTTGTGGTAGCAGGCTCCCCCACCGCCGGAGCCGACTTCGCCTGTTGCGGCTTTCTGAAATAGGTGCTGGTAGCGTCGGTGGTGGTGGTGAAAGCTTCATTGAAGCCGACAGGGACAGACGGCTGAGGATTCCGAAAATAGGGACAGACTTCGGATTCTCAGCGGTCAGAACAACCCAAGTGAGGGCGGAAGTGTTTCGGTATCTAGATGACCCGAGAAGAGATATCGCCACGCTGCAGGGCAATCCGGCTATGAAGGCGATATTTATTCACTGTAACACGAATTTGTGCTCGCCTTCAGAGGTAGACAGACTTTTTTTCTTTCGTGAGTCTTGTGCTGAGGCTGAACCAACGCTGTTAGAAGACAGCCTATTTGAGATGCTCACACAGCAACCTTCTCAGTAAAGCAGATCTTATGTGCGAAGTAAATGCATACTTTTTCTCAATTCACTGGTTTTCATTAGTGATTCGTGTGATTTGCTTAAAGTGTGCTATTTCTAGCAAAGCTTAGTTTGTTCGCTAAGTATGTCGATTTCGGTGTCCAATCCTTGTTACTGTTGCTGTGAAATAGTGTAGTTTTATTGCAATTGATACTTGTAATTATGTCCTTTATTGCTAATTATGTACTTAGTCCACCCCCTCCCCTGCGATGTCTTAATGGCGCTGAGGGTACTGTAACAAATGAATAAATGAACTGAACGTTTCGATGCGCTGTAACTTTAATTACAACATTATGCTGCACTAATAAGTGTCTTTGCGTAGTACAAGCATCCTTCAAATAAAAAAAGTATTCCAGTACCTGTATCGCTGTAACTGTATTCCGGAATACTTTTTTCGTCTTATTGCAAAAGTATCTTTGAAATATCCCGTTACGTTAAAAGCAAATGTATTTCAGTATCTGTATTTTAGGCTTCCAGTTCATGTATTTCGATATCTGTATTCCGGAATACTTTTCTGAGTATCTCTGCCCAGCCCTGGTGCAGAGTCTTGCAGAAGGAGTCATTAGCAATTCGCGTTACACGGGCCAAAGAACAAAGTAAAACAAAAGGGTGATCATTGCTTTAGGAAGGACGCCCCACTTGGGAACAGAAAGAAGTGTTTCCTTCCCCCACGCTCGCTTTTTCCCTACCTACGCTCCCCGGGTCATGCGCAAAGTTTGGCGACACGGCCTTAATGTCGTCATTAGGAAAGACAGCAATCTGTGCCGCTCGCAGAGATAGGGCCCGGTCCCGTTGTTTCCAGAGCGCATTGTTTCATTCGCAAAACAATGGGACAAAGAGAAAACACGCCCTCCGGAGTAGAACGCTGGAACGTGTTTCAAAAGAGCCTGTGCTGTTGAGAAAACACACAAACGCTTTTTGAAGTTACTTTACGGGGAAAATGTTGCCGTGGCGTGGAAAAACGCTTGGCAAGTTCTCTTGAACCGGTCCTACATAGTTTTGTCCCGCAGAGTTATAATAAAACTGTGTTGCGCGTTTGCTAAATGGATAACGGTGTGAGGTAGGAGGCTACAAGCGAGGTTGTTTCGGCAAATGTGCAACTTGGCAGTATGGCTTCACGAAGCTCTGCGTCAATTATGTTTTTTTTTTTGTCTCTGCATATTTGAAGTTTTCTTCGTTGAGAAGTTATAGGAATCAAGGAATAAAGGGAATCAGCAGAAAGACGGGAACGCTAGCCCGTTTTTAGAGCGGTTTGCTACCACGTGCACGGGAATGGGTAAACAAAGATAATGGAAAACATCACGTAGTTTTGCAGAACGTTCGTTTTGCTTGACTTTTGGTTTGGAGTATCTGCTTCCATATCTTCTTATCTTTATGGAAAATATTAGCTTAAGGCATTCGCATAAAACTGTTTAATTTTTATTAGTTTACTGCGAAAGTTTGCACGAAAACTGCATACGTCTTTCACGATTTATTTATAGTAATTTATTTGAATGTACCCCCTTTTTATTGTTTTCGTTGCTTACCTCGCTGCTGTCCTTTTTCCCGAACAGAATGAAGACCTTGTCGGTCGCGAAAAAATTTCGCTCTTTGATTTTGCCTTATCTCGGTTGCATGGAACATTGTTATGTGTAGTAGGATTGATAGGCGGGCGAGTTGGAACTTATCCATCTTTACGCAGCGCACAAAATTGACAAGGCACACAAGAGAAGAGGACGGGACAAGCGCTGATCTTCAACTGAAAGATTTTCTTTGAAAAATAAAATCAGTTGAAAATCAGCGCTTGTCCCGTCCTCTTGTGTTCCTCGTCAATTTTGTGCGCTGCGTAAGGATTGATTGTTATGTGCACATGCCAGAATGAGCAGTATTACATTTAAACAGTATTACAAAACAAAGTCTGGAAGAGCAGCGTTGCGCAATAAGCTCACAAGGCACTCAACGAAATTTGGCATTTTAAAATGAATACGAAAGTAGGATTCAGTGCAAAGACAGCTGAGGCATTGCGAGCTTCAGGCAGCTATTCACAAAGCAAGCAGTGTGTTTCTGTTTAGATCAAGCATAAAAAATTCAGCTCCTGTATACCCGCGCTTAGAGTGCGCGTTAGATCATATTTAGGCACACGGACAGAGCGAGGCGGACAAGGACAGTGTTGTTTTTCTACCTGTACGAATCGTGCATGTGCTTCAATCAATGCCATGACGCAATTTCGACGTGACTTCATGAAAACAACCGCTTGTTTTTGCCGTCTCGGTCGCGGCAGGTCCCTCTGAATATGCATGGCCAACATATTTGCGTCGATCGTGGATCCCGATAACGAAATGACCTTCTTCGAGTCGCGGGAGCAGCAAGATAATTACATACGTACCTACCTACCTATAACTAACTACCTACCTACCTACAACTAACTACCTACCTACATACCTACAACTAACTACCTACCTACCTACCTACATACATACATACATACACACACGTATGTATGTATGTATGTATGTATGTATGTATGTATGTATGTATGTATGTATGTATGTATGTATGTATGTATGTATGTATGTATGTATGTATGTATGTATGTGCGTGTGTGTGGGGGGGTGTGTGTTGTTTTTAGCAACGCCTGTTACAGCATCCCCAGCGTGCCGAACCAACGTGTAGGCCGTTTTGATTGCGGTAGTCTCTACGTCCAAAAAGGGAAAAAAGTTTGCAGAAAAGTTTGGACCACACTTAGTGGACCTCCGTCAGAATCAGCGCGACGGCACGCGCCGCTGGTCCTTTCTCTCCTAGCGTGCTTCTTGTCATCAGCTGCGAACCCAAAATGGAACTGGCAGTGTTGACTGTGTGAGGCAAGACGGATCAAGTAGATCTGACATAAAAGCCAGCGGCGATATGATCTAAGAAGCGTTTGCCGAGTAATGTTCCTGAATGCGCTTAAGGCAAATCATAAATAGACTGCGAGTGACCGTCATTTGGTTTTAAAGGGCCCCTAAACCACCAACAGACGCTCGCCTGCTCGTCCCCGTGCCTTTGCTCTGTCGACAACAGCCACCGTGACGTCACTTGTATGATTGAGTGACGTCGCGAGCAAGAGACGCTGTCAGTGGGCGTACAAGAGCCTGTTTTCTGCTAGCAAATGCGCGTGCTTCTTGCGTTTCCACCTCGGACGCTGAGGAAGGGCACTCGGAGAGGGGAATAAACAAGCCGACGAACTCAGCCTAGCGAAGGAAAGAGCGAAACGAGAAAGCGCGTGCAACTCTGCCAGCGTTCGCTGTAGACTCGTGCACAACTGCAACGCCACAACTAAATTTCGACCTCTGGTTGGTTTAGGGGCCCTTTAATGCACTGTCTGAGACCAGCTGCGTGCTCACCGGAGAAGTGATAGCTGTCCAAGAACGTACAGTGTAACGACAAAGCAGAATCTCGAGTTAGAAACAAAATAGCTCGTCGTCGGAGGTCGTTATAAAGAAGGTAGGTACTTATTTTACAGCAAGATTAGACGCATGCGCGGGAAATGTAGGTTACCTGCGCGTTCATCTAGAACTACCACGGCAGTTGTAGGAAAACGAACAAACACCTTCCTTAACAACACGAGTGATGCGGCAGGAAGCACACTTGTTTCTCCTAGAATTGATTGATTGATTGATTGATTGATTGATTGATTGATTGATTGATTGATTGATTGATTGATTGATTGATTGATTGATTGATTGATTGATTGATTGATTGATTGATTGATTGATCGCCCTTGTCACTTTCGCTTCTGCAAATTGCGAATCGTCCAGTTGACTATGTCTCATGGCATCGCATTAACTTTCTGCACAACCATTTAACGGACAAGCATTGGCGTTACCGCGTTGTTTCTCTTGCGGTCGCAAAGCCCTGCTAAGTCAACAATTCACATATTCTGAATAGTCACTAGCCACTCTAGCGCAGCTGGCGCAGCTTGGTTATTCAAGGCTTAACCTGAAATCACGAAGAATCTGTTGATGCCGAACAAGTAACATTTGTACCTCCTTTAAAGCGTGCTTTTCTGTAAGGCAGAAATGCACAGCAAAGGAGCATCTGCAACACTGTTTGAATCACATCACTGCTGTGCGTTTACTATAACTGCAGTCCTCAGTAAATTGTTTCTCTATAAGCATCAACTCAATTTGCTGTACAAACGAATTGTTATTTCGTGTGGATGCAACCGCCTTGACCAGATTGTAAGAAACATGGCAGGATACAAATGTGGCGAGGGTAGACAAGCGCAGAATGCGCTTCTTTCCGTCTGTTTCTTCATTCATTTTTGTCTTCTGCGCAGTGTACAAAACCTTTACCTCCGGTAAAAGATACTTTGCTGTTAGGCAGCGCTTCATGTAAAAAAAGCACCACCAACTTTGTATGCGTCCCAACGCGAGGGCGTGTTAATTCTAAGAGAGAGAAGGGTAAAGACCGAGAAATCTTTTTGTCTTTTTACGTATTCAGGAGCATTATTTCTCCATATTTTTTCTTGCTCATTCTTTCTATTGCTTTTATTTTCTTTCTCTGTATCTCTGTGAGTGTGTGTTTTTCTCTCTTTTTATATTCTTATCCTTTATTACCTTTATTTCTCTTGATTTTTCTCTTTCTCTTTCTATCGCTCTCTTTCTCTCTCCCTCCTTCTCTCTTTCTATCTCTATTTTCTATCTCTTGCTATCTACCTCTTTCTCTCTCTCTCTCTCTCTCTCTCTCTATTTCGCGTGTTCGTTTTCGTTTGACACTCGCACTCCGTGCGCACGGCATTGGGGTTCGCCCAATTCCTGTGGTGCATACCCATTGTCGAGTTTTGCTCGACGGAGTACAGGTTACCGATATCTTAAAGGGGTCATGATTGAAAAAACACATCCTGCGGAAAGCTGACACGGCTATGAACTGCTCTGCCAAATATTACAGTCGTGCGCGCCGCGTAATGGCCACAAGCGGAGCGCGAAGTTGCCGTTTCCCCAGGCACCCTCTTTTCAAACAGAGGCCGGTTCTCACTCTCGTCGGTGGGCGGGGCGTCTGTCCGCTGTACGTCGCAAGAGACATAGCATGCTTATTGGCCGATAGCCGACGTAAATCGAGAGCGGCGTTCGGATCAGATGCGCTTCTTGCCGCGGGGTGCCGCCACTTGCCGGCGCCGCACTCCTCAGTACACGGTAGCCGCACTCGCGCAAGCGAATCACAGCGGGAGAGCGATCGCGTTTCATGACGCGCGCTGGCGTAACTTCTTTCCCCCATGCCATCCCTCCCTGTCTAGCTTCCAGTGCGCTCGCCGGCACGAGAAAAGAGAGAAAGCGCTGGGAGCGTGCGCCAAACCCCCGTAACTCCGCTCATTCTTGACGGATTCGAGAAATTTTTGCGGCAATCGATTCGGGAGGCAGTACACTCCGATACTGAGGCCATTAGATCATTACTTGGAAAAGTGGTTCATGACCCCTTTAAACAGGCGCACCGTAAACAGAATGAAGGGAGAAGATGCCGGTTCATGACGATGATAAAATTTTACGACGGAGCACAAGTTACAAAGAGCTGAAATAGACAGAGGGAGAGAAAGCTGTTTAGTAAAAAACAGAGAATTCTGGCGGCGTATATAAAGGCGGCTACATGCAACTCTGTATAGGGGAGGAGGTTGAGGACAGAAATGCCCTAGGAGGAGGAGGGCAGGAAAGCAGAAGGAAAAAAAAGAAGATAATATGATCGTAGTATGTACATGTCGCAACGTAATGATGCTGATGTAAGTTAAGCTACAGTTTATCAATTCGGTGAATGTCCTCGAGGAATCTGAACAGAAATTTTAAAATCTGACGTTGCTGTGAAGGAGAAGACAGATTCGCTGTTAAAAATGAAGAAGGGTACACACGGTCGGCAAACACCAAATTAGGATTTCTGGACAGACGGGGCCAATAATTGAGAAAGCCTCTAATGAACCGTCGCCATTAACCGAGGAATAAACAACGGGTCCGCATATTTTAGTTTCGCTGGTTAAATATCGGTAACGAGCGCTTTTTTACAAGCTGTACTGAAAACAACATTGTCCAAATATTACATTGCGACACGCTGAGGTTGTATTTCAGGATGTTCACGGACGAAGGTTAAATTGATTCTTTTCATACATGACTTCCGTAACCTATTCCAAGGTCATAGTATGTGTGTGCAGAAGGTTACACTGGTAAACGTGGTCTTCATTGCATATTCCAGATGACGAGGAACAGCATATAGCAATCCTCTACAAAAAACAAAATTGTAGTAACGAAGAAACGGCACAAAAAATGCCAGCTCCGCCCACAGCCACCGCTGTCCCTCCCACAGAGAATTCGCCTAAATGTTTCATCCAATAGCCCTTACTCATTTTCGTGACGTCAGTCACTTCTCGAGTGCTTGAGCTAGTTGTCTTTTCCGTAGAGACACAAGTTTGCGTCTCTGGTTTTATGTCGGAATCTTGAACGTTCTGTTAAATGTTGTCCGGGACTCTAACATAGTTGCTCATGGAAACGTAATGCATTAGGTAATAACGACGAACCTTTAACTCTTATTATGGGTAGCATTTACATTACCCGAGAAAAAGTACTTACGGTGTGAGCGGAAACCAGCCAGCGTGACCGCCCTTCACAGGCAAAGAGCAGGCGCGCCGCGGTTTTTCGGGCGGAGCTAACATTGTTTCATAGCTTGTAATCGAGTATAGATATTTGCCTCTAGTAAGAACCTCGGACAGGGCAACTGCGTTTCGTTACTGCTACTAGCGAGAGCAGACCGTGCATGACGCACAGCGTTAATAAATGTTACAGGCTTTATAGAAGATAGCCAACAGAACAAATACCGATGTTCTCGGTGACACTACGCGGGTGCCTTATACTTGTCACACGCTTCAGCGTACAAAACGAAAAGCAGCAGACTATTCTGACGACTAGTTGCGAAAGTGTCCTCGCAAAGGTCAGTGCAGGGTTGTCGTCTGCGTGCGAGGTGCGCTAGTGACAGCTAAAAGCGCGCAGTGCGATGACCAGGACGGGGGTAGAAGAAAAATGATTGCAGCGTACTGCTCCGTACTCGTCAAATTATGTTCGCTGATTTGTTTTACCTGTTATTGCGGATTTGATTAACGCGCGCTGACGTATATCGCGCGGCGAAATGGAGGATCAGAAAATCTAGGAAGACGGGGTTTCAGAGAGTCAGGCAACAAAAAATTCTTCAGCCTGCTACCGGCGTTTTGACAATGGTGACCGTCCGGATTTCTTATGTAGTTAGGGGTCATCGATTACAATTCTTAAGGAGGAATGACTGACACGTGGGCAATAGCACAGTGAAAATAGCCGCACTTATGTCAAGTAAATAATTGCCTCTATAATGAAGAATGTTAACCAGAGGCGGCCCCGAGGGGAGGGGGGGGGGGCAGGCTGCACGGCTAGGCTCTTACCTGCCTACCCCCCTTTCCTCCCCCCAAGAATGCCTTAGGTTCTTGCCTGCCCATCCCCCTTTCCTCCCCCCTTTCCGGGAGTAATCATTTGTAATGGGTGCTCCAGCAGCAAAGCAATCCTGGCGTCACATTTGATGTTAGTGTTAGTGGACAGCATCGTCCAGAGTTAAAGGGAACGGATGAATGTAGAGAACGATTTTAAAAACCTGGCAAATGCGTTCAACCACCTAAACTCACAGCAGGTGACGAGGTTTCTGGCACTGGCAACTTTTTACCGTACGAAACTTGCTACGACACGCCTAAGGATGCGTGACAACAATTCGATAACAAAAGTCAACCTAATGGAGAGACTTTGAACACAACGGCAGTGGATGGTAAGTGAAATGTGCAGTACTGCAGAAGATGTCCAGCTTACTGAATTATGCAGCATTTAAGAACATTATTTCATCGTCACCACTAGTGTCCAATAAATCCTTTCCGGTATGCTTGCCCCAATGGCTGCAAAGCTTATGTCTAGTGCAACCAAAACAAACACGCCTCCCTCTTGAAAATATACAACAGAATACAACGATTGAAAATTCTCATGTCTTGTATTTTGCGACATGGCATGCTGTTGTTGCCCTACCGTATGACGCGAGGCTCGGCTGGTGGTCGGCTGTGTCAGCAGGTTTCTGCAGTGCAACAACATATATTTATGGCTATCTCAGAAACACTTCCGTTACGACAATTTGGTCCAAGTTGCGACAACACATGTTGCTGCTGTACTACGTATTTTTGCTGTAGTACTTCAGCTTTGTGTCGTAACATTACACGCGCGACAGAATTCTCTTCCGTTGTCACGATAGGGAGCGTTCGTTACACAACAGAAGTGTCTTGCGCCGCATTACGATTCTGTAGTAACTACAGAGAAACCTTGTTGCGAAAACGACAATGTCTGTTGTCCAGATGGCAAGTGTTGTTGTCATATTCAACTGGGCTAAGCTGCAAAGCAATTTCGATTCCTAAGCTTCGTCAGACGAAGAGCTTTGCCAAATGTACGGCGTTCATTTCGTTCCTTGGTGTTCTAGACAACAACGAACAGCGTTCTCGCCAGCGTTGTTCGTACTTCATTGGATGGCATGAGGAATGAAAATGAAAGAAAGCGCTGGCCGTTTTATCACCCACTCAGCACAGTGGGCGTCTATTTATTATTTCATTACGTTCGAACCCTTCTCTGTGACATCCACATTTCTTCGACGCCTCGATGGCTTCACTTGTCAAGTGATTCAATTTTAGTTTTGAGAAATGGAAAACCGAAGAAAACAGTATTGATTCCTCGAGACCTAGCGCCCTGCTTTTTAGCGAAAAAGGTTACGGCCGAGTGATTTTCCGGAAATGTCGGGGTGTATTTTCATCTTCGGCAACGCCAACCACGCTTTCTATTTTTCACGGTCAGATGAACACATACCTTCATCGAGGAAAATCGAAGCTTCTCGAGTACAAAGCTGAAATGAAGCGGAACATTTTATGAAATGCCTCGGCTTCGAGTGTTCCACGTGACTCCTTCAAGTGAAGATAAATTCGATGTGGAACGTGACTGCCTCAACTTGGGATGCATCAGTGTAGAACAAAATTTAAAACCAAAGTAACGGTAGAAAAACGAAGGTGAACGCTGCCAGTTCTCCTTCCATTCAGCTGAACACAATATATTGGAACGTTTCAATGTTCTTAGAAAATCGGTACCTCCATTCACTTAGGAGAAGATGTATTGCGCTGAATGGCACTGCATAGCCCGGGAATTTCTAAAACACCTGCATTGCTTGTCATGGGATCAGCCAAGCGCGCGCACGCACACATCTACACACACACACACACATTATATATATATATATATATATATATATATATATATATATATATATATATATATATATATATATATATATATATATATATATATATATATACATATATATATATACACACATAAAATTAAACAATAGACATGCGTGCGAAGGAATGTATTGACGTTTCGCTTGAGGTCCGAGCTTCATCAGAATGTCGAACGTGTGTGTGTGTGTGTGTGTGTGTGTTTTATCACTGCACAGTGTCTTGGTTTTAGCAAAGCCGGTTGCAGCATCTCCAGCGTGCCGAGCCCAAGTGTAGGCTGTTTTGACTGTGGTATTCTCGACGTCCACAAAGGGAAAAATTTGCTTCTTATTCACACGTGTACCTGCTTGTTTTCATATATATATATATATATATATATATATATATATATATATATATATATATATATATATATATATATATATACCGGGTGTCCCAGCTATCTTTAGGCAACGATTTAAAAATATAATATTATAGGCAGGCGAGTGAAATCACTTGCAAATTACTGACAGTCACCTTGAGCATTACAGACAATTTTTGTTTGGTAATTAACTAACTTGTTAATTATGATTACTTAATTAAATCGCTACATATTGACTGTTGGCAAAAAAATGCGCCTTCCAAAGTTCGCGAGCGTCTTCAGAAGCCCCAATTCCATTATTTGCGATAAAGAAAGTTTGACGTATACCATTTTTTCCAAGCTGCAGAGAAAGCCCGCGAAATACAAAAAGAACCACGTGACTAGCGCGTTCGCGCGCCGCGAGAATGCTGCCCTCAGCCGTGGTTCGAGCGAACGAAATCAGCTGCGGCCACGACTCGGCGGCTTCGTTGCAGCGATAGGCCGATAAGTTGACGGTGGTTTCTTGGTCCGCGCTCGCTACAACTTGCACCGTCACGCGCGCCAACTGTCTGTCACGGGCCAAAAAAAAACCACCGTCGACACCGTCGAGTTTGAAGTTGGCGCTTGTCCTGTGCACTTATTATTCTTCGCTTGTGTCCGTGTCTCTTTGCGCTACCTGCCTTAACATGAGTTCCCACAAACTAGCCCAGTTATCCGTTCTCGGATGGTAGGGGGTCGCAAACGGGATCCACACAAGCGAAGTAGCTCCTCTACGACATCCGCTGTGAATTGTCGTCCACGGTCGCTGACGATCACGCGAGGTGAGCCATGTAGGAGGATGACGTGTTGTAGCAGGAACAATGAGACGTCACTGGCAGTTGCGGAGGCCACGGCCGCCGTGTCGCAGTAGCGTGTGAGGTAGTCGACGCAAACAATTATCCATCGGTTACTCTTAGCTGATTTTAAAAAGGGGCCCAGGAAGTCAATACCCACTTGTTGGAAAGGTATGCTTGCAGTTGGCATCGGCTGCAGAAGGCCACCTGGAGCAGTAGATGGACGCTTGCGGCGCTGACACTGCATTCAGCTGGACACATACATCTCAACGTACTTTTGCATACCAGGCCAACAAAAGCGTCCCTTAGCCCGGTGAAGTGTCCGCGCAGAACCTAAATGTCCAGAAGTAGGGTCTTCCTGCATAGCACTCATAATAGCTGTGCGAAGGCTCCCTGGCACCACCAGAAGAAAACGTGCGCCACTGCTTGAAAAGGTTCATCTTGTACAAGAGTCCATCATGCACACAGAAACAGCGTGCAGCAGTAGAGGCGGATGCATAGGTGAAGAGCGGTGCTAGTTTGGCGTCATTTCGCTGTTCTACTACGAAGCTGTGGAATTCTGGAAAATTAGCTGACACAGAAGCTCAAGGGGGTCAATGTCGTCAGCGTCACAGTCGGTTGTGCTGAGTGGCACACGTGAAAGGCAGTCCACATCGACATATCGTCGACCACTCTTATAAGAGACGGTAAAGCTGTATTCCTGCAGCCGAAGCGCCCAGCGTGCAAGGCGGCAACAAGGGTCACGAAGGTTGACAAGCCAACGCAATGAGTGGTGGTCAGTGACACTTGTAAAGGCGCGTCCATACAGGTAAGAACGGATCCGCTGAATCGCAAACATCACCGCCAGGCATTCGTGTTCCGTGACAGTGCAACTCTGTTCAGGAGTTCTTAGTCGGCGGCTTGCGTATGCAATGACGTGTTCGCGGTCACCGTAGCGTTGGACTAGGATGGCACAAATATGTATGACACTGGCATCCGTGTGAAGTTATGTCGGAGCAGTAGTGCTGAAGGACAGGTCGTGACGTCAGTAGAAACTTAAATTAACGAAACAAAAACTCCCACTCCAATGTTCACACAAAGAGAATGCCCTTCCGTAGCAGGCATATGAGCGGATACGCGACGTCGGCAAATTTCGAAATAAAACGGCGGAAGTACGAGCAAAGACCCAGAAAACTGCCGAGCTCCTGGACAGAGCGCGAGGCACTGAACGCCTCAACGACTGCAGTCTTCTGTGGATCAGGGCGGATGCCATCCTTATCGACGAGGTGCCCAAGCACAATGGTTTGGCAGTCTCGTGGAGGCTACGGTAGGTCGTGGGTTCGTTTGCCACCGCCGCCTTGCAGCCACCGGTTCCTAAATTGGGCACAAGCGTACCCACGGCCCGGTGCTCGGCTTTCATTCCCGAGTATTCCGTTTGGGAAAGGAGGTTGCGTCTTCAAAATTCCCGTCGACAAAATCTTCGTGAGCCACCGTGCCCGGAGTGGCAAGTACGTTCACTGGTATTCGTTGTCCTCGTCCTCCCATATATATATATATATATATATATATATATATATATATATATATATATATATATATATATATATATATATATATATATATATATATATATATATATATGAAGGAAAGGAGATGACTCTTAAGGGCCCGTTTTCCTTTGTTAGACAGAATATTAATGGGAACTAACAGACAATAACACCAAGGAAAGTATAGGGGGTGTTATCTGTAGTATTTAGAATATAAATGTGAAGAAAGTAAAGTGGACGAAAAGATAACTTGCCGCCGACAGGAACCGAACCTGCGACCTTCGAATAACGCGTCCGATGCTCTACCACTGAGCTACGGCGGCGGTCATCCTCCCGTCCTTGCAGCCATGGCGGCGAGTGTTCCACACTCGCGGCCATGGCTGCGATTGGGGCTGACTAACACTCCTAGGTTTAAATCACATATATACCCCATAAAGTGGACATCATTCATAGCGAGGGTCTCGTTCTGGCAGACTTGATGCCTTCAGGTAGTATGCGAGGGATTATTGGTCAGCTGCCAACTCGTAAAAAGATCACGTGCTACGTGACGCCAACAGGCTGACAAAAGAGTGTTCCACACTCGCCGCCATGGCTGCGATCGGCGCTGACTAACACTCCTAGGTTTAAATACACATATGTACTCCATAAAGGGGACGGGAGGATGACCGCCGCTGTAGCTCATTGGTAGAGCACCGGAGGCGTTATTCAAAGGTCGCAGGTTCGTTCCCTGACGGCGGCAAGTTATCTTTTCGTCGATTTTTCTTTCTTCACATTTATATTCTAAATACTACAGATAACACCCCTATGCTTTCCTTGGTGTTATTGTCTGTACATTCCCATTATATATATATATATATATATATATATATATATATATATATATATATATATATATATATATTTAAAAACGCAGAACGCCGTTAATTATTAGGGGCGAAGACCATGATGTGTTTACGAGGTAATTCCGAAATAAATTTGACCAACTCGGGCACTGGCGTTCTTTGACGTTCGCCTGAATCTAAATACACGGGCGTTCTTTTCGTTTTTTTTTCTTTCGTTTCCATCAAAATGCGAAGCCGTGGCCCCCTGAAATTAAGCTCGTGCCTTTGTGCTTAGAGCGCAACAACGCACCTAAGTTATCAGAAGTAAGCGTGTGAAGTGCGAGTACAATTTCCTCGGTTCAAGTCTTCCTTCCTTGCTTTTTTACACATGGCCACAGAATGGTTGAGGATCTTTAAGCGGTAGCGTGTGAGCGAATTTTGACTAGCTGATAATTATACAGCGAACATTTTTCGTCGTACGCAATGGTAGACATGATGGACAAAGCCTGTCTAATGATCCGCTTATGTAATACATTAGCAAATACCTGCCTCAGTATTCTTCCACGAAGATTCGCATAATGGTTGTTGAAATAATCCAGTACGAAGATGTCACCAGCTTTACCTGAAATATTGGAAAATTATAATTGTGAGGAGCTACTGGTGTCCCAAGACATGGCTGCGAAGCGACGGCGGCGTGCCGAAGACCCCGAGTACGTACAACGAGAGGGAACAGGAAAGGCAACGGCGGCTACGAGAAGACCCAGAAGCGATGGAAGGCCTACGCCAACCACGACGTAACCGTAGATCTATGAGAGGTGCGAACGCTTGGTTTCAGCGCGAGTTTCTGTCTATGAGGTGTGGACAACCGTGGCGTGGCTGTGACTGTCTGTGTTTTAGCTCGAACCTCTCTGTGCTGGGAATCAACGTAAAAACAACCTAGCATCACTTAGCTAAAGCCTAGTAACAACATAGAAGCAACCTAAAGCCTGCATCCCCTAGCTGAGGCCCAGATACAACCTAGAAGCAGCCAGGTTAGTCTTCAGAATCATCCAGTTTCGCTGTTTCAAGCCATGCGCGGCTTAGTGCAAGTTCACCTTTTTTTGTTTTGTTACCAATGGCAATATCTGATTGCGTCAAGAGAAGGCATGTCTACACGGTGTTCGTAGCGCCAACTACCTTGTCTCTACTCTATTACAAAGTGACCAAACAAAATACCTGTGAATAGATCACGTACTACTGAAATGGTTTAGCCTTACATATAAACAGCAAGCAGTCGTACGAGTGGCTGCGAAAATTAACACCATCATTATATAATTACAGCCCCTCTTACATTTTTTGATTATCTGATTGACTGAATAATTGGGCCCCATGCACAGGAGCAACGAAGGGCTCATATGATGTAACGCTTAGTTGAAAACTCTGGGATCAGGTATAATCTTTTGCACTTGACAAAAAAAAAAAATCTTACTCTAAAAATTTCTTAATCGTGGTGGTTCAGTGGTTACGGTACTTGGCTGACCGCGGCAGTCGCATTTCAGTGGAGGCGGAATTCCAAAGGCCCGTGTTCTGTGCGATGTCAATGCATATTAATGGACTTCAGGTGGTCGAAATAATGCGGAGCCCCGCAGTGCGGCCCTTCTAACTGTTTGAGTCGCTTTGAGACGTTAAACCCTATAAAACAACCAAACTTTCATGATATGCACCCAAAATATGGCAAGTGGTCTTTTATTTTATGTGTTGTGATCTCTATCGGAATAGATCGAAACGTCGCAGCTGGCATTCGAGCACGCGATTTTGTGCACGGCCTCGAAATAGCTTAGCCACTGAGCCACCGTAAATGGTTGAAGAGACCGATTACAAAGCAACGACGAGATTGGTCAGGCGGGAAGTCCATTTATCAGCCGCTGTGAGGGAGAAAGAAGCGCAGTGAAAAAAAAATGAATGTAGGAAAATGGAAAAGGGGGTGGGGGACGTCATAAAGTATGAGCCGAAGCAACTAGTCCATGCTTCGAAGCAGAGAATTCTGGTAACAAGAAAGCAAAAAATTGAATAGTACGCACACACACCCATACAGAACTGAAATTACCGTGTTTTCGACGTTACTCATTCAGGCTAAACGCAGAAATGGTGGCAATTTTTGAACTTGGAACAGAAAAAAGAACAGGCCGAAAACGAAAGGAGAAAAGAGATTTGAGAATTAGATTAGTCTGAACAGAATTGGAGCGGCCGTAAAGAGCGAAGACATACAGGAGGAAAACAAAAAATCGTCTCCGGTTTCTAAATATAGCCATCTCTCCACGCTGCCGGATGTGAGTGAACCGACAGGCGCAAAATTGGGGCACGTACGACGCTGCCCCCTTTGGCGCGCTTCTCCAACTTTTGGCGCGAGAGGCCATCAAGTGCGCGCTCATTTTTTTATGCTCCTGTTTCTTGTTTCTTGCTTTTCGTTTTGCTTTTGCTTTGTTTTGCGCTTTTCGTTTTCAGAGATTTCGACTGACCTTCGATTCGCGCGGACCTGAACGAGCAAAAAAAAAAAGTAGACAGAACAATAAAAATAAATGGAAACAACTGTGAATGGAACTCTACAAAGGCCTGCAAGGCATACGGGTTGAAGTATAGCGCGCGCGCGCGCACACACACACACACACACACACACACACACACACACACACACACACACACACACACACACACACACACACACACACACACACACACACACACACACACACACACACACACACACACACACACACACACACACACACACACACACACACACACACACACACACACACACTGCAGAACTGAAATTCCCGTGTTTTCGACATTACTCATTCAGGCTATACACAGAAATGGATGCAATTTGCGCACTTGGAGCAGAAAAAAAAGAACAGGCCGAAATCGAAAGGAGAAAAGAGATTTGAGAATGAGGGTTAGCATTCACAAAACATTCTTACGCCGAAATCTTTCGTAAGAGAACATTTTTATTTATTTATGATGTTGTGCATATCATCAGCAAAGCTGAGGGCCAATACGAAAGAACACATTCGAAGGAACAGCTTTGTGAATACGACCACAGGGTTTGCGCTCTCAGAGTGTTCTTCGGCTAAATCACATAGCAGGAGCCGATAGTACTCATTTAGAGCATGCAACTAATGAATATGGCATGCCAACAGCAAACATAACTGATCACTGATAATAAAATATAACATTGATTCGGTGGCAGGGCTCGTTTTCAGAAGTAAATTTTTCACGCTGAGACCGCTTATGTAAAGTCGATGCCAGCCAGTTGCAGCTCTACACTTGGGATTGGCGAAGTTGACAGGCCAACTTCCAATATACTCTTGAACGAACGCGTACTTTGAACACGGGACTAGTCATTCGGCTGCATTTCAATACGTGGGCTACTAGTCAGCTTACCTTCGTAATGATGTGGTAGGTCGACGAAGATTTCGGGTTTTCTTTTTTTTTTTTTGCTAGGGCTTTTTGCCTTTCGCTGTTGCGAAACTTAGACGTGTTGGCACTTCGCATAACTGAATAAATAAGATAAACCAATTAGTACAACCCCCATTAACAAGCACACAACCACACTGATATCCACAAATTGCCGGAATGACTTATGAGATACTCGCGTCTACAAAGATAGGAATGCTTCGTAATCACGAATCGAACCCACAACCTTCGACAGACGACGAGTTTTCTCTCACCCCCGTATCGGCTACGCTACGACAGCGTCTGATCCTGGCCCTAGGTAAGCGGTGTCCGCACCGCTTTCGATCTGTTTCCCAGGTGCCCGGAGGAGCTAGGCGTTGAGATGTAGATCGATCAATGAGCAAGAGTGTTCGAACAAGGGGAGGGGGGCAGAGAAAAGGTAGGAACAAGGTGAGAAAGGAACGGAGAACAGCAGTCAGGAAGACCAATCAAGGAACATGAGTCAGCCTTTCGGAAAGATTAGAGAACAAAGTACTCTATAGAAAAGAGTGGGAAAGGCATGACAAAGAAAATGTCGTTTTTGTTCCTCTTAACTACTGATCCTCCTTTTTTTTTTCTCGCGAACACACACACGATAGGAACGTTTAGTAATTGTGGACAGGATTGAAAAAGAAAGAGAGAAGCGAGAGAGAAAGAGGGAGAGTTTTATGGCAAGGAAGGAATGGCATTTATCTATATAGGCATTAGGAGAGGGAGAGGACACTGCCGTAGAATGGAGTCACAGTTGGTTGATCTTGCGCCTGCGCCGTTCGCCACACCCGCACCATGTCTCTCGGCGAGGCGGGAAAGGTGAAAAGAAAGGGAGATAGATATAAAGAAAGAGAACGAGGGAGGGAGTGGCGTTAGAACACCGTGTTACTTATGGGGCTGCGACATCGAGTACCGTGTTCTGCAAGTACTTTCACTGCACGTTCTGTCTCAGGAATGCAGCGAATGCTTTGTGCGTAAAGTTCGGAATGGTGCCTACGGCACATAAGCAGCCCTTTGACCAGGAATACGCCAGTAGAGTTTTTTTCTCGTTTAGAAACATTAGGATAGTGTTCGCCGAGTTAGGTCTCGGTGCGCATGAGCCGATTCGGCGGAGGGAACATTTTATTTATTGTATATCTATGATACAAGTCGTCATATACTATAGGTGCTTATATCGTAAGGCTATGGCACTTTTCACATCTCACTGTTCTTTTTTTCTCCGTTCTTAAAAGTGAAAACTCAGTATAACACCAGAACCACGTGCATTTTATGCCGATTTATGCACGAATAAATGATAGAACCCTAGAAGGTGGCTGTAACGAGGGTGCCTCTTGATTATGCGAGAACAAAGAAAAAGTCACAGCTTCGCCGCAAGGGCGAAGCAATGAATGCGATAGCAAGAAACTAATGCTATACGAAGTGAGGCTCGCCAATGGATACTCTCAGTTTGAACAGCGCTCCTGTTGCAAAGGCGGCCAAAGCAGCGAAGGAAACTAGAGTGCTTCAAGTGTCGAGCTGTGACACCTGATAGTTCGCGCTCATCTTCTGTTTGTTCATTTAGCGGCGTCCCTTGAGCTCGAGTGACTTTCGTACGCTCCGTAACATGAGCGCGGACATCACGGTGAAAGTGTGAAACATCCCTCTTCCCTTCAGCACGAGAAAACCGCGCGAGCAGACAGCGGAAGGGCAAGGTTCTCCCTGCGCAAATATAAGAAGAAGCGAGCGAGCTCGCCGACGACTTTTAAATCCGCCCGTCGCGATCTGCTAGCGCCATCTCGCTGGTAATGAAGAAACGCTTATAAGCGCCTAGCGTCTCTGAGTCCGTCCAGCGGTAAAGGGTGTGTATATAACGCTCGTCGTTGGCTACGTGGAGGCTCTGCGTTTTGTGGCGTAGTGGCAGCAAGTCCCTGGTTCGATTCCGCACTTCGGAAGCATTTTTCTGAATTATTTTTCTTTGGGGCTTTTCTTTATATATATACATACTTCTACATATACGGTGCATGACGGCGGCGACGGCGAAATTCAGCTGGGACTGTCCATATAATCGCTATCGCAATAAAAAACAAAAAAAACCACCTGCGGTTCCCGTGGATGGTACTTCGGTATATCGGACTCGGATTCATAAGCATGCTTCGTCTAATAACTGAATGAAATCAAGACAGACAGATAGATAGATAGTATTCAAAACTTTTTCCATCCGTATTTACCAAAATTTTGCATTGAAGTACTTCAAGAAATTATGTTTAAAGGCAACAATAACGCACTTCTGTCTTTGAGAACGTCTTTCCCATCGCCCCATCATCGGTTACAATTCATCTTCACGCCTACATTCCGAAACCTAGCTACCAAAAAGCGTGTTGGAATTTTGATGGAGGTGTGATTAACGACGACAGCTATCACAAAGGGAAGATGATTGATATAGAGCTGTTATCAGCTTTCTGACTCTTCTAAATCAACAGTGAGTAAGTACCTTCTTTTAACTATAACTACCCGCGAAACGGAGCCAGGCAAAGAATGAATGAAACCAGGTAAAACAATTTTAGAACCGCTGTTCGGAGAAGAAAAAGGAAAAGGGGATGAAATCTCGGATTATTTTCACTTTAAGAAAGAAAGAAAGAAACGAAAGTTAGAGAGCTCCAATTTTTGAAAAAAGAAAGAAGCTTCCGTTTCCGAACACTTTTATTTTTACTCAAAACTCGCGAAGATGATGGAGTGGTTATAGTTGGCAGGCAGCTCTCAAGCTGATGATAAAAGATCCCAGGGGGTTATTCCCATTAACTTTTTACGGAGCAATGGCTCTTCTTCAGAAACCTGTGCAACGTACAGCGTAGACCCTTGAAGCCACCGCTGCTTCCGAAACAATTCATCACTCAACAATGAAGGGCCACGAAGTCTTGTGAGCCCCTTTTGGGAGAGCGGTAATTTTGAAACGTTTATTTTGAAGATGTTTTTTTTTTTTGTCGCAAGAACAACCTGCGGGAGACGGTCTGTTCGTCCCACGGACTAATTTGCTGGCGTTTAACCTTTGACAAGCGACGTTAATTAGATGTTAACTATATCTTAATTATCACAAAATCATCTATCTATGCATTTCATGTATTGGGCCTGTAGTTATGTGTATTATTTTTGCTAAGCATACCGTATTAAACCAGTCCATGTGTAAGTGTGGTACTTACCTACGGAGCAGAAACTTGGAGACTTACAAAGAGGGTTCAACTTAAATTGAGGACGACGCAGCGAGCGATGGAAAGGAAAATGATAGGTGTAACCTTAAGAGACAGGAAGAGAGCAGAGTGGGTCAGGGAACAAACGGCGGTTAAGGACATCATAGTTGAAATCAAGAAGAAGAAATGGATATGGGCCGGGCACGTAGCTCGTCGGCAGGATAACCGGTGGTCATTAAGGGTAACTGACTGGATTCCAAGAGATGGCAAACGCGTGAGGGGGAGACAAAAAATTAGGTGGGTAGATGAGATTAAGAAGTTTGTAGGTATAACGTGGCAGCAGAAAGCACAGGACCGGGTTGATTGGCGGAACATGGGAGAGGCCTTTGCCCTGCAGTGGGCGTAGACAGGCTGATGATGATGATGATGATGATGATGTGTAAGTGTGATATCCGTGTAGATGTACATGTATATGTAAATATGTGTATTTTATGCAGTTGTCTACTGTACTCGTGGTGCGAGGAGCCCATTCAGGCGTGTATAGACACGCCTTTTGCTCCGTAACCCTGGCAATCGTGACTGTAGTAGACTTCAAACTGTAAATAGGCTTCAAACTCCGATTCATGTTATCATCCTGTGGCATTCGATTTAAGTCACGATGGCTCTGTCAACCACCTGTTGACGGAGTCGCTTTCTTGTAGCTTTCAACAAAGAATTCCATATTCTTTGAACGAGCCTTGCCACTTAACGTTGTAACTTGGTGCTGCACGTTACCTGAAGCGCGAAATACATGCTCCTATTTTACAGAGACACCATTCCCATCAGTGTTGGCGGAGCTCGCAGCTATAAGGGACGGCTTAGCGTTCATGATACCTAAGGTGGATTGCTGGTCCCTCAATATGTTGTTTGCCTATACGGACTCCACGCAGGCAGTTAGGGAGTTGCGAAAAGTGACCAGCTCCCTCGATATCGCTTCCGATGTGCACCGACTAATTCACTCGTGCGCCTGCCCTGTCCGGGTATTGTGGACTCGTCGGTCTAGACCGGCTCAAATGGTCGCAGATGCCGCTTGCCATCCAGCGGAAGTTCAACACCCGCTGCCTGTACTTCGTTTGTCCCCATAGGACTGCTTGCTCCTGTAAAAAAAAAAAAAAACATTTCGGCGCTCCACGCGTGCACTCACTCCTCCGCGGGGATCGGACCTCCTCGGCGGCTTGGCTCGCCGAGAGTAGGTTGCGCTCAGGAGGATTCGCGTGGGCACCGCGTTGACTCATGCCATCCGGGCTGCATGGACATCCGGTTCCCAGCCTCCCCCAACCATAGAGTTTCCTACAATACTTACTAGGGGGAGCTCTGGCACTAGAGTCTACGGGAGCTGCAACGCATGACGCTTCAGCCAGCATGGGAATGATGGGTAGTACACAAATTTGTCTAAACTTCGTTCTTTCGGCTCCGTTTGGCTGCGCGTCGCCTGCATTCGCTTTTTTGCAATATGAAGTTCAGCAAAAGTCAGCAGTTCCACTTCACCACTTTAACTTTTTTAGGCTCGCCAAATCAAACCTGGTCACGAAGTTCACAAAAGTCTATTCTTTTATCCGAAACGAACGCTAAAACACAGCAATAAAGCCACAAGTAGGTTTGAAGCCGCAAGCACGAAGACTAGGCAAATTTGTGTACTACCCATCATTGCCATGGTAGCTGAATGATCGCAGCGCCAGAGTCCCCTCTAGTTAATATTAGGAAACTCTATGCCGCCAACGACATGCCCCTTCTGCGTTGCCCCAGCCACAGAGGCAACGATCGATCACCTCCTTGGGGCCTGTCCGGGCCTTCACAAGGCTCGCACCCGCCACCTACGAGGCCTTGACTACCGCCCCGGTCGACCACCCGACTTAACGCGCTGGACGCACGGGCCCTTGCATCGACCACTCCTGGCCTTTATCCGCGATGCTGAACTCTTTCTTTTTATTTAACTTATACCGTAGAGAATACTGGCGCCAATAAAAAAAATAAAACTTGGTTAAATCATAGTGATGAGCATTCACGACTTTCCTGACTGCTTCCTGGCTGCGTTATTCAGTGGCCGTTTCTGATTGCATGTTGTAGTTGAGACTGTTGTTTTACGTGGTGTACTTGATTGATTTAACACGGAATTTTATTGCCTGTCCATCAATGTTGGCTTGCTTTTTGGTAAATAATCTAGCAACGTAATCTTGGGTCCCATCAGTGGATATTAGCATATATTTGTATGAAAAGATAGGCTAATCGATTCTGTATGCTATATCTATGAAAACTGAAGCATTACACGACAGAAAAGAGACAGTAAGAAAGCAAAGGGCGTGCGGCCTTGACATCAAAGAGAAATCTTTCGCGAATTTCGGTAAATATAATAAATCGAAGGACTAAATCTAGTTTGGAGCATACGATGATCAAGGGGGATAATATGTTATCAATTGTTATTAGAGCTGAGCATGCCAAAATCAATGCTTGTTACAACCACAAGTAGGCGCATCGACTCTTTCCACGCCTACTTGCGGATGCATGCTCCGATGCCCCCACGCTCTCTCCCATTATACTCCCTCCCTTATTACCATTTCCATACCTTAAATATTAAATAAAGTTTTTTTTTTCACTTTTCGGTGGACACACTCTGCAAATTCGCTCTGCAAACGTTCCTCAGAGTGCCAAAAACAAACAAACAAGCACGAGAACATTTAAATCGCAACTTTTCTTTGTCGGAAAATAAAATAAAAAAAGCCTCACTTGGCAATTATGTAATGAATTGAGCGCAAAAAAAAATGATCATTTTTGTTCGCGTGTGTGTTTTTTTGTATGTATGAGAAACTCCATAAGATAATTCGATAGCATCCAAAGGAAAACGTCGCATCATAGTCTCATTTCCATATCGGCTACGCGTTCGGAGCAAGGTGTCATCGGTCGTTGCTATGGTTACCCTCTTCCATCCCAGCGGCAACGTACAGCTATGGGTATGTGTCCTCGCGATTTAGCTTGCGCGCCCAACCGTCGCTTTCATATATCTATCATTCTAGGACCTCCCCCTTCTCCCCCCTCTCACCCCGTTTCATCCCCACCATTCTCTTCTTTTTTCGCTTGAGCTGCTGTTGGTTGACGGAACGCGACGCCGCCATCCCTGCTTTTTTTTGTCGTTTTGTTGGTAATGTTTTGCACTTTTAAAACTGCACAGATACGCTGAATGCGCAGGGATCAACGAACGGTTAATAGATCGGTGACGCAACCGGACGCGAGGTGCTGCTGGCACTTTCCCATTTTCCACACCTTACGTGGTGTCATCACTAGTTGGTATTAAGCGCAGCGGTTTTCGTTTTCTTTAATTCCTTCCCTATTTGTGCAACAATAGGCGATTACACGAATTCGACCTTAGAAGCTCAGTATAGGCCATTGCAAGGCTGAGCACAAAGTCGGGGGTTTGGCTTCCCTCGACGTTAGGCGCCCATTTCGGAAGGCCAATAAGATCGGAGTGCTTCGCACGCTTGATTTAAGGAGCGTCCTTAAATAAAAACTAAAGAAACTTTGCGCTAGTGGTGACAAGCCTGAAGGAAGTGCGGAGCTAGACAGCCTTGCTTGTTTCTCTTCGATTTTCTCTTTCTTTCCTCCTCCCTTTCTTTATTTCTTTTTGTCTTTCTTTCTGTCTTCATTTTTATGTATTTCTATTTTACTTCCTATTTTTCACCCTTTTCCTTCTAGTTCTCTTTCTCACTTGCTTCCTCATTTTTTTTTTTATTATTTTTGTACGTGGCTTTGCCTCCGTTACGACAAACAACGACAGCATACGACAGCCCGGGCCCCTAAAGTGCTCGCACTTGAAAGTCAGGCGGTAATACAGCATGAAGAGCTCCTCACAAAGAAAAAGATCGCCAGGACTGCGCGGAAAGCGCAGCACATGTCACAGCGAAAGCTCGAAGAGCGACATTTGTAGAGCCATTTTTAAACCCTCTTGGGGCCAATAATACAAATACACTAGCAAGGTATCCACCACGCCATAAATGATAGTTTTTGCGAAGCTGGGAAGCCATTCATCGCCATTATTCACAACAAGACGAATGCAGTTCATTCATTAACTATAGTGACAGTTAACTGGTCCTTATCTTAAGTAAAATTATGCTCCCGTATCACGTGTATCCAATATAAATTTTAACTTCAACCAGAACGATCGATTTCGTACCAGTTTTATATTTTACGAGATTTATTTATTCATATTACCCACAGTGCCTAGTGGCGTTACGGTGGGGGTTACATACACATAATTACAAACATGGAAGCAGGATACAAGAAATGTTTGAGCATGGCATGTAAGGGGGCAGTATTAGTTTTCAATTAATTTTTTCTGAATATTCGGAAAATTGGAAGCAACTGCTCGACCGTGACTGCTTGGAAGAAAGAGAAGAGCGCCACTCTGTGCACGGGCCAGTAATAACTGAGACGGAGCTACTGCTGCATGTCAAGTGTTTGCATGCTGATACACAAACAAGGGCGGTTGCTTTATTGATACAGCATTGCGCAACATTTAGTCATTAGATAACGAGCATTACGGCAAGATGTCTCACGTTTATGCCTAATCGGTAACTTGGATTATGCACATTCGAATTCCCGCAGCAAAGAATGTTCTTTGTCCTTTTATTTCTCATTGCTCGAGTGCTTTGTAAGTTTAGTCTATAAGAAGATGTCCTTTTTGGTGCTTGTCTCAGAGTCCCTTCGTTTATCCTCGGTGCACCCCAACGACCGCTACAAGCTTAAGACGAGATCACAGAAGTACCGCGACGTTCGACGTGGGAAGATGGCGTGGGCTCCTTATATCGCCTTATACACGCCTCACCAGATTTTCGCTTGCAACAAAAAAAAAAAAAAAATCACACGCCGTTTGCCTAGCCACAAAGCCTGCTGAGTCCGTGTGTACAGCGGATTCTTCCGCGGAGTCGCACTCCTTTCTTTCTGTCCTGTTATCTTTTCTTCACCCTTTACTTCCTGCGAGTATTTCTTCCTTCGTTCGCCTGTTTTGATTTGTCTGTATTTCTTCTTTCCATTCTTCCTATTTTTCATCTCTTAGTGCATTTCTTTTCCTTTACTTCTCGACTTATTCCTCACCGTACATATGTTTCTTCATTGTGTTTATACAATATTTGTGTCTCTCTTTTTCCAATCCTCATTTTTCTCCCTGTTCTTCCTTTATTCCCTCTTGTTTCCTTCATTCTTTTCTTCTTCCCTGCCTCTCTTCTTTTATTACGGGTCATTTGTGTTTCGTTATTTTATCCTATGTTTTTGTACGTGGACGGAGAGCAGCGCAGCAAGCTGCGGTCTTCTAGTCGCTCCTTCTTTACAACCCAGAGCTCTCGCTATGTGTTATCTCACCGGGAACTTCCGGTTCGAAGTATCCCGGAATTACCGGAGTTAGGTTAACCACGCAAAAAAGTAAGCTGTTGTCAGGAAGCACAGTCAAAAAGAGGAACTGTAAAAAACAAATGCGGTCTAATAAAGCGCCTATACTAAGCGCATCTTCCTGTATAGACGTCGAGCACTGGTTGAACAACTCGTGCGACGTTCTTAACGCGTCCTTTCTTCCGGCGGGAATTTCTGCACACTCTCCCATTTACTTTCTTTTTAACATCCTCCCGCTTCCTACCGGAAGTGCGGAGAGCGTTATAGAAGAAGAGGGGTAGCTCTTTAACGCGTGCGTCGTGCCACCAGCTAAGTGAGTGTTCGCTAATGGTTACGCGTGGGATGTACTTACGGAGAGATGATGAGTGATTCGTCATCTCGCGTTATTATAAGTCCTACGGTGCTTTTACTGTTCCCTTTGTTCCCGCGGTAATAGCTGAACAAAGGCGGATGCACTGGTAATTGATTGCATATTAACTCCAAGTGAGGTGACTCCTGAAGCCAAGCCAAAGTAACCCTTTTTCCTGATTGGTTTCTTTCGGGAACGGATTTTTCGTCTTCATGTCAACTGCGCCATTCATTCGAAGTGAAATTGTCTTTTCACTTCCTTTTTCCTTGTGGTTATATTAAGTGGGTAATAAGATGACGCAATAGTAGCATGCCCTCTTCCTGACGCTTCATTTAGACGTACATACATTAAAGCGCTGTCACATTCGCTGCCTTCATCATGATCATAGAGTTTCCTAAAATTAACTAGAGGGGACTCTGGCGCTGCGATCGTTCAGCTACCATGGGAATGATGGGTAGTACACAAATTTGCCTAGTCTTCGTGCTTGCGGCTTCAAACGTACTTGTGGCTTTGTTTATTGCTGTGTTTTGGCTTTCTTTCGGATAAAAGAATGGATCGTTGTGAACTTCGTGACCAGATTTGAGTCGTTTAGCCTAAAGAAGTTAAAGTGGCGAAGTGAAACTGCTGACTTTTGCTGAACTTTGTTTTGCAACAAAGCGGACGCAGCCGACGCGGAGCCAAACGGAGCCGAAAGTACGAAGTTTAGACAAATTTGTGTACTACCCATCATTCCCATGCTGGCTGAAGCGTCATGCGTTGCAGCTCCCATAGACACTATCGCCAGAGTTCCCTCTAGTAAGTATTGTAGGAGACTCTATGATCATGATTACCAGATACGCCTAATATAGAGGAATGCAGCACATTTACGGAGCGGTTAACCAAATTTTATGTTTTAGAGGTTGTTAACTCCAGTATACCATATACGTGTGTGACGTCGCAAGCTTTTTTATGCTATGTTCGAATAATTAAACTGCGCACACCTGTATTTTTTTTTAATCTCGAAGCAGCTTCGCCAATGGAAAAGAACACGCTGTCATAGAGCCATAAGTGGTCATATTTGATAAATTAAAGCGCTTTCAGCGACGCTATGAATCGATTTTCACTATTTACCTGACCCTCATGAACACTAAAAATGACACGGATGGTTTCTTGCAGGATTACTGATTTAAGATTGATTATCTGGCGTTTTCATTTGACCATCTTGATAAACTATTTATGGTTAATCTACGGCTACCTTTTGTTTCTTAGTCAGCCATTTACAAAAAAAAAAGGGTCCTTTGACTCTTTTTCGAGAGTTCTGGCTTCCCACGTATATGACCCCCTTTAAATAGTCACGTTAACTCTCTTTGGAGATCATTATACTCTCTTCGGAGAGTCGTGTGACCCACAAGAGAGTTAACGTGTGTCTTTAAAGAGAGTCATATGCATGGCAAGTCAGGACTCGCACATACACCTTTTTTTTTTCTTTCTTAGAGTGTAGTCATCTACTTGCGCTACCCTTACCTCCGTGGAATAGCTCAAACAACCCCGCCTTGTGCTATATTCTTGACGCCCTACCTAAAACAAAACTTTTAAATTCCGTTTGCTTTCATATCAACCGCGTATGTGACACTTCTTTAACTTTAATATAACATCTCACGTTGTGATTGATGGCAATTTTTACTGTGGAGCTTCAAAGGGCACACATCCTTGATTTTTTGGCGTCCGTCCTCATACAAAAACTACAAGTTGAACCTCTGGCGCCCTCTGCGAAGTGGCGAGAGAAACTAACGCATTAGCGTAAAAAAAATCCCGTCGTTACGCTAGTAATACGTTCTGGCAGACTAGTTGGTTCATCGCGATAAACTTTCTTAAGCTGCTCGAGAAGACAAAGACACAAGTGGTGTTCTGAATGTTCTTCTTACGTGTGCCTTTGTCTTCTCGCGCAGTTTAAGAACGTTTATCGTCGTTACGCGTTTAGTACGTCCATTTCGCCTTTGCGGCATTCGCGCGAGTAAAAAAAGAAACAAAAAAAAAAAGAGCACGCGTGAGTGTGCCAGCTGCGCATCTACTTCGTCCACTTCCGTCTTTGCGGCGTCGTGTTTCAATACGTCAGTCTCGTCTAAACGCAGCGTGGGCAGGGTCCTCTGACACAGGTATGGGGCTTCCGCGCATTGTGAGAACGCCCGAGGAGCAGCTCGTTTATGATGAACGGCGACGACAGCAGAGACGGGAGTGTGGCCGTCAGCTACGTTGGTCAGCAACCTTGACAGAGTGGAATGATTTCAGTCTCTTTTTTTTTTTAGCTTGAAACTTCGAAACTCAAGAAGCATCTCCGCCACATCAATTTCTTATCACGCTTCCGGCGTCCTTTTCTTATCTTTAAAGTCCCCGTGCCTACCTATTCATTATAGCGGCACTCCAAAGGAAATAGGAAACTCCTCCTGGGCACCGATGGACTTGAGATTCACGCGCTAACCCCACGCTTTTCAAAATAGCGATTCCCGTAGTAAAGAAAGATAAAGCTGCATCTGTAAAAACAGCAGCCCTTTTTTACCTGGCAACCTAAGGGTGGCGCCAATCCATTAGGGTGCCTTTTCTTTTCAAATCTCCGCGCTGCTGGATCAGAGACCGTACTCATCTATCAATCCCACGCACTTCTTTCCAAAGGAATCTGCACCGGGAACGCAGCGGTTGTCTGGGATGAAATATTATCGCAGCGAGCGGTGGCGCTCCCTTTTACCCTTCAGGTGAGGAATAATGGCGTCGTATTCTTCCTGCTCCCTTCCGCCCGTGTCGTCTGCTAGCGCGAAACCCGAGTTTGTGGATATAGTTAGGATGACAGCGTGTCGGTAACGCCTTACGAGACGCTTCTGAAAGCGTGGCCCCTTGAAGAAAATCACAAGAAATTGGGGGAATGCGGTGTGTCTCTCCTTACAGCGGCCGCTTCCTCCGTTATCCGGTTTCAGGGATTCCTGGTTTTGTTGTTTGGTTGGTCAGGGCCTCCGTTACTGGATGCCTGCGGCATCGCTAGTTTTTCTCAAAATGAGGCGGAGGTTACTCGTAAATTAGCGTAGTATCCGTGAGACTGCGTTCGCTGCCAACGTGGTCGTGACGATGACGAAAGCAAGCCGGTAGTGATGAAACTCTTTACCGGGCGAACTTGTGCCCAGAAAAAGAATGACACTCAGATGGCAACGCAACGCTATCGGCGGAAACAGTCGTCGGCCGTTAATAAAATTGATCGTCGACGGAACGCGCCATCTTTTATGCACGAATGACCGAAAATTCTAGGTTATCGCTGGGGCTCGCATTTTAGCTTCAGAATAAACCCGAACACTCGTGTCGTGCGGGTTACCTTATCCTGATAGTCTAAAAGAATCGAGAAGTTTCCCAAATATGGCGGCGTGGCCTACGCCGAGTGGTGGTAAAAGTTTCCGTAGGTAAAACCCGATAAAATAAAAATGAAGAAGTAAGCTCGCGTGGCACCATTCTAACTTATATTTGCTTTAAGGAGCAAGCGATCAAAACCACGAGAAAGAAGACGGCACAAAGTGCAGATGAGACGCTTAAGGCACTTTTCTGAGCTCACGATTAGGAATGTTTAGTCCATTCTGATTACTTTCCGTGATGTAAGTTTTGGCTAGACAACTGATGCAACTGATGGACATTTTCTTGCTTGGCCGTTACGGCGATCGGTGCCTCCGAGGCAGTAAGAAACACGCCTTTAATCTCGGAGGCTAGGGCTAGCGATTTAGGCCGCGTCTCCTGCGCGCGGGTGGCAGGAGACGGTAGGTGGGGTAAAGCGTTCGGTTCACCCATATAGCCGCTTAAAACCGGCTTGACTTGGCTTGAAGTGTATAAGTAGGTGGCGGCAGAGTAGCGTTCAGGCCGCCGTTTATTTTTGCGTGGTGTGGTGGGTGTTGGCAGAGACGGCACTACTGGTGTTGGTTTTGAGCGTGAACTGTGTGCGCGAGAACCGCCTCTGGCCGTGGTGTAACCGTGGGGACGTGGTCCCGTTGTGTAGAGTGTTGTAGAAGGTTATTCATGTGCAAGTCGTTGCCGCTTTTGTTTCTGCGATGTCCCCGTGTTCAGTGGACCGCCGCCAAATCTATAAGCAACGATAACGAGCGTGAGATAAAGGCCATGTGTTATGTGATTTGTGAATGTCTGTAATAATTGGTTCTTGATGGAAAGGAAGAACGGAGTGTCTAGCGTTACGTCTAGACGTAACTATAGGAGCCGTTGCAGTTACGTCTGGAAGTAAGAATAACAAGTCTTAAAGTTACGTCCAGCGTGAGATTAGACGCACTGAACCGATCGGCTCTAGTGGCGCAGCGGGCTAGTACGTGTCGTGCTCGGATCTGCGAGGACGTTGGTTCGAACCTCGCTGTTGTCCTTCTCTCTCTTTTTTTATTAAGTGCTCCACGGACACCGTAATATTTTTTGTTTAAGGAAATCGCCTTGGTGGCAGCGGTGGACGCCCCAGTCCACGTCGCGCTCCGTACTCTTGCTGTAGTGACACCAGCCACTCGAGCAAAATAGTGGAGCGACGACGGCGCACCGCGAAGCGGCAGCGTCCCAGTGACACGAGCCAACCACTGAGACTGGCAAGATAATTATTAAACTTTAGTGCGCATTGCGAATCACACGGTGGACGTAACTTTATCAGCTGATTATGGCTCCCTGCGTCGTCTGCTAGCCACACCGTGTTCGCTAGTGTGCGAACGTCCTGCGCGCGTCCTCAGAGGGCAGCCGTTGTGTTAGCACAGCATCAAATGCTTGTACGTATGTCTGCACGATATAAACAAGCATTTCAATTTCCAAGGCTTGTATGCAGACTAATAAGTGAGCAAGACACGCAAATTGGGCGAGTTGGTGAGGTTCTATGGTAAAAATATAAAGCCGCGCTTTTTTAAACACAAGACGAAGGAATGGAGGGACACATGCGTCTCTTCTTTTCTTCGTCTTGTTTTTCGTCTTCGTCTTGTGTTTAAAAAAGCGCTGTTTTATATTTTTAATAAGTGAGTGCATGCACGTGTCGGTATGGAGGTGTGAATGCAGAATTTTTGAGACACAATTATTATTTGATTTTATTTATTTAGTACTCATAGCGCCCATACAGGCATTACAGTGGGGGGGGGGGGGGGTTGTACAGAAGAAGAACAAGCATGAAAGTTGCAGGTGCAAATGAAAATGTAGATTATTCTACGCCGACACAAACGTACACAGCTGCGTCGAACAGCTACATCAAAAATGTCGTATACATTGGGAAAACAATCTAAAATAAACAGAAAGCACAGTGATAATAGTTAACGGCAATGCGAACAGTAATTACAACAAAGCGCGGCAGTGGTAAATATATAGTACAGCACAAGATGCAAAGGAAGCACTAAAAGAAAGCAACACAGTTTACAAATGGGATACAGTATAGATTATGGTGATTACCAGGCGTACGCATGATTTCTTTTAAGGCTCAGTGGTCAAAAGATTCAATAATTTTTATTGCAGAAAAGAATGCGTCATTAGACGAAATTCCTACAATTGTGGAAGGAAGTCGATTCCACTGACTGATAGTTCTGGGAAAAAAAGAGTTGCTGAAGGACGATGTATTGCATTTATATTCTCTTATCTTAATTGTGTTCGTGATCTTTGCGTGTTGATGTGTAGTGAGGCCGGTTAATGTATACGTCACGGGGAATTCGAGTACGAAAATAATATATGCTGTGTAATAGCTTCAGTCGAAATGACGCTCTTCGCATGCTGCAGAGACTTCCATTTTAATATCGCCTTAGATTCCGTTGCACTAAACTGTCTGTCATACATGGGTATATTAAGCACATATCTTGCCGCCATGGACTGAACTTTTTCTAATCTTTCTTTGTTTGATGCTGTTGAAGGGTCCCACACGCAGCACGCGTATTCACTGATCTTACGTATGTTTTATATAATAACTCCCGGGTTTACTGTGGAAATGCACGTGTATTTCGTCGCCAAAATCCCAAACTCCGACAAGCTTTGCCTACGGTATAATCCACATGCCGACTCCATGATAAAGGGGGGCAAAAGTAAACGCCTAGGTATTTGTATTCGCACACCATTTTTACCGGTGAGCAGTTTATTGTGTATTCGAATTCACCTGGACTTTTTTTTTTCTGGTGAACCTCATGCACGCCGTTTTCTTAAGCTTCAGTTTCATTTCCCATCGCTCACACCATGCGTGTATCGCACATAAGTCGTTTTGGATCACAGATCAGTCAGTTTCAGAGGTAATTTTGCGGTATAATATGCAGTCATCTGCAAATAGCCTAATATGATATTGTACGTTTTCGTTAATCTCATTGATATAAAGTAAGAAAAGAAGGGGTCCCAGTACTGATCCCTGAGGCACCCCTGACGTTACATCAGTTATTGCAGACTGTTCGCCGTTTACAACTACGCATTGTCGCCTCTCACGTAAATATTCAGCAACCCATGCAATAACTTGGGGATTAATGTCAAAGCTGGACAGTTGTTTTCAGTAATAAGTAGTGCGAAACGGTGTCGAACGCTTTCTGAAAGTCGAGGAAAATACAATCAACCGAAGAGTTATCGTCCAGTGCTGCTGCTAAAACATGTGTGAACTCTACCAGTTGAGTGACGCACGATAGTTCATGTCTAAATCCGTGCTGGTTTGAGTTCAGTAAAGAATTACTATCTATATGCTTAACAATGGCGATATATAAAACGTGTTCAAGAATTTTGCAGCACACAGAAGTGAGTGAAATGGGGCGGTAGTTATTGATAACGTTGCGCGGGCCAGATTGAGCAATTTATTTATTTATTTGATTTGTATACATACAAGCACAAGGACACAGAGAAAAGAGGGAGAGAGCAAGCTGGCAACTGCCACCAGAAGGGGCACAACGCCTGCCTGCTCTTTCGGGAGGAGGGAAGAGACAGAGGAAAGCAACCGATGCCATTTTCCAATCAGTCGGGAGAGAACTGTGTTTTAAGGACTTTTCGTAAATGACTGTTCGCAATCTCGTGAAGTGTTGGCGATTTAGAAATCCTTGTGATACCAAGCATGAACTATAGTCTGCAAAGGCCAGTTAGCAGTAAAAAAGACCTCAAGTCACGCACTTCTAGAGAGGTACACGGATTCATGCAAACAGAAAAGCAGAGTGCACGGAGTTCCACTTCCACTATAATTACACAGAAATACAGGCTTTTTTTTTGTAGCCGCTACAGCAAGAAGTATATTGGTTCAGTCGCACAACACCATTTATATTGTAGTATGGGCAGAACACAACCTATAGCACGTACAAATAAAGCAAGAAAAAAAAAAACATCGAGCACAGTCGAAAACACGACTGTCGCCGAAGGCCAGTACCCCATTGATTGGCGGATTGCACTTCTCATACACGTAATAGGAACGTTAGGACAGCTTCGTGCATTAATGTGGCAACGGAGGGCGTATATACCACCATTGGGCTGTAGTCAACGCGCTTTCTTGGATATGTGCAACACTTAATTGGATATGTGCCGCCGACCGCCCATCCATACTACACTGCTAACGCCGCGACGGTGAGCCCAATCTCGCAACAATGTGTTGCGAGTAGGCCAAGTAGGCTGCACCAACATAACCGGGCGGAAGGAGGCTTTCTAAAGACGACATTTATGTGTACACACGCGGGGCAGCTGTACCGATTGTTATTGTATGGACGTAACCCTAGTGGACGTGTGATACAACAACACGGGCACGCAAACCGTACTTACATCAAGTTCGATGGAGACCTGCAGTTATTTCACTAACCGTGATTGCCCCAAACTGAGGTTGACAGCCTCAACGAACCTAAGGAAAAGGCAGCACCCGAGACGATGGCTGAAGGCAGCGTGGCTCCGGCGGAGGCCGAAATTGACGTCTTCCTAAAGTGCGTCAGCTGGCCTGTCTCGACAACAGAGCTGCTGATACACGTAACAGTCCGGCAAAACAAACCACGCACGCCTCAATACATAAGTGATGCTGGTAAATCGGTGATACGACAGTGATACTGAATGTATGGCCGCTTAATTCAGCGAGCGGCCGTGCTGAATGTTACATTTACAGTGGATAGGTGTAAACGTCTAACCTTTCACACCGACCACAAGGTGACCACCCCTAACTTAAGGCCCGAACACACGTACGCGTTGCAGCACGTCAACGCGTGACTTTTTGACGCGGCGTCGCGCCCTCCCCCTATGGGGAGAGAGGGCGCGCGGCTACGCGAAGCTGCGCGCCCTCCCTCTCCATAGGGAGAGGCGCGACGCCGCGTCAAAAAGTCACGCGTTGACGCGCTGCAACGCGTACGTGTGTTCGGGCCTTTACGTCAAATATTCTCAGGGACAGTAGATTGCAAACAGCAAGAAGTTGTTTTAGTCTGCGCATAGGACGCGTAACCACGGAGGAAGAATTGCACCGTGGACCCCGTGGACGTAACGCTAGCGGTGGCTATAGTTACGTCTGGGCGTAACGATAGCGACGGCTACAGTTACGCCTGGACGTAACCCTAGCCGCACCGTTAAATAAAAGTGATGGTTCAAGTACACTTCGCCCAAATGACTTTTCAACTGTAAGCGATCGATCCACGCAAAGCACGCACTTACCACACATACACGTCCGCCACAGTACAAGCTGTGCGTCAGACAGACATTCACAAATCACGTAATTCATGGCCTTTATCTCATGCTCGTACAGCTCGTTATCATATCTTATAGATTTGGCAATGGTCCACTGAACAAGGGGACATCGCAGGAACGAAAGCGGCAACGACTTGCTACGACTTCTACAACATACACAACGCGATCACGTCCCTACGGTCAGAGGCGGTTCTCGTTAATGCGCACAGTTCACGCTCAATATCAACACCAGTACAGTAGTGCGTAGTGCCGTGCCTCCCCTGCCAGCACCCACCACGCAAGCCACACAAACGGGCCACGCAGAGCACGCACTTACCACATACACGTACGCCACAGTACAAGCTGTGCGTCAAACAGACACATTTCACAAATCACGTAACACACGGCCTTTATCTCATGCTCGTAGAGCTCGTTATCATTGCTTATAGATTTGGCAGTGGTTCACTGAACAGGGGGACATCGCAGGAACGAAAGCGGCAACGACTTGCTACGACTTCTACCACATACACAACGCGATCACGTCCCTACGGTCAGAGGCGGTTCTCGTTAATGCACACAGTTCACGCTCAATATCAACACCAGTACAGTAGTGCGTAGTGCCGTGCCTCCCCTGCCAGCACCCACCACGCAAGCCACACAAACGGGCCACGCAGAGCACGCACTTACCACACATACACGTACGCCACAGTACAAGCTGTGCGTCAAACAGACACATTTCACAAATCACGTAACACATGGCCTTTATCTCATGCTCGTAGAGCTCGTTATCATTGCTTATAGATTTGGCAGTGGTCCACTGAACCGGAGGACATCGCAACAAAAGCGGCAACGATTCGCTACGACTTCTACAATAATGCGCACAGTTCACGCTCATTATCAACATCAGTACAGTAGTATGCCTCCTCTGCCAACACTCACCACGCAAGCCACACAAACGGGCCTGAACGCTACTCTGCCGCCACCTACTTATACACTTCAAGCCAAGTCAAGCCGGTTTTAAGCGGCTATATGGGTGAACCGAACGCTTTGCCCACCTAACGTCTCCTGCCACCCGGTGGAAGGAGACACTGCCAGCGATTTATTATTATTATTATTTTATTAGTATTATATTTTACAATCAGGGCTTTACAGCATTGTAGAGGGGAGGGACAAAAAGCAGAACACAGGTGTAAAAAAAGATGATTGATCCCTCCGTCATAGGAATCGGAATAACGCGAAAGTAAAGCGTGCCCTTACAAAAGTAACTTAATGTTTACTGTACATTGATATAAGAGAGTTTGCACAATGTATATTGATGTCTGGCAGTTATAGCGCTGTTTAACGTGGATGCACCCACTTTGGTGATTGGTGGTACATCTCCATCCCGACGACTAACGTCCATGTTAAATGATTAAACAAACCTTTGTGGTAGCTGTAGTAGTTAACGGTGAAAGCGTAATCAGGGAACGAGGTGTGATAGCCAGAACAGCTTCGCATATTGGACGCAAAACTTGGTCGCCATCCCACGGCATGTTAAAATGTGACTGAACACCACCGCCGGACTAGAAGGAAACGCAAAGCGCGTCGTGCCGCCCACTGACCTCCATTAAAAAGGCTGGAGGGCGCATCCCCGCTCTGCGAGGCGGGCGCTTGTGAAGCCACCGGAAGGCCCCCTGTTTGTCCCGGAAGCTGGCGTCTTCTGTCCGTCTCAGTCTTGCAATTTAAATATTCCCGGGTGGCAGCTGTTATTATGATCGTTTATCTTTTTTATTTTTTCAAACTCTGCGATTACACCTCACTTTAGACGCCGACGAACGCTACACGAAAGATGACAGACGCTGTGCCGACACCATCCGAATACGGCGGAGTGCTGCAACGTACAAAATTCGTAAAGAAGTAATGAAACTTTGAGGTACTTACGCGTGAAATGTCTTCCCTGACGACTTTTCCCATCGATTCGTACAGTTTACTGCGCTAAAGGCGGGTATTTCTTTAAAAAAAGTAGAGAAAAGTTCTCTTCCGGGACAAAAACGGCGGCTTCCGATGGCTTCACGCCCGCGTTCTCGATGCGGCATCCAGCTCCTCCTAGTGGAGATCAGTGGTGCCGCCTTGGTAGCCCGGCCGCAACTATTCTCGGGGCGAGCGCGTGAGCGGGGAACGCGGTGTTACAGCCAGGTGGGGCAGGCGCGCGTCGCAGAGCTATTTTGGTTTGCATTAGAGTGATGCTATGAGAGAGGCCGACGCTTTTACGTCGCTTGGGCTAAGATCGCCACCTCGCGGTGTGTTAAGGGACTGACAAAATTGAACTTCTATTGAAAACGCGCCGAATGGGACGGACGGGTAACGCGTTGCAGCTGCTAATCGCGGAGGCCGCAGTAATGAAGAATTACTTTATTTTACCGCTCCCAGAGGGCAACAACCCGCCGACCGGGAGAGTGGTAGATATAAAAGGTGCTCTTGTAATGGCGCCAGAGTCTGTGACCGTGGCGCAGTAGATTGCGTGCCCGGCATCTGTTGTTGCGGACCGAGCGGTCGTGGGTTCGATGCCCGTTGACGGAACTTTTTTTCTTTGCCATCTGATCGAGTAACTTTTCTACGTCATTTCCGTAACGGAAATACGTCAATGAAGTCTTGGTGGACCCCGGCATAAAACACTTTCGTGTTAAAAAACTAGCCAAAGTACAGAAAGAACGAAAGATTCAATAATAAAAACGAGAGAAAAACGCGTTATGAAGTACAAGTCATGAAAACAATGAAGCGCTATCGCATGAGCGGCGTTCAATGCATAATATATGGAAGATGTTAATGCCTGAGGGAACGCATCCGGCTTAGTTATACTGGCGATTGATGCTGATAGAAGATTCCAGCCACGACATGTGTTCGGAAGAAAAGATTGGGAAAAGGTGAATGTGTTACTTCGAGGGATATGCACTTTGTTGGGGTGATCTATGCGGAGGGATATGATATTTACGTTTGGAGCGGCCGCCGCAACGAACATTCGAAGCCGACACTACACTGTTGGAGCGGAGCAGGAGAGAATAGCAGAAGGCGTTGAACCAGACCCTTGGCTCACGCTTCAGGCATATAGTATATAGGATGCTTCACTAGGGTAGTAATTCGGGCCAGTCGTTCGTTAACGACCGTCAAAACAAAGCGTAAACAACGGACAAACACAAAATAGCGTACGAGCGCTAAATGAAACTTCTGAAAAATAGAAGTGAGCGCTTGTTTGCAATTTTGTGTTTTCCCGTAGTTTACGAGCTGTTTAGACGATTATACAGGAAGCCTTTATTTAATGTGAAAAAAGAGTACTCGCTATCCAGCAAGCCAGCGAGGCGGCGAGGAGGCAAGACCTCGACATCCCCACGTGGGAGGCCTATAGGCCCAGCCAGCTTAAGTGCTGGTTTCAATAGAAGTCTATATCACCTCCTTCTCCTCCTCGAACTCTTTTTTCACATAACAAAACATGACAATGGGCTAGTTGATTAAACATGATCAACTTTCTTTGCGCAAGCAACAAGAGGCACTAGACATTGCGAAGAAAGACACATAGAAAACAATGCGCTGATGCGTTCTTTATGTGACCTTCTTCACAGGGTGCAGTACTTTTTGTATTTTGCGCAGAGAAACTTTGATCGTTTTCCGCCATTTTCTACTTTCGCGTTTCTGTGACAGTGTCATAAGCCTGTACAAGTGGCGAAAAAAGCCTAAGGGAATGACTTGTTGTTCTCGAACGAATTGCAACGAAATGCAACGCTTCAACAGCGACAGCCATCGCATTCGGTTGAATTTCATTACTTCGTAATTATTACTAGAGGCCGCTTTTTCGAAATCTCAATGTTCGGATGGGTTTCTGGCACGAAGAACTTCAATTCCCCAATTTGACACAGTCACCTAACTCCACTAATTTAAAAGTTAATTCAACTTTCTTAATTACTGTCTCAAGTCATGTCTCTAACCATCTTAAGATGCCTAGCGCTACAGAAAAAGTCATTCACTCATTTTGGACGTCTCAAAAGAATATGGCACTTGCGTTCTTCCATGTTTCTGTTTAGGTTTCGTCTTTGAATTTGGTTGAATTTCATTGCTTCGTAAATATTACTAGATGCCACTTTTTCGAAATCTTAAAGTTGGGTTGGGTTTATTGCATGAAGAACTTCAATTCTCCCATTTGACACAACCACCTAACTCCACTAATTAAAAGGTTAATTAATTTAACTTTTTTAATTACAGTGCCAAAGAATTTCTCTAACAATGTCAGACTCCCTGCCACAACAGAAAAACCAATTCTGAAGGCAGCAATCAGATATCGTATTTTCCTGATTTCTTGAGAAGGTTGGGCACATTTCTTGAAACACCCTGCATATAGCGCACTATATAGAGCCTCATATGCGCGGCTGGCGGACCTCTCGCTAGCGGCCCTCCAACCGCACATGACTGTTTTCATCCCATTTTTTTTCTTTATAAGTATGTTCTTGAGATGCAGAGGCATGACAGATCGAAAGCATATTTTTCGTGAGGTACCCTCTGCGGTTACCGTGTGTTGATACATAACCGTGAAACAAAAGCTATATTTCAGAATCGGCGTCCAGATTTTAGTCATTATGGGTGATACGAAATGACTGGTTCCCCAGACGTGAAAGAGAGACGTCCGTTTAATCGCAATACTAAAGGCGAACTGCTGCGCCGGTCACGTGCACGTGCCCTCGGTGCCCCTCGGTTTCCTCTTCTTCGATAGAGTCTGGGGCACTCCGAGTTGCTCCGTTCCGCACTATTTTGCAACAATTTGTATCGATATGTTGTTGGAATCCCCTTCAGAAATGATCCCGTACATGAGATATGGGAAAGGTCTCCTGCGAAATGACGGTAGTTTTTAAACCTGTTCCCCCCTGCCACGCTCCTATACCTTCGTCATTGCCCTAGCCCTTGTGGGAGTAAATTTTCGTGAATGCGCCCCGTTAGCTGAGGTGAGTTTGAGACTACTGATATGGCAGAACAAGACGAAAGCTCAGACGTTAACAATGTGGGCACACAAAGCAGGCTGTGCATGTCCATCTCGCGCCACATGACCACTGGGAGCCGTCACATAGTCACAGAAAAAGAATGTGCCTTTATAGGGATTCTATGTATCAAGACTCCGTGCAGTTTTCGTTTCAGAGGGGGGCTCTAACTTTCATCAACGTTTCCCCGCGTTGGAGCTCTGTGATCGCTCTTGCGATGACATCTCATAGGTATAATTTTATTATATTACATTTATTACTGCGATTACAGAGCAACGTTTGGGATATAAAATAATAACGAAAGCAAACAAAGCACGGAATAGCGAGATGTCACATATAAGCACCTGGTCTATTTACGTCTAGCTCACCCGTTTAAGATAAATCAAGTAGCTCGTATGCAAGAAGCAAAAGAAGTTCACTACCTATCCCTCATAAAACTTCTCCAAATACCTTGCCCCACATAAAAAAGGCGTTTTTTCAAGATAAAATGCGGAACAAGGCACATTAAAGAGAAAGCGTATGCGGAACAAGGCACATTAAAGAGAAAAATGATTTCTCTATTATCAGTAAATTACTCTTTTACCATTCCAAAAGCACGGCGCTCGCCGCGACAAGACTCTTGGTAAGACAGAAAACTCGCAGGGAAATGCAGGTAACGACGCCAACTTGAAATTTACGCAGAAAACACCGTGACGTCATAGATTCTGACGGTATCTACTGGGCCCTACGTGGTTTCTAGTGGGTAAAAATGAAGTACATTGACCTCTCATAGACTTCACATACCAAGGTTCTGGAAATTTCGTTGAGCCAATGTCCCGAAAATACGACTAATACAGTTTGAAATCAGTGACGTCACGTGCGGAGATTTCAGCGCGAAATTTCAAAATGGAACTTTGACCTTGATTTTCTCCTTTAATAATAAACTCATTCATGGTGCAATTATTAACTTTCGGGTTCTCAGAGTACACTTTATCGGTCTAAACCGATTCAGTGTTTCACTTTAGTGACCCCTTAAGAACGGAGCAAAGTCCAAGCCCGGCCCGACCCCGGCCCGCCACCTCAAACCCGGACCCGGCCCTAAGCCCGGAGCTTCAGGCCCGAGCCCGGCCCGGGCCCGCCGTGAAAACTACTTTACCCGGCCCGGCTCGGCCCGTGGGCCGGGCCGGGCCGTGTAAAGTAGTTTTCGGGTAGGGGTTTCGGGTTTTCGGCCCTAGCCCGTGCAGTGCTCTAACCTGCGGTTCTTTAACGTGCACCTCAATCTAAGTACACAGGCCTCAAATATTTTCGCCTCCATCAAAAATGCACCCGCCGCGGCCTTGATTCGATCCAGCGACCTCCGGGGCAGCAGTCGAGCGCCATAACCACTAGACCACCGTGGCGGGGCAAGCGATGAATCGTTCTGAAGTTCTAATGCATCACAGTTGATCTGTGAGGAACAAAATGCAATCGATTCAGAATCACAAGGCAGATTAATGCGTGTCTAATTTGCTGCCTAACTTTCTGTTTTTGCTCCACCAACACAGTAAACGACTCTCGCCCGCCTCACCCTCCTATTACTCAGTTATTCCATTCACTTCGACCTTGACTCTTACACGGGATAAACAGAACGACACCTGGTAACCGAAAACCACAAGCGGAGCACCGCGAAACAAGAACCCCATGCGAGCGGAAAATAAATTAGCGTAATGCCGACAGTGCCTAGCAGAATGTACAGGGCCAATCATAAAGAGCATCACTTTATACCATGCCTCCATAACGACACCAGCAGGAGTCAAATGACCGCATCTCAGAAACGTAAGCCGAGAGAATTAATAGCCACCACCAACCGCAGTGGGAGAGGGGCAGCACTGACGTGTTGCCTGCACCTCCATCATACTTTACGCCGCAGACTGGCCTTGCCTACGTATAGGATCGCAACGAAGGCAAGAGGCAAATGGGATGATGCCCTGCCGTGGCATCGGAGATAACGCGGTGGAAGCCGTTGAGTTATGGCATAGGGTGGTGACCGTGTGCAGCGTTCGCCGGAGGCCCGAAAAGGCGTCTTACCTCACTTAACCCTCCCCCATCAGCCTTCCTTCTCTCCTGTTGCGTAACAGCGGTGACCTGAAGGAACGTAGCAGCAACTATAGGAAAGAAGAAAGATGAGAGGGTCAGGCAGTCCGTGACAAGAGATGAATTGCCCGTGCGAGATAAATGAGAGTACGAGTAATTGAGACGCATTCGCATGTATTTACACGTCTAGCTGGCTCACCCCGAGAACGCCGGGTTGTTTATGGTGATGCACCTTCGGAAAGGGTAAGAATCGGGTGACGGCGCCAAGGTCAGTCAATTTTCACGGCAAACTTACCGCAGGGGCAGTGCCATGCTCTCTAGGTTACCCGCAATTGTAAGTAAATTTTACCCTAATTCACCGGAGGAGCGCCTTTCTGTTGAAGTGCGCAAATTTTGACGTCAGCCCCCTCCACTCCTTGAAAACCCTTTCCGCTGAGTCCCTTATGATCACTATGCAGGGCAAATATGCGGTAATAAAGGGGGGAAGGGGGTGACAACCTCACCCGCTGTGCCCATGCACGCCTATGTTATAAGCCGCTATGCGCGAGTCTTGCTCGTGGTAAGTGTACGGCTGTTTGGCCTACTTGGTTAGATACGTTGGAAGAGGTCACAGCGCTCTAAGAGATGGACAAGAGAGACCAACAGTACGAGTGCTATGGGAGCAACAAGGTTGAGAGTGACTTCTCCCTCAAGCAAACAGGAGAGGAGTAGGGTGAAGTCAACAACCACCCCCAGAACGATACCGCTACCGCTCGACGACGTCCAACGCGCAGCCCAGTTGCCGAATAAATACAAGCAGGGTTTCAACCGTGGATCGGCGACGGCCTTTCGGGTCAACCTATGATCGAGCACTGGCGCAGGCTGCTTAGGGATGAAGGAAAAGATCAATATATGCGGCGTCGGCTGGGTCGATCATGCAGGCCGCAAAGCGACATCGACGACGTTTTGCCGACGGTGTCTGTCTGTCACGGTGACCCGAGGCGGAGACGGTTGCCGGCGATCGATGAGGAAGGCGTAGTAGTCGCTCACACAATGGGATGATCACAATCGTCCTGGTGGTCGACTTGAAAAGGACGTTAGAAGACGAAGTGGTTTTGGAAGCACGCGAGGTCACTGTTCTGGTTGAAACAACTCGGGACGAATGGCCTCCACTGAGTGGGGTAAAGAGATAGATGGCTGGCGCGGCAGTAGGAAACGAAAAAGAACAACAAAAGAAAAACACAGCCATGGCAGTAAGAGTCATAGGAAACTAAAGCGACCCCAGTGCAAGACATAAAGGTAATAGAGTGGCACTCGCTCTGACTGGGTTGGTCAACTTGTGATTAACTGTGAGCCACCTTTCCCTTCACATTCCATGCAATGACTGACTCACCCACAGCCACACACCACGGCAATGTTTGTGCTTACGTTTGTGCCTGCGCGTGCGGGGTGTTCCACTCCCGTATAGCCCATGCTACAAAAACCACAGCACAATCACATACCCGTTTTCATCATCATCATCATCATTGGCAGTAGCAACATCATCATCCTCACAGACGCGTCGCAGATTCAGACCAAGTATAGAAGCAACAATATTTAGGCCACGAATGCCGTACTCGCGTATCATGAACCAGACCAGAGGGCCCAACATAGAGCTTGCAGATGACGTATACTTCACCAGAGAGTGTGTGAAGCCTTGAAATGAAAGCTGAGGTGTTAGAATTACAAGCTCCCCACTTCGCAATAACCGCCGGAGGCTAAACCGAAATGCGCCTGACCTTGTGAGGAACACAGTTCATGTCGCGACTGAGAAGAGAGCAGGAATATAATGATCTCGTAATTCGTCTTCACCGCACGAAATAGACTTTGCTATGAATCGATATCAACAACTTCAGAGCATCGCATATTGACATAGAACTATTGTGAGAAAAAGAACGAAAGCAAAAAAAAAATTGGGGGAGGGGCGAAGCACCTAGGAAACGGTGTTTCAGCTCAGCTAAGGTGAAACCTCTGGAGGGGCGAAGCATGCAGTGTGCGCTGGTGCATCCCACAGCAATACCACTCATAATGGGCAATGAGAGACAGAAGATTAGACAGAGAGACCCGCAGTCCGCTTTTAGTTAACGTGCACGCTGCGAATCTTTATTGTTCAACTACGCACAACAGAAATATTTCAGCCGCACTAAATTGCAGGTCAAGATCCGGTGCCTATATATACGGTGTGGCCGGTGAACGGTTGTGCAGCGCGAGCGGTCGGTTTTTTCAATCAAGAAACTCGCTAGCAGACGCTACCTGCGTCGGCGTTGTCTCTCGCGGGCAAGGGCGCGTTGTCGTTCCTTGCGAGCTGGTAGTTCAGCGTTCATCACAGAAAGAACGTTTCCATAGTCAACGCGCGCCGTTCGCTCTCTCTCGCCACACGGCGAGCGCCGCGGCGGTGGCGCCCTCTCTTGCGCTCAAGCAAATGAACCGTCCCGACAGCAGACGACGATGCACGATGCACGCCGACACGCCGAGACCCTCAGGTACTTCGCCCCTAAAACAAAGTGCGTAGACGAACGTGACAATCAAAAACGTCTGTTGCATCAGCGGCTCCTCGAAAGCCTTGAAGCACCGCCGCGTCTTTAGGACACGCACTTCCAAGAAAGTGACGCAAACTTAACTCAGTGTAAATGCTAGGCCAGTTATGTCACCTCGCGGGGCCACTGCAGAAAAACCCCGAGGGGGGTTGAAAGCTAGGGGTGTGGCGAAGGCTTTCAGTTTTAGTTTTTTGCGTAACCGTGGTCCGCCGCTGCTGACCCCGCGTCCGAGAAACAGTCATACGAGATTTCGCCATCCGTCGTTTAAAGCTCCCCGAAGAGAAAGGACATTTCCCAATAAATATGAGACGGGAAAGACGGTCGGGTGCTTGCGTGTGTTTGTGAATTTACTCATGGACGCGTAAACGTCTGTATTCGCTTCACGTTCTCGCCCTGTCAGACACACACCTGTCAGACACAGACCTGTCAGACACAGCCTGTCAGACACACGCGACTCATACAGTGAGACAAGTGCTTTCTGTAAAACTTCTTCGCGGGCTTGTGGGTGTTGTATCCCAGACGTAATTTTTTTAGCGCGAACAAGAAGAAAAAGAACGAACTGGCTGAGAAGATAATAATAATGTCTGGGGTTTAACGTCCCAAAACCACGATATGATTATGAGAGACGCCGTAGTGGAGGGCTCCGGAAATTTCGACCAGCTGGGGTTCTTTAACGTGCACCTAAATCTAAGTACACGGGCCTCAAACATTTTCGCCTCCATCGAAAATGCAGCCGCCGCGGCCGGGATTCGATCCCGCGACCTTCGGGTCAGCAGTCGAGCGCCATAACCACTAGACCACCGTGGCGGGGCGAACTGGCTGAGAAGAGGAGAGGCAGAGAAGAAGGCAGTGCACAGGGCAAGCGCTAATTAGCGCTTGCCCTGTGCACTGTCTCCTTCTCTGCCTCTCCTCTTCTCAGCCAGTTCGTTCTTTTTCTTCCTGTTTGCGCTGAAAATATGCCGTCTGAGAAGTGCTTTCTGTTCGGGAATTCCTGTCAGCCGCAGACAGGGGAGGCTGAGTCGAGGATCGGGACGGGTCGGTAGAAGGAATCGAGCAAGATTTGAAGGCAGAAGGGAGTGGCATTTCATCGCCAACAGGGCGATTGCGCGCGAGAACCTTCCGCGTTGGGCACGCCGGTATTGAGTACCAGCTTTAAAAAAATTTTAATAAAAAAATACACCGTTTCTTTCGAAGAATACGTAACCCGAAATAGCAAGTTGGAACTGCATATAGTGTATTTGGTTTCTCTCAATAGGGAGCTTTAGTATAGCGGTAAACAGCAAACGCAAGGATTTAGTGTTAGCGTCAGCGTTGCGTGCTCCAGACTGCGCATGTGCAGTCAGCGTATGGGTATAGAAACTCATTAGGAATGCCATCGGGCCCAGGGCTTTTCTTTATGTTCAAATTGAGCAAGAGGTTGAGGACGCCCTTAAGAGTATACGTTGTTGGGCTAGTTGGTTCATAATCTTCAAAATTGGCTAGCGCGAAAATGGACAAGGACTGAGAAGGAACACAGATGTACAGGACAGGCGCTACTCGCAACTAAACTTTAGTTGCGAGTAGCGCCTGTCCTGTACATTTGTGTTCCTTCTCAGTCCTTGTCCATTTTCGCGCTAGCCAATTTTGAAGATTGAGGACGCCCTGTTCAGAAATTTCGACGTCGGCCACAGGTGGCCTGTCTAATGGTGATTCAATGATTGGCAAAATTCCGTTGTCATCTGTAAACACTTATACAAAGTATTCATTAAAACTCCCAGCGGTAGGACCCTCCGTTGACTGAGTCAATGAGCGAGATTTCATTGATGGATTAACATATCTCCAAAACTTATCCGGGGCCTCCCTTAAAAATTTTGGGACTGTGAACGGTGAAGGTTCAATTGTCAGCATGGAGAAAGGAAAAAGTTAGGAGGAAGCATTGTGCAATGCGATAGAAAGAAAGAAGGAATGAAAGGAATAATCAAAGAAAAGAAGAAAAAAAAAAGAAACAAAGGAAGAAGGAAACAAAGAAAGAAGGAATGAAAGGAAGAAGGAAAGGAAGAAAGAAAAAAAAGATAGAAGGCAAGAAGGAAAGGTAGAAAGAAGGCAGGAAAAAAAAGAAAGAAAGAAAGAAAGAAAGAAAGAAAGAAAGAAAGAAAGAAAGAAAGAAAGAAAGAAAGAAAGAAAGAAAGAAAGAAAGAAAGAAAGAAAGAAAGAAAGAAAGAAAGAAAGAAAGAAAGGTAGTACGTCAGGCACGCACACAACAAGCTTCGTTTGCCCAAATTTCACGGAAAGGGGAAGTGCTCCTGAATTTCTTTTATCGTGGCGAAAGCGTTATGTGGCTTTGTCCGCGCTCCCATTCGCGCGACTTGCGCGACACTGTGCGAGACTTTGCGAGATACTGCGTTTTATTTATTTATTTAAAATACATCGCAGAGCTTCCGAAGAACCTTTGAGTGAGGGGGTATAGAGCAATGAGTAACAAAAGAAAACTAAGCAAAGGCAATCTATACAAAACGACAATACAGGTCAAAAGCAGTAAGGCAGTGTCCAAATGAAAATCGTTACACAATATTAAAATGTCTAGCTAGCCCACCAGTAAATTTCAAGCAAGTGTATTAAGGTGCCTGTTTAGTTGCTCACGAAAATGATTACGGTCACTGATTATAACAATTGCTTCGGGAAGATCATTCCATAGTGCAATGCGTAGCTTCGCGAGACCTTTGCGAGCCCCGCCTAAAAACCCACGTAACCTTCTCCGAGCGACCGGTGACGTCACATGATAACGTCCTTACATACAGTCACATGATGGCGTTAATTGACGTCGTTGACCGGTCAAAAGTGGGGCGATCCCGGAGGCAATACAATACCACGCGAGGCACTGGAAGCTCCAGTGGAAGTGTGACGAATGTTTGAATCGACTGACAACGTCAGAGTAATTTAATGCGTGTCTCTCACACTGCGACTCGCTCTGTCTTCCAGGAAATCATGCCCCCGATTGCAAAACTTAAGGCATTACCAAGTGTCAAGTGGGCCAGTTTCTTCAAGTGTTACGGAAAATATAACCTGCTGTCAATTATTTCCTTCTGTTTATCGTTAAACCTTAAGGCGAGCGGTAGCGCAGTTGCTCTCAAATCACAAGGTGATACATTTCACCGAAAAAAAAGACGTTCTTTTCGAGGAAATTCAAATAATGGCTAACACTCATCAACAAAGCGTGAATTAAAGAAAAACTATCACTTTCGAACGGCCTAGCGCATTCATCTTCGTCAAGCGGAGAGTGATAGGACGAGCGGAAAGAAGCTACCCTTCAGACGACTCAGTCGCGATACAGCGTTTAAAGTACGAAAAAACAATACGCAGATGTCCTCTATTTTCCTCAAGGTTATTCCTGACGAGGTAATCTTCCTATTTTCCATGTCTGAGCGACGTTGCATCTGCATAGACGTAGGTGCACTCCTAAGAATTTCCGCCTACATAAGGCAATTTTGAAGGAAAATGAAGGAAAATGAAGGATACTCTGACGAGGAACGGAGCGGAAAGTTCGGCACTTTGCTCGGAAAGGAAACTTTAACTGCGCAGTTCATACTCGTTATGCGCTTGGATTTACGACAGTGGAGGTTCGCTCTAAGGAAAAAAAAAATAGCATTTCTTACTCTTTTCAGTCAGTCTTGACTTGCCCCGTATATCACTCTCTTTAAGGAGAGACGCTAACTCCCTTTTCGGTCCCACGAATCTCCTAAGCGGGTATAATTACATCCAAAGAAAGTTCACGTGTCTCTTTAAAAAGGATCGTATACGCGGCATGCGAGGGCTCCCAAATGAGAGTCAAAAGACTCCTTTTCTTTCTTAGTGATGGAGGTGTATTACAGAAATCGTCCTCTAAGGCTCCATAGACACACGATAAAACAATAAAATATAACTCGTCACCCGCCACTGCTCGTTTTCTCCTCATGTATAACGATCTCGCGTATATTGTTAAAAAATTGAGAAAAAGAAGTTCTCAGCTAACGGAACTTTTCTTTAAGTCTTTCTTCTCACGCCCACTTAGCCCATCGTGCGCCCGTGTGGCTGGAAAGGACCGCTTTAACGAGCGCACCGAGTATTTTGAGACAAACGCCCCCTCAAAACAATGAAAGCAGCGCATACCGTTAGTCTAAATTGCGTCTGTTTCGTAAACGAGCAACGACTGTAGCTCGCGCCAAGATTAAAAAGAATAAGTTATAAAGTAAGGAATAAGAATAAGGTCAGGAATATGGCTCTACGTTTTCTTGGCACGTGCGGTACTAAGCATTAGGAAAAGTAATTTCGTGTTCCTGATTCCTTATACGGCGCAGTTTACTTAGAGAGTACAGACACCGAAGTGTATGTAGGTTCGGATCGGATCTTCTCGGCACACTTTCATGAAGTGCTGTCCAAGTCGTCCGTAAAGATAAAAAAGAAGAAAAAAAAAAGATGAAATAAACATGTCTGAAAAAGCACAGAGATAGCTGAAGCAATGCATAACTTAAGTAAATGCATTGGCGTCGTTACCGAGGGAAGAAGCAACTTTCGCGCACGGCATACGATATTTTGTGATTCGCGTGACGTCGTTAAATAAAAAAAGAATCTCTCAATTTACGTCGAGGCTCGTCGTCTGTTAGCCCGGATGACGCTTCTGATTATAGAAACCGCTTATTCGTAGTCCTGGTCTGTTTTTGCGGGCAACGTACGTGAAAAAGAGCGGGCGAGAGAAGATGAAAGAAGGAAATCAAGAAGCCATTAGATGAGATAAACGGAAAGATAAATAAAAAAACTGAGAAGAGGTGGCGAAAAAATAAAGGGGAGACGTGGGCCACGGCCGCTGGATAAAAAGCGCACGGTACGGCCTGCCGCGTCGGGCGCCTTTCTATGGGAGAGCGCGTGTTGGCCCTAGTTGCAGTTGCGGCCGCTGCGGCGCGACGGGGCGGGGAAGGGGAAACGGGTGCCGGCGGCTCCGTTGGGGCAGCAGCCGCAGCAAATTAGTTGGTGATGGTCGCAACAGCGATCTCACTCAGCTATTCCAAGCGGTTTTTCTCCATCTCATCTATCGCAGTCACGACATATCATGCATTCAGTTGAGTCCGTTCGCGTAATCTGGGTAAATAGCCACTTAAGTTTCCGTGTACGTGCCGAGCTCCTGGCACGTTTTTTTTTCAGGACTAACTTTTTGCTTTGTGTCTGAAAGAATATTCCACAATGCACGTAGCAACATTATATGGCGCTGAATGTGTGAAAAAGTGGTTGTTATATTTATGTGCGTGTAATGAATGCATCGTTTGTTATTTTAACGTATTGATTTCCGTGACATTTCTTCAGCACCTTTCTGAAAATGCTTGACAGGTATTTATTTGAAACATCTGGTAATACACGTTCATGTTCTTTATACACAGGAAGTGCATGTAAAAACATACTTTGAGTCTGTTTCATGATGTCTGATACATGGTACTGTGCCGAAAAGTAATTCAGCTTCGGATGCTTGATACTAACGGATTCTACAAATATAGTGACGCACTCCTCGTAACTTTGTTGAAAAGGCTGCGGAATTATATATTCATTAGAAGTGACGACCACATGACGGAGACTGCCAGAAGACAATCACGTTCGTGTGCAACGAAGATTCGCCAGTGCCTGTACAGCGGCTAACGTCAAAGGACCAAGACGAAAGGTTTTATGGTCTGCACAGACTGGAAGTAGACATGGGAAGCCAAAATTTGGGCTCACAAGCAGGCGGCATAACAAAACAATAATAAAAAATAAGAAGAAAACAGAGACGAGTATAAGGAAAGCGTTTACCTCCGCCCCCCCCCCCCCCATTTTTTTTGTTTTTTTACTGTATAGCTGTCAAAAGCGACCTACCTTAACTTTGTCCCTGTGAGTCGCTCGCAATGTGTGTGTTGGCTGCCACGTATATTTCTTTGAAATTAAATCTTGTCGTCGCCCACCAGCCGCTTTTATGCACTATTTTGTCTCCGCATGTTTTGCTGAGGTAAGTTTGAGTCTGTGGCCCGTACCGCTAATGACCACAGATAACCCAACTCTCTGAATAAAAGGAGTACACGTGCTTTTCACGGCAACCAACATCAGTGCCACATGGCATTGCGGGGCAACGCACGCCACCGCAACGCGACAGCGTTCGGAAACAACCGGAACCGATGACAAAGGTGCTGCGGGCTGAAAGGTGGGAACTAAAAAAAAAAAAAAAAAGAGAGAGATAAGAGAAAACGGGAAGGTGGTGTCACGGCCGCTGGATTTCAACGACGTTTGCAAAGCCGCCGTTTGCAGCTGGCAGGGATGAGCCCTGAATTCATAATCAATAAAATAACTTCTCACATTTTGTCCAGATTTTATGTTCCTACGAAAAAACTGCGCGAAATAAACAGGGACAAGTGAGACACACGCACAAGCGCAGACTAGCAACTGGAAGTTTATTGAAGGAAACACAAAAATATAAGTAACAAGAAAAACCACGTGAACGATTAGAGGTTGGCGGTTAGATAATCTATCTCTAGTTTATGTAACGTAAGCGAAGGCCTTGCAACACACATGCTGCCATACTTGTGGATGTAGAATGCCTCAGCCACTTCTCGCGCTGTCCTATCTTTATGCCTTGACAACACCTTTGTTTCATGCAACAACGGGTGACATTTGCAAACTTTGCAATGCAAGCACAGATTTGATGAAGGCTGCGCTTTCAGCGAAGCCCTGTGATCCATTAGACGATTGTTCACACACCTCCCGGTCTGCCCGATGTAGCATTTTCCGCAAGACAAGGGGATGTGATAGACAACACCCTTGCCGCATGCAACTAACGCCTCCCGATGTTTAACTTCACATTCATTCCACTTTTTTCCTTTGCCTTCGACTTTCCTATCCACTGCTGCGCAGACTCGGCCCAACTTGTTCCTAGAAGAAAAAACCACCTTAACACCATACCGGCTTCCCACCTTTTTCATACGGTGGGAGAAAGCATGAAGATACGGAATGCAGGCGATGGGCATATCTTTATCAGTGGCCACCCTGTCGCCACCACCCTTTCCTTCCTGTTTGAATTTATTCAATAATCTTTCACTTATACAGGCTAAGTTTCCTTCAGGAAAGTTTGATAACTTAAGTCTTTTTATCTGGTTATCGAAAGCCACCGACATTTGATGCGGGCACGACTTGCGCAATGCAGATTCTAAGCACGAAGCGGCTATACCGTTCTTTACTAACTTGGAGTGGGAAGAACGGAAATCGAGAATGCGCTTAACCGACCGAGGCGAATACAACCAACATGTGTGCTCCTGCCCAATCTTGATTTTCAAGTCCAAAAATTGAATACAATCGTCTTTTGGGACCTCAAAAGTAAATTTCAAACCCCGCCCCTTCTCCTTGAACATTTTGAGCACATTGATTCTAGCATTCACGCAGTTGTTCTTTTCAACAAAAACAAGAAAATCATCGACGTAACGCATAGTCTTAAGTGCTACACATCCCAAGGCCACTTCGAGGTCACAATCAATCCTACCTAGGTACACTTCACTCAGTACCAACTCGCCCAACACTCAGTCCTTTTAAATTTTATGTTCACTGTTGAATTCGTTACACGATCATGAAAACGGCGTAACGGGAAGAAACAGAACTACTGAAAAGCGCAGGAATGCAAGCAGTTGTGTTCGTGTGTTTTTCAGTCTTTTCATCACTCTTTCCGTCTGACCGTTTTGATATTATTTAACCGTATTAGCTCGCCCAACTGTCAGTATTGAAGATGTAGTCACTGAAATTTCAAAGTGACTCGAATCTCCTTCTATGAGAAGGTCGCACATATGATAAGCATTATTTCAAGGCAGTTGCATGCGATACCGTACCGCATGTGTACTATAAACATGTTTGGAAGAAGGAAGAAGTTTATCTTATTTCGTGTCAAATAAACAGTGGCCGCTGCAGTTTCTGAGATCACTTTTTCGAAGTAAAATGATTAATTCTGAATCAACATACTCAGAGCCAAAATAAAGAATTTCGATGCATTAGGAAAGGTGCAGCGCCTCCAGGTTGGTTAGTTGTGGTCTTCTAGGATACCAGAAAAATATGCCCACGCGATTACTTCCGCAAAAAGCGATCGGTGCGCGATGTTGCTTCTTTGGCAAGGCAAGAACAAAAATTCCCAAGCGCTGCAAGAATGAACAAGAAATATCGGTAATTAACTGATTCGTACACGCTAGATAAATTTTAGAAGAGGATTTCGGGCGTCACATGAAGACGCACGCGCCCAAGCATAACTGCCGCAAGCGCGCCGCGCATGTGATCCCGCGGGCGTCCGCGAAACCCGTCCCCGCCCGGTGGCGCCGCGGCGGTGCTCCGGGAAACTAGGCCCGTCACGCCGGTTTCGGAGCACGCGGCAGGCCGTACCCGTGCGCTTTTTATCCAGCGGCCGTGCGTGGGCTTACAGCCGGGCCATCCGTATTGTGTGCTGCTGACAATGGAAAGAAAAGACAATACATGACAAAACAAAACGGCAGAGAAGCCACCGGACAGCAGAGATAGTAAAGATAAGAAAGGGGAAGCGGAACCAAAGAAAAGGTGGTACATTGGTGGCAAATCGTGAGCCAACCTTCAAGAAGGCGGCGCTGGAAGTATTAAGCGAGACGAAGTTTTTCTAGCGCACACGAATTTATATTCGGATAAAGAAATCTATAAGAACTTGCGTGTTCGACTTCCTTGAAGTCGTCACTAATAGCTTTGCGTGTTCGCTAACAGTCCAGTCCTGTTGTTCTCGATATCAATACGAAAACAACCCATCACGGTCTGTGGCTTAGGCAGAAATTTATTGTATGGGGGAGGCACGCCCTTAATCCGACGTCGAGTCCGGGCAAGTAAGTGTGTTCGAGTGCCAGTTAGCGCTTTTCATCCCATGGCAGCAAAAAAATTTCGGTGGGCCACCCCCTAGCTACGCAGCTCGCCACGGTGGTCTAGGGGTTATGGGGCTCGACTGCTGACCCGAAGGTCGCGGGATCGAATCCCGGCCGCGCCGGCCACATTTCCGATGGAGGCGAAAATGCCTGCGACCCGTGTACTTAGATTTGGGTGCACGTTAAAGAACCCCAGGTAGTCGAAATTTCCGGAGCCCTCCACTAAGGCGTCCCTCATAATTATATCGTGGTTTCGGGACGCTGAACCCCGAAAATTATTATTATGAATATGAAAACAAGCTCACAGTTGAGCCGCAAGGGCGACGCATAGAATGCGATTACAAAAAGTAGAAATGTTATACGAAGTAAGGCTAGCAGCTCACTCCTTTAATAGGGGCTTTTAGCTTGCACGCATATTTTTTCACGTTACCGTGTTAGCGGAATACCGGATTACGTTCACCGTGTTACCGGAGCGAATGTTCTATAAAAGTTTTAGCTTCTCATGCGTAAACGTTTACGTACGTACGTAAATGTACAGCTTTACGTTAGCGCCAACCACTAAATGAGGATAATAACTGCGTTCAAGCTATATTTAATTAAGATCACATTCAATCACCGCTGCGGCAAAATCGCAATATAGGTTTTTAGCATGTATGGCATCCCGGTATACGCAACGTGATATAGGAATACCGGGTTACCGAACGACGGTGCCGACACCTTATGACACTTCGTGCAACCACAATCATGGACACGTTTGTTTTCACCTGGTGTTCTTGGGGGAAAGACTGATTAAAGAGGCAACTCCTTCGTAATTACACCGCTACAAGGCATTTACACCAGAGTAGAATGCACCTTGTTTATACAAGAACAATTTTTTGCTTGCCTGGTACATCTCGGCCCCGCTAGATGGCACCAGCTCTGCGCCCTCTCAGCGGCTTTAGGCCTCTCGCGTTTACGCCTTCGGTATACTCTATATCATTCTAGCTTCGGTAATCCGGATCAAACAACAGGGTTGTAATTGGCGCTCCCACGTCGGCCTACGCTGACTCGGCATCTGGAGTCTCCGAAAAGCGGATATTGCGAGCATCCACGAACGGATGTGAATTCGCGAGCTATGGCCACAAAAGTAAAACGTGAAAGCATGTCTACGTACTGTAAAGGCCCGCGCATGCGCAGATTCCATCCGGTATCCGGTAACACGATAACGTAAAAATGTATACGTACAAGCTATAAGCCCCTAGTGTCCAATCTCGCGTAGCTCTAAAAAACACTGGCGTAAGGGGATACGGCCACTCCAGGGAGTGGAGCTGTTCTGTTCTGTTCTGTTCTAACTGTTTTGCTGTGGAGAGGTTGAGGTCCATATTGCCTCGGCTACTCCATATCACGAAGTTATGCAGCGAAAAAAAAAAGAATAATACTGAACGGTACCTAAACATGAACAATCCGCACACTGAAACCACATCAAATATCCTACCAATACACAATTTGCTTGCAGCAGTTCACACTGTCATAAACTGTTCACCCGCACACCTTCCTCTTCTACTATCAGTATATGCACTAACACCTTTCATATAAATCAATCCCTGGCTGTCTATCACAGGCGCTTATCCAGTCCGGTCTCCACTAAAAAATCTGTCAGGAAGATGTTCGCCTTTTTCTGAAGATGCATCTCAGGCCATGGTCCAAGTAATTTCTTTAATGTGAGGGGCCGTCTGCTGTTTTCATGCTATCTGTCGCCTCAACGTGAAGTAAGCGCTGAGAGCACAGCACGTAGATGAATTGGAGCAGTCTACTGACATCTGTCCAGATAGCGTGTGTGTCAACTCACACGCGCTATCTCGACCGAGGTTCGCAGTTGCTGCCTAAGCGACGCAACCCACCACCTTCCACCCAACGGAGCCGGCGCCGCGCCTGGCTGCATCTTCCGCAAGCTTTCGTTCGCACATAGAAGATATGACGCACGGCGCGATGTTATCGATTTGGATTTTGTACAGAACATGACGGCGACGGCGATGGTAAGAATGCGCCTCGAGTGTCCACAAAGTTGCTGTCACAAAAACAGTGAATAATTAAGGAAATAAAGAAAACTCACAGGGTCCCTCCGCACACACCTAAGACGACTGGAAGGCGAAAGCCATCTTTTTCTTGTCAGTCGATGTATCGTCTCTGCACCACCACCCTTCCAATACTTTCTGCACTTAATGTCGTTGTGCACTATGTTCAAGATCAGAGGCACCTCACCTCGTTTTGCACTGCCTCCATGAACGGCCCACTGTTGGCCAATCTAAGATGCATGCATTGGCGTCATCGTGTTACGGCGGTCTGTGACGCCATCACGTGATATTTTTTTTTGCATCACTGGTGTGGAATCCGACGGGAGACGCCGACGCGGGACGCCTGTCAATTTTCGTGTTTGATTTTTTACCAGAATGTATCCTTCTATTTTCTATTTTCCTCTTTGCCATTTTGATATTTGCTATTTTTGTATTTTTTTGCCTATCATAATCTGTTGTTTAATCAGGAACATTGTATTGCCTCTTTGTACTTACAAACTTGTTCGTTATTATTTTTACCACTCCCCTCTGTAATGTCTGTTGACCCTGAGGGTAAAATAAATTAAATAAATAAATAAAAAATAGGCTCTTCGTGTTAAAAAATAAACGAAAAAATCACAGCACATCCACAAAATGAATGATGATAAAGGAGGAGCTTGCTCCTGAGGTTAAATCCAGTAAACCGTGAATCCACTGTACATCTTCTCAATCATCATAAGTGTGACGAGAGTTGTTGTGGTGTGATTGTATATACACGTTATATACACAATGTTTATCATTCATATATCGATGCACTATATACGCAAATTTACATATTGATGCAATTTATACATTTTGTTCAAGAGCTTATTTACGGATCACATAAGCTCGGGGGAACGTTTTCTTTTCAGTATAATGTCTTCATCTGCTCGCGGGCTCTCACCTCGGAGTTCGCTTGTGTTTGCGCCCGCTTCGCTGCGGCCTCGCGGGCCCGTGCTGCCTCCGGGTCCGCTTGTCGACGAGCCCGTTTAGCTTCGGCATCGCGAGCCCTCACTGCCGCCGCTGCCTCGGTGCTGGTAGTAGCTTGTGCTTGCTGTCGGCGTTGGCGTCTCTCTTCGGCCTCGCGAGCTCTCACCGCATGGTCTTGGCGGCGAGCCCGCGCTGCTGCTGCATTGCGAGCCCTCCGCGCTGCTGCCTTGGCTTTTCTTTTTTTTTTTTCAAGTTTTTTCTCAAGTGCACGATTCAAGGGGGCGTGCTCTGCTCTCGGAGGAGCAATGAGAACTAGCGTACACGGCAGGAGGGACAAGAGACAACCCCCAGCCAAAGGACCAAGGTCCTAAAAGTAAGCGTACTGCACTTCTCGCGCAAACAAATTTGGGTGGAAGTGCTTCAAGGGAGCCTACGCTGAATTTCATCCAAATTATGTGCTTTTCGGCATCATTCATCAAAATTTATGTGTCGCCTCTGTGCAGTGTACTGCACAGCTTCTCCGATCATCCACGTATACAGAGTGCAATGGCCCACGAATTCCTTCATTTACAAAGTCACAGTTTCGCCGCAAGGGCGAAGCAATGAATGCGATAGCAAGAAACCGAAATGTCACACGAAGAACGAGAAGAAGCTCCATACTTGCAGCGCCTGTCACAGTTGTTACGTCTTTGTGCTTCAGCAACGAGCTGCAAGTGTCGACAATGGAAAATCAGATGCTCTTAGATATTTCCTTTTCTTTTAAACTGCGGCGCGTGGAGTGACCCCCTGCGTCTCTTGCCACACGGAGCCGTCTGATGCAAGGTGTGCCCGGTGTTCTTTGTTTTTTTTTTCTTCTTCCACATTAGGAGTGGGTACAGAAGAGAGCCACTTTGTCGCGCGCGTCTAAAGGGCATTTTTCAAATTGGAAGAAAATTAGGAGCGTTTCGTGACAGAAAACACGCTCAAGCTCCTCCGAGATTTGCTTACCACCAGCGGTAAATGGTGTATATAAATAACTCACCGTTATTTCGCCGGCGCATGCATTGGGCATGGTTGAGTTGTCTAATGCAGCGCAACGGCGACGGCAAAAATCAGCCGAGAGTGTCCATATAATTGCTGTCGCAATAAAACAAAGATACACAACAAACACATCCATACATCCATCCATTATATAATTGCATGCAATACAACGCGATATCGACCAACCGACATTGACATCGAAGACAACCGTAACATGGGAAGGTTAGACAAACAGAGCATTGCTTTCTGGGAAATCCTGTAGTTCTTGTTCTATTTTCTATTTATATGGAATATATATATATATATATATATATATATATATATATATATATATATATATATATATATATATATATATATATATATATATATATAGTAGTGGGAAAAGAATCACGCGGACCCCGATAGAATAAGGAATGAAGAAAGAAACTACGACTTTCGTTGGTTTGGCACTGTATATTTTCACTAACGTTTCGTCTGGTGAACCAGACTTTGTCAAAGTCTGGTCCACCAGACGAAACGTTAGTGAAAATATACAGTGCCAAACCAACGAAAGTCGTAGTTTCTTTCTTCATTCCCTATATATATATATATATATATATATATATATATATATATATATATGTGTGTGTGTGTGTGTGTGTGTGTGTGTGTGTGTGTGTGTGTGTGTGTGTGTGTGTGTGTGTGTGTTCAGCAAGAAATATACGAACAGCGCGCGAAAACTACGTGGAAATGTTGAATTCTCGAGGCAGCCTACATTAAGTGTCGCGGTATACTAAGCAGCATATTTATGACTCTATTTTGTTAATGCAATATACAGCATTCGCACTCTGCTTTGTGTAAAGCAGTATTATGCAACAACAAACGAAAAGCGCTGCGGCTGACAGATAGAATCTCCACCTCGCGCTGACAATTGTAACATACCAAGAGCAAACAGCCTCCATTGCAGAGTCGATGAAGTTGACCTTTACAACTGTTTCTATATATACGCGACCCTTCAGAGAGCTTGTGCAAGCGACACATGCCGCATCAAACAGGCGACGCGGTGAGGCGAAAAAAGAGTCAATATTTGCTTCTCACGTTCTGGAAAAGCATTGAAAAGAATGCACGGGAGGTCGGTCGGTGTCACTCTCTAGTATGCCACGAAAACCGAGAAAGAAGAAAAAAAAACACAGCTTGAACTTAACTGAGAGCTTTATGGCAATATGTATAAATGTTTCCGAAGCAATATCTTCCTTTGCGAACTTCGTGTTTTTCTCTTTTAATGCAAGGTGTTGGCGACGTCTTGTTTTTCGAAGCGGGCTCAACAACCTCTCAACGCACGACCTCACGACTCGGTCTGCAATGCAAAAAAAAGAGAGACGAAAAAACTGCTAGGCGCTGCATATTGGTTCACGTCGTAACTCGCGCATGGCAAAGCCACGCCTATGGAACGTCGGTACGACCCTCTGAAACTTGCGTTGTTGGAATTGTGAACTATAGGCACTTCTTCACAGAAAAGGAGCCAGTGGGCATATCTGAGATTTTGAACAAGGCGTGCGTTTGCCTGCGTCCGCTTTTCAGCAAGTTACACAGACTGATGCTATGACGTCAGCGATATTGCCTGACGCTTGCCGTAAGTATGACTGTGACGTGAGAAGGTCAGTCAACTCGGGTCCGCGCTTTGTCTATTGAGTGGCAACGCTACGTATTTTGAAATTCTGACAGTCGGTACTCTGACTGACGTCACGCGCCATCAAATCCGTCAACGCCTTGTCGAGTTTGTAAATGTAGAAGCTGGTAAAAACTGAAGGGTTTCAAACTTCAGCTTGTTGCGCGCGCAAACCAAAGCCGTCACTTAGGATATCAAGTTTGCCCTTTTAACGGCCTTTAACGTACGCTCAGTTTATGCCGAAAAGTCAATACCATTTCACGCCGAAGCGTACTCAATTTCAGTGATGCAGCACGCCTGCCTAAGTATGCAGGACTTTCAATCAGTGTTTTCCTGCTTTCCTTGCAAATCGTGCTTGCACGTATAGACAGACTTTACGCAACGTGTAACTTTTGTTGAAGCTTTCCAGGCTAATATAGAAGGTAGTACGGTAGAAGCAGTTGATATTACACGGCATGCCTTTTCGAATAAGAAATAGAGAAAGGCGAAGGTGAGAACAAAGGTTTCAGAAAAAAGTAAACGGTACCTTGGGCTGGGATTAAAAATGGTTGTCAATGTATGTCTTAAAGGCAGGGGCTGTGTATGAAGTCACACAGAGCATAAAAACAGGGACGCAAAAAAGATTAGACGTGAACATGACACTGTACTTCAGTTTCTTTCTATAACTATCGCTACGTTTTTAATAAAAAAAGCATTCTTTGACCAGAGTAACATTTCACTGTGTCACACAATGTATGCGTGTAAATGATAGAGAAATGACAGCCCAGGTCATACAGAGTGTGAACACCATCCACTTGCTGGAGGCGGGTGACCAGCGGAGCGGAAAGGCGCAAATTCTGCTTGGGCAGTTTTCTAAAACTTGCGCAAGCATAAAGTTTTATTGTAAACTGCGGCCTTCCATAGCGCGATGTATTCGGGTGGCATCGGCATTGCGTCTTCTTTATAGCGTTCGTCATTATCGTGGGCGGACTCTTAAAAGGTCCGTATGGCGAAATGCATGTGTTTGGCACGAAATGCCTACTTCGAAGGTATTTCGTGCATGAAACCACTTCGAAGGCTTCACGCAGCACAATCACTCGTGCGTGAGGAGCTTGGGCTGTGTAAAACATTCGCCGCGTATCATGTTTTGTGCACTCTAGGTTCTTGAATGAGGAGACAGTTTTTCTTTAAAGAAGAATACGTTTTAGTTTCTCTTTTTTTAGAGAAGTATCGCTTAACAACAGCGTTACCAAGAAGGTTTCAATATACTTTCAATGGGACTGCCCCCACTGTCTTTGAGTATAGTACTGACGACAAGGGTGGCGACATAGAGGATGTTGGTCAACCCTCGTCTGACCCAAAGGTAGTGCCTCGCTAGCTCTGCACATTATATTCAACCGTTGTGCTCACGCGAGCTATAGTTGAGTGTCAGGTCACCGCTCTGACGTAACGCGATAGACCCCTATCTTCTTACGTCACCGCTCATGCCGTAACGATCATCCATTATGAAAGGTCCCGCGCTATTTACTTAAACAATAACGACTTCGTGGCCTCGTACTAAGTGACAGGTCGCACGCTAACGCATCATTTCGTGAATGCCGACACCGAAAATGTCGGCACGCCGTAGCGTAGCGGGACCGAAGTGACAGGCTAAGGAAGCATATACCGTCGAGTGTTGGTAAAAATACACGAGTTACTCAACCTATATAGCGGCTCATCGTCAGAGGTCTTTTTTTTCTGTGATTAATGACTGGGTCGCATCGAGTAGCTTACAAAGCTTGTTGCGCAGGGCTGCCGTATCGATTGTCTGCTTCAGGACTTTGCGAATACAGCATTTCCAGTACACTGCATGTAACTTAATTATGGCATAGTGAAGAGAAACAATGCCGGAGGTTACAACAAAATTGAGTGACGCGCGAGAATACACGAGTGGTTATTAGAGATTGTCTGGAGGGAGGCCCTTGTCGCGTAGGGGAGTTATAGAAAGAATATCATGGGGATAGTGATAACTGTTAGATATATTTCGCCGTTGTGTGATGTTAAATGTCATTAACTTTCAGGCACTACAAGTCATGAAATACATCGACAGCGTTTCGCAAATACCGTATATCTCGCAAAGTGCCTGCACCTTTAAAAAAAAATCCCAGCCAAATATTTCACATCGCACGAATGTGGCGAACGAATATTACCGCACATATTATGCGTTCAGAGATTTCACGGCTGTTTAGCGCAGAGACCGACCAAATAGCGAAGAAAACACTGGAACAACGGTGCCAGCTGGATGTTCAGGTACTATACAATAATTGAAGGAAAATAGAGCCCGCATATCAAAAATCTTACGCTCATCCATAACTTCGTTTTTGCGCCAAAGTCGGCAAGGACACAGGAGGGTGAAACGTTCGCAAGCGCGAACTTCCAACTGAGCTTTATTCGAACCGATGTGAATGATGAATGCAAATGGACAATTATATAAAAAAAGGAAACAAATACGAGCACAGTACACACAATACAAGATACAATTTTTTTTAATATAGATATATGAATCTCCGTCCGCATTTATTAGTCACGCGCATTCGACTAAATCTCAGTTCAAAGTTTTCGCTTGGGCAATTTTCACCTTTCTGTGTACTAGTCCACTATGGCGCAAAAACGAGGTTATCGATCACCGACACAAACTAGCCCAAACCTATATCCTACTTCAAGCGCTAGAGTTCTAGTTAGGAGAGGGTTTCAGCCAATCCTGATGCTGGACGTAAATATTAGCGAGGCAACCTGGTCAATGTTAAAAATCGCTTACAAGCAAAATGTTCCGCGAATTTTGGCACAGATGCATTGAACATCGGCGCTGTAACCTAACGCGTGTAGCCGAAGGAAAAAAAAAAGATCATGTTTGATCCCTCCGTCATAGGAATCTGTATAACACGAAAGCGAAACGTGTCTTCACAAACGTAATTCAATGTTAATTGTACATTGATAAATGACAGCTTGCACAATGTCTACTGGTGTTTGGCGGCTATAGCACTGTTTGATGTGGACGCCTCTGTGTGGACGCTCGATGCCTGGTGACATATCTCCATCCCGACGAATAACGTCGATGATCAAGATTAAACTTTTGTTGTAGCTGAAGTAGTTAACATAAACCCGGACACATCATACGTGAATTCCGCTCAAAGATGGCATCAACAAGCACATCATCACCATAGTGCTCGATATGCGCTCATGGAAAGCTTCGTCATTTAAGGAAAGAAACGGCAAGCTAGGTGTGCGCTCTCCAGCAATCAGGTAACCTACACTGCTGTTCATGCACACACTACCATAGAGTTTCCTACAATACTTACTAGAGGGAACTCTGGCGCTAGTGTCTATGGGAGCTGCAACGCATGACGCTTCAGCCAGCATGGGAATGATGGGTAGTACACAAATTTGTCTAAACTTCGTTCTTTCGGCTCCGTTTGGCTGCGCGTCGGCTGCATTTGCTTTGTCGCAAAACAAAGTTCAGCAAGAGTCAGCAGTTCCACTTCACCACTTTAACTTTTTTTAGGCTCACCGAATCAAACCTGGTCACGAAGTTCACAACGGTCTATTCTTTTATCCGAAACGAACGCCAAAACACAGCAATAAACAAAGCCACAAGTACGTTTGAAGCCGCAAGCACGAAGACTAGGCAAATTTGTGTACTACGCATCATTCCCATGGTAGCTGAACGATCGCAGCGCCAGACTTCCCTCTAGTTAATTTTAGGAAATTCTATGCACTTTACCACACAGCGCTTCAGGAACGCAAGGGGTAGAGCTCGTAGCTTGAGCCGTGAACGCGCTAAGGCGTCCCGCTGCCCGCGGGCATGTCTCACTGCAAAAAGCACTCGCTAAAACCGTATGGAACGAAATGGAGTGGAAATCCGGGAGTCGGCCTCCGTTGCGCTGAGACCACCGAAACGCGTCCCGTCGGCGCTCGTTAGTGTCACGATACAGTACTTCACTTCACTTCTCCAAAATGGCGACGCGGCCCGACGCCAACCAGGGTCACCGTGAAAGGAAAATGTGAAAGATTTTTTTAACGTATCATGCATGAGCGTCGGTGGCGCATTGGTTAAGGCGCCTGACTCCTATCGTCGTGGACCGAGAGGTCGTGGGTTCGACTCTCACGTCATCCGAATCGACTAAATGTTTCCTGCTCATTTTTGTTTTTCATCTGTTCGTGTGCATTTTACCGACGTCAGATCCATCAGGGAAATGATGGCAGTGAAGTCTTGGTGGAACCCAGCATAAAACACTTTCGTGTTAAAGTTATTTGTGTCGCATATCCCACGAAATAAGTGGCAAGGCTGCCAGTATGTTTCGAAAAACAAACAACCCTTATTTATTTTTCAACGTCCTGCGGGCTATAGGTCCCCTTAGAGCCCAGAGCTTTGGGAGCTCCTTTATACTTATTCTAAGGCGAAAGCCTCACGTACCTCTGTCTAACGCGAGCTTGAGGAAAGGTCGGCGTTGACTCGAAATCGTACAAAAAAGTCACATGACCAACCGCGTGCCTCGAGCCACGCAAGCTGCCGATTTACTTCATCGTTGCGATGTTCGCGCGACAAAACACAAAAGAAGCGGCATTCGCGGGGTATAAAGTGCATGGTAAAAAAGCTACACAATGTCTTTCGCCTTCGAGTCGTCTTAGGCGATTCATAATTTCACAAGGCTGAGCAGTGAATCCTCGCGTCCCTCCATTTAGACTTCTCCTTTCGCAGAATCATGTAATATACATAACAACCAGTACTGACGCTATTAGACAAAAAATTCGTGACGACCGGAAACAGCCCACGAATGCAAACAGAAAAGAGTGGGACGGAATGTACGTCGAAACTTCTCATGCAAATACCTGCAACCACATCCCAGTCTACATATCTCATGCAAATGCCAACTCAATTCCGCATTCCTGTCTACTTACACAAGGCTGATATTTACACGAGTGTGAACATAATTACTAGGACAGAAATGCATGAATATCATAGCGCGTGCAGTCACCTGCTTCGCGCCCAAAAGTCAGGATTCCGGGTCACCGTCTTTCCATTTCGTATCCGCATTTTCATGCTTTCCACTATTCCACATGATCGCGTGGTTCCCGACGTGCCTGAGAGCTTGACTCGGAAAGAAGCAACACGAAGGAGCCAGAATATAGAATAAAAGTTAAAAGGAAACAGCTACAGTGCAACAACAACAAACAAAAAAAAAGAACGACGACGATAGAATTACCAAAGAAACGCATCCCTCCCCGTGCGCCGCATTTATCAATGTGGCACGGGCTTGATGATGTACGTCTCGCTTCGCTCGCATTTTCCCGTATTCTGTTTCTTCTTCGGTTTCTTTATTATGTCATTTAGGGAAAGCAAAACACACGTGAGGGGCCTCTATATATAGAGGAAGTCGAATCATAAATGAAAGAAGCGTGTATCGAGTGAGTGGGCGCCAGGCAAAAAGAAAAAAAAAAGATGACGTATTTGAGGTAAGACAGTCCGCCACTCGGAATGTAAACAGAGAAAATATTTTTGGAAACTGCGGAACGAGACGAGCATAACGTAGTGAGACGCAAGAGATACACTTCCGAGTCGACGTACGTCCAGCTCATTCATCAGATGTCTGGTGATAATATTTCTTTTTTCTTCCTTCTTCCTTTGCATTCCAAGCTTGCTTAGCGTATTTGAAGGTGACACCGTTAGGACACGAGAACATCTTTGTATACATTTCACTAGAATAATTGTGGTTTTTTCAAAAAAAACAGCCAATTAGAGACCGTGAAAACAGTACAATGTGCGTAGCTGAGCTGAAGATTCGCCTGCCTCTGTTGACGCTTGGCTTATGCTTGCGTCGAATAGACCATCTGGTATTCTTTAAAGTGGACTGGTGCGTTCAATGTAACGTCCTAGAAGACCTGAAACACGTTCTCTGTGAATGCAGGCGATACGCAACAGAAAGACAACCTCTGACGGCTGCCTTGCACCTTCAACGGGACTCTTGTTTAGAACTGCGGTACATTCTGGGCCCATGCCAAAGCAGCACCTGTGCGCTACGCGCCACGAAAGCACTGCTGACTTTCTTGCGGGCCACAAGCCTGACCGAAACTTTGTAAACGGTGTAGTCTATGTATGTGTGCGTGGTTATCAGTGTACATATCATAATCATCACCCACCACCTGGAGTAGCATGTCAGGCGAGTAGCCAGCCAAACATCTCCAGCTTTTCACTTTTCATTACAACATTTCTCTCTCTTCTCTCTCTGACATCGCACAGTACCAGGGCCTCTGGTACATAGTATCCTGAACGTCTATGTGGGCCTATGTGTGTGCATATATATATATATATATATATATATATATATATATATATTATTATTAGAGAGAGAGAGGTTTATTGGGCGAGTCAAACAACAGGAAAAGTACGCAGGCAGAACAAAGTAAAGTGGTAGTGTTCGGACGCCGATCTTGTGCCTTGCTCTCGTCATTGTGATCGTCGAGCGCATGATGTCAATGTTTTTCTTTCTGCATTATAATAAGTACAATATTTGTCCTTGCCCCTGAGGTTGCCCTTATTGCTATATTTGCCAAATATGTGCGGTTTGCCATATTTACCACTGAATGTCACGCCCTTTTCAGCAAACAAGCGTGAAAAAAAAAAAACAGAGGAAACGCGGATGGCAGTGAAGACTGCCGTATCGTGAGATACCGCCGTGTTCCTACAAGCAAGTTGAAGTATGCGCAGCTTACATCAAGAGATAAATATTATATCTGCTTAGAGCTTAGAACGCTCGGTATTCGGAACATTACACGAGCTGCCGGGCGATGAATATCACCTCCAGTTATGTTCTAATACACATACAAAAATAAAGAGGTCGACGCTTTTAGACATAAATATTGGAGGTTACCAGCGTACTTTCTAAATTAATATGGAACGATCGCCCCATCTCCTTTCTAGAGGTATGTTTCCCGGCGCTGAATATGTCACCGATAACAACGTTCTAGGTTCGAGGTAGACGACGTTTGATGCGCGCCGGCGGTAATGCGATTACCCAGAAGAGCGTTGCACCTGTATCTCACAGTGCGCGACAATTTTTCTGTTTTTTTACGCATACTTCACAGAAATAACGACGCGTCAAACAAAGCGGCGCGCTTTCGGCGTTGTCGACGTGTTTGCCTCGGGGTTTTAACAACTATGCTCCCTACGCGGCAGTCTTCATACAGCGAATGGAAAACGGTTTGCTTCTTGCGACGCAGAGGTCAACCCCTGAGACGTTCCGAAAAAAAAAGATGTCCTCACCAATACTTGAGGAATAGACTCAGTCAGAGGATGACTCTTGGGCATGTCATCGCAAATGAAGATATAGATTAAGCGGGAATAAAAGATTCGGGATCTCTTCCCCTACCTCGCGAATGAGGGCAAGCGAAGCTGGACGTGTGCGTGCCCGACTTATGCTACTTTTCTTGATTTCTTTCTATCGCGTCGCGCAATGCTCCCTCCTAACTGCTCCCTTCCTCCATGCCGGTAACGGGACCTTCACCAACGCGCTTAGCATCGCGACACTTCAGTTTTTACAGAAAACAACGACGGTCGTGCGTTCATGTCCAGGCAACAATGAAAAGGGGCAACGCGGAATGACAAGTGGTCTCCATAAAAGATCAGATTGTCACATCAGGAACTGCTAACCGCCTACAAGCCCGTGATCGAGACAGCATCAGTTATTTCAAAAAGACGCATACAAACACGCATGTCACCGGCGAACCTTCGAGGGCCTCATTTCTGTATACTCGCCGGGGCCGGGTTCCTCGCGTACGACGCCGCCACCACCGCCGTCACCGATATCTAGTTCACAACAAGCCTCGCTTGAAGAACAGCGACGTCACTGCAGTCACTCGCTGTTAGTCCAACCTTCCGTGATTGAAAATTCAGAACTCATCGCTCGACGGTGACATGTATTGACAACGAACTCCCCATGACGCCTAACAGGGATAATAAAATCGCAGGATGAGCTCACGTTTATTTGCCGATTGATCGTCAGGCCTGACGTTCAGGCGGATTAACATCTTGATTTGATGAGGAGTAGGTGCGTACAAGTTGGAGCTAGAAGGGTGCCGACTATTGCTAATATCTGCAAACTGAAAGCATTAGCACAAACGCCACCAAGAAGGCACCACCGCATAATGCTATCGACCCTTTGGATAATCCGCAAGTGCGCTTCCCTGCGCTGCATGTTCTCCAAACTAATGGCAGCACCTGTCGTGCTTCATGTGGAGACGAGGTCATGGTGGGGTTTGTCTATTAAGCGTGTTTATATCAAGAGTTATAATATAAGACGGTGGCGCAAAAAGGGACAAGGACGAAACAGGAACAAGAGATGCATACAAAAAGTTCCTGTTTCGTCCTTGTCCCTTTTACAGCGAAAGCTGTTATGAGATCATTTCACCGGCCGTTTTTGGCGCCGTAGTTGTCCGCCGCCGCCGCCGCCGCCGCCGCCGCCGGTGTCCGTAACCAGTATCGCTCGAAATAAGAAAAAAAAACGAAATAAGGAAAAATTCCAGGATGGAACGAGGTTCGAACCTGGGCCCTCTGCGTGGGAGCCCAGTATTCAACCTCTGAGCCATTACGGTGCTTGAAACTGCTATGCAAAAAGGTCCTATACAGGCTTCATGTCGGGAAGGAACCACATTAGCAAATGCAATATAGCGTGGTAGAAGAGTAAAATAAGCACCAAGCGTCGCACAACGCGAATTCTGTAACCAGGCGTCACACAATGCGAATTGCGCAACGAGTAGGTTGTTGAATGCTTCCAACCCGTTACAAAGGGCTCTGCCATAATTCTTCATCGTCATCAGGCACAGCATCAATAAAGTGCGCATAATGCCTTACATGCGTTTAGCAGGTACCAACGCTCTCCGTAGAATGACGAAAAATGGCACAGTGCCTGCTGCCCTACTTCTCAAAAATTACAATGATTTATAGCGTAGTGGGTTCCTCGCAAGTGCACTTGTATTGGTTGCTAAGGCAGCCCATAAGCGCATGATCCATTTCCTCGGGGTCTCAGTAAAGTTCTTCACCCCCTCCCCGTCTCTCTCCCACGTCAACGTATGTTATACAGCATGACGGGAGAGGGAAATAGCGATTGGGCGTCACCCAATGCAAATTACATAACTGGTGGGCCGTTTAAAGCTTCCAACCCATTACAAAGAGCTGAGCCATAATTCTTCATCGTCATTAGTCGTCGCGTCAACAAAGTTCACATAATGCCTTATAGACGTGTAGCTGGTGCCTCGCTTCTCCGCAGAATGACAAATAATGGCTTAGAAGGTGCTTCCCACTTTCACAAAAATTGTGATTTATGGCGTAGTGGGTACCTTTCTAGTGTACTTGTATGGTAGCCCCAAGAGAGCTTACAACGGGCTCTAGAAACGCCGCTCTTCCAGCTTTCGCTGTGACTGTGCTGCGGTTTCAGCGCAGGCCTGGCGTTTTTTTTTGCGCCACCGTCTTATATTTTAACTATGCACCAACTAGCCCAGTAACAAATTTTATTGTTATATCAAGATACCTGTGTCTACATTTCCCGCATTATAGCGCATGCAAACTGCGCTTGAACGCGCTGTTTGCGGAAGTTACAATCTCCCATCCCATTGGTTGGGCTAATTGCATCGCAGGAAAGCTAGCTTTGCAATTAGGGAAGAGGTAAATTCTTGCATCAAAATGCGTCCTATGGTAACGAGGTACATATTCCTATAGGCATGGGGCACGAAATCGATATCGCTGTTGTCGACACAAATACGGCGTGTCGGCGAGTACATCATTTTAAAATGTTTGGGTTAAATTTTGTCCCTTTTACAGAATGGATGCGTGAAAATTTAAATGTACACAAGAATTAAGGCAATCATTATAGAAAGTTCCCAAATAACGTCGAATTTTGACTTCAATAAATACTAAAAATACAAAATTGGAATTTCAATAAAACACTGTTTCTTTTAATGCTGTCTTGATATAGCTTAACAATATAGCTTAATCGGTACGGAGTTATTTCATACGTTCTCGTATAAGTTTATACGTGTGATGAGGGCATCCATGGTCACTGGATAACTGGAGCATTCTTAGCAGGCAAGAAGACTGTGCCAGTTATAAAACTTACGACGTTAATGTGTCAGTGCTTGCGTGATTTTCATCACTGATTGTGATAACATCCAATCAAACGAAATACCATTGAAACATTGGGAAGGCACTAAAAAGATAGATTTATTTATTTGTTTATGTATTTATTTACTTATTAGAATACCTACATCGCCCAAAGGCACTGTTGAAAGGGCGATATAAAGTGAAAAAAAAATTAAAAAACATACGAACATCGGGCATCACAATCAACTGCACTCTGGAAGCGTTTTCGTAATACGAAATAATCAGGACAGATTGCAGTCAAAAATAGACATGTATCTTGACAGAGAAAAGTTGCAATGACGAGGCAAGGCATCAAAAATATCTCCGCAGGATATTCATTTATTGTTCGCTTATTGTTTTCTTGAAGGATCCTTTCGGAGTTTTCAGGCATTTTTCAGTTACTTTTTTTGAATATTCTTAAAAAGAACTGCGCGCAAGGCTGAGTCAGAGCAGAGCTGCAGACTCTCTGACCTGTCTCTTTCCCACCCATTGCTATATATACTATACTACACTACACTACACTACACTACACTACACTACACTACACTACACTATACTATACTATACTATACTATACTATACTATACTATACTATACTATACATGAATATGCTTGCTCTCTCATACAACCTGTATGTGCCACAAATATTGAGCACATCCCACAACGCACACCACTGGCCCACTAAAAATTAAAAAAATCGCCAGGTCTGCGCGCAACACGCAGCACAGTCACAGCGAAAGCTGGAAGAGCGGCCTTTCTAGAGCTCGTTGTTGACTCTCTCGAGAAAACTAATACAAGTGCACTTGCAAGGTACCCACTATGTCATAAATCATCATTTTTTTGTGTGAATTAGGGAAGCACCCACTATGAGATTTTTCGTCATTCTGTGGAGAGCGAGGTAGCAGCTGCACATCTGCAAGGTATTTTGTGCATTTGGTTGAGCTGTGGCTGATGACGATCAAAAATTATGGCTGAGCACTTTGTAGTGGGTGGGAAACTTTTAAACCAGACACTCCTTGCACAATTCACATTGTGCGACGCCTGGTCATCTATTTCACACTTCTACAACGCTATTTTACATTTGTTAACGTGATTCCTTGCCCGACACAACGCCTGTGTATCGTTTTTCCCCAAAAGAGTTGCAAGCACCGGCGTGGCTTTTTTCAGCCGCTCTTGTGATCTCATAACAGCTGTCGCTATAACAAAGATGGTAGCGACTGCGTACCGAAACGCCTCCAGAAAAAACCCAGCGAGCACCGGGTGCTTTCGTTATGTATCCGGCAAATATAACGATGGCCACCTCATCATGCTTGTCCTCTGAAGAAATCGCGATTCAGCAAGAGCTTCGAATAAAACAAAGCCCGTGCTTCCATGGAGCCAATACAACGTGAAAGTGGATCACGGGAGAAATCGAGCGAGCTGGCGTAATGGCGCATTAGGCAGGCGTTTTTTTTCCTTATATCCATAAGCTGCAAGTAAAGAAAAAATGACTACCAGAACGCTATTCGTTAGGGACAGCTTATGGCCAGTATTGGATACCATATAGTTTTCTTTTTCCCATAGCGCACAGCATCGTGAAAGGGAAAAGGGCACTTCCAGTGAGGGCACTCGTATTGCGGCGCACTGGAAGAACAAAATACGAATACGACGGTGAAGGGCTTCAGAAGCCATTTCGCGGCTTGTCGAATGCTCGAAGCTTATTATGCGAGGAAATGAATCGTAATCAGCGAAACCCTACGACCCTGGACAGGCCTGGATGGCTTGTGCCCTCAAGAACACGATAAAGTACCGGTAGGACAGGCCGTAAGGAAAAGAAGCAGGGAATAGGTGCGGGCTGTTAGGTATAGTAATACGGGTAAATCCATAAAGAGAAAGAAGGAAACTGAATACGTGTAGCTAATATAATGTCTGCGGATTTGTACGGGGAAAGGAAAGGCTTCGAAATAACAGGATTCTTTTGGTCCCATAAAGAGGTTTAGTAGCGTAGATGTGTCGAATCGGCTCCCCCCCCCCCCTGAGAAGATTAACGGTGAGCAAGAGAACGCTGACGCTGTGTAGCTGCTTCAGGAAAGATTGAACACGTTAGCGATACGGTTAACGCTAAGCGACAAGGATTTGGGCATTAGACGAATAGTCAGATATGTGGGGCAGGTTCAACAGTTGCAACCTGTGAACGTTGGCGGGTACCTTGCCAGTGCACTCGTATTGCTTACCCCAAGAGAGTTTACAAAGGACTCTAGCAAGGCCTTTCTTCCCGCTTTCGCTCTGACTGTGCGGCGTGTTCCTCGCAGGTATGGCGTTTTAAGAGCCAAGCTGTTTAAAGGGGCCATCAAAACTATGCAGCGTACAGTGTGTACAAATGCTGTCATCATCATGAACGTCATCATCGTGTCATCATCATGAAGAAATTCGGCAAATCGCACTACTCACCACTGGACCACTCAACATAGAGAAGGCAACAGACGGGCGGCAAACACAGATTAAGGTTTCTTGACAGACGTAACCAGTAATTGAGAAGAGCTGTAATAAACACTCGGGGTTAACCCCGTGATAAACACCGTTGCCACACGTTTCAGCTTCGCTGAATCGTCTGTACGGAGTACTTCAGCAGTACGTACGACGAGAGAGTATTAGGGAATGGGAAAGGCAATGGGGGCTGCGAGAAGACCCCGAGGCGATGGAAGCCCCACACGAATGACGACGTACCCGTAGATTTATTGAAGGTGCGATCGCTCGGTTTCAACGCGGGTTCCTGTCTCCGGAGTTTGGACATCTGTGTCGTGTCTTTGATGGTCTGGGGTTTCACTCGAATCACTCTGCCCTGAGAAGCCACCTAGGAACAACCTAGCATCACCTAACTAAAGCCTAGCAACAACCTAGAAGCCACCAGATTACTCTTCAGAATCGTCCACCTTCGCTGTTTAAGCCTTGTTTAAGCATTTAAGCCTTGCGCGACTTAGTGCAAGCTTCGTCATTTTTTTTTTACTTGACCACTCTTCTGCTGAGTGCGTTGCTTTAGAAAGGTAGAACTACTTACGACGCCAGAAAAATGAAATACAACTACAAGACAAAGCGAGACGCCCCGTTAGCTTTGGTTCCTTCTCAATGCAAACGCGACGGCGCCTTGACTATACGCCGTCCGAAGCCGAAATTTCCAAGAGCGTGACGAGCCATCCGACGCGCTTCTTGAATAAATCATTCATAGATTCACGGCTGCTGACGCGCTATTCAGACAATAATTTGCATATTCTGAAGTCTCCGCACGTGCGCTCCTCGTCGCTATGTGTAATTTTCTTTTTGTCGTGTTCCCTATTTTCTTTTCCAGAGCAGCAGACAAGGGACATTTACTTCGGCCCGTCCTTCAGTGTTTTTCCCAATTAAAAAAAATCACCACCCAAGCACACCATAGAAACGGCTACACCAGCGAAGCTGAGAACATGTACCCCCGTTGCTTATCACTGAGTTAAGCATTATCATTATCAAGTTATCATTAAGGTATTTCCCAATTATTGCTTACGTCTGTCCAGAAATCTTAATTGGTGTTTGCCGCCCGTGTGTTCTCTTCTTCATTTTTAGCAGACCAGTGGTAAGTAGCGGGGCTTGCCGAGCTTCTGCGGCGCATAAGCTCTAGGAGTTTTCGGGTGCATAGGACGGACGAAATTTAGTTTCGCCTAGTCAAATACAGCTTCGCTAATATATTGCTGGGACTGTGGCCCCATATTTCTGAGCCTGAGGTGGTATAGTGCGGAAGCTGTAAAAGTTAATGACTTTTGGAAGATGCACCAACGCGCAGCGGTCCCACGCGATATGCTTTACAGTCCGGAACTTAGATTTGGATATCTCTATCCCTCGAGCTGCCTTGCCGGCTTAGCGGCTAAGTAGCTGCGCTCCTAACCTCGAAGACGCGGGTTCGGTAACCTGCCACCGCGACAGCGTTTCGATCGGGGCGAAATGTAACCCTACTCGTGTGCCTCGATCTTCGATCACGTTACAGAACACCAGGTGGCACAAAATTAATTCTGACTACTGAACTTAATTTTTGGGTTTACCGATCTTTGTTTTCTTGTTTTTGCACAGCTAGAAGGTCATATGGTTTAGAGAACATAGAGGTTGAAAGACAAATTCTAACATTGCTTTTCAAGGAGCCTACACGCCACCACAAGAATAAACGTGCTTTGCAGCAGAACAAAAAGCCAAGTGCCTACAGATTAAACCTACCACGAAAGAAATAAAACAATCAGAGCGTAAAAGAAAAGTCCCTTGACGCGACGAAAAGCACCTGAAATCCCGCAATTCAGGAGCGAGTTTCGGGAACACAAGTTGATCCGCAGGCAAGACGGAAACGGTAGTGGGTACTTAACGAAGGGGCTAAGGAAATCTGCGAGACTTACCGGTACGTGCTCGAGGACGTACTGAGAAAAAAAATGAGAATGACTTTTCAACGTCGAGCGAAACTTCGCAGTTTAACTCCAAAACAAAAAGGAAAGCAAACGGGGAAGGTAACGCGTTGAAAGGATCTACCGCTTCAACTTTGCCACTTCACGAGTTTCGGGGAAAAAATGCATAAGCTACAGTCAATGCGGAACAGGAAGACAAACCTTAAGGCAGATAAAAATCTACACTTCAAGCACCGCGGAACGGGAACGTAACACTCAAGGCAGGCACATAACTAACCTGAAGGATTACGGCCCGTGGAGATAACACTTAACGCAAATGAGAATTCGCACTAAGCTCTAGCGCGTTTTTCTGACTCCTGGAAGAGATGACAATATAGCAGCAATAGGATAGAAAAAGGAGCATGCTGGTATCTTGAAACTGAAGTCCAGGAGAGCGTGGATTAAGTGAGGGCTGTTCTTTCCCCCTTAATTTGCATGAACGCTCAAAACGAACGGTAATATTCCATGCTTTTATTGCGACGGCAATTATGTATGCACACTCTTGGCGGGTTCTTGCCGTCGCCGTCGCCGTAATGCTTCGTGTAAAGTAAAAAAGTCACAGTTTCGCCGCAACGGCGAAGCAATTAATGCGATAGCAACAAATTGGAATGTAACGAGAAGAACGGAAAGCAGCTCGAAATTGTCAGCGCGTCGCTCGAGCCCAAAGGACGCACAAAAAGAACGCACACAGGACGAGCGCGAACTATCATGCGTCACAGCTCGATACTTGAAGCGCACTGCTGAAACATAAAGCAGGACGCACGAAACGAACGAACATGTAACACAGGACGAGCGCGAACTTAACGTCGCAGTTACTTATTTCTGTTTGAACAGCGCGCTGCTTTCGCAAACGCGGCCGCTGTTGCGAGTGAAGTGACGGTCGTACGCTCTGTGACTTCAGCGCGGACATCACGGGGAAAGCACAAGACATACAACCCCCCGCTCCACCCGGCGCCCGCCCCCCTTCTTTCCTTGAGATAAGCGCACGAAGGCGACCACGCCCTGTAGGGCAACGAGCATCGGTGTGCTCCTCGCCCAGCGCGCTCCTCACGCCATCTCGCTGGTAATGAAGAAACGCTTATAGGCGCCTGCCGTCTCTGAGTCCGGCCAGCGGTAAAGGGTGTGTATATAACACTCGCCGTTAGCTACGTGGACGATCTGCGTTCCGTGGTGTAGTGGCGAGCGCTACGCGCTGCCGAGCGGGAGGTCCCTGGTTCGATTCCGCGCTTCGGAAGCATTCTTCTGAATTATTTTTCTTTGGGGCGTTTATATATATATATATATATATATATATATATATATATATATATATACTGTACATGACGGCGGGGACGGACAAAAACCAGCCGAGACTGTCCATATAATTGCTATCGCAATAAAATCGATAACATCACCCCGCGTATCTTATGTTCTACGTGTGAGTACAAGCATGCAAGCGCTGGGGAAGAACGCGGCTGAAGCAGAGTTGAAACGAGCCGGCCATCTCCGTCGCACGAAAGGTGCATGCGACAACACGTGTTGCTTCTCTTGTGAGTCCCCGTGTAGAATATCGCACCGTTACTATTTCACAATGCATCAGCAACTAGCCCAAAGCCTCACTTTACTAAGAAAATTGTAAGTCATTCCGCTCTGTGAAGGTGGACGACCAGCGAAGTTGTTTAGCACATGAGACAAAGGTGAAATGGGCGCATCCAGTTCTGCACCAAAGGCCTCGCTGTGAACCTGTATATCAACGTTCAATCCCCTGTGCAGGGTGTAACGAGACACTTCGCTGACAACATCGTCAACTAGGTGCGCAATAAGCCACGTTGACTAGCCGAGCCCACCTAGAAGACCGCACTTTTCCTTTCGCGAAATGCATCAGCCTGTCTGGCTTGCAGCATGCGCTTGGCGTTTCTTGATATAAGTAGGCTTCACTTCAGTACAGTCTGTGGGAAAACCAGCTTACAAAAACCACGCTTACACCAAACTTCCTAATGTCTGCTTCACATCTAAACGCAAATGCATCGCTCAGAAGACATTTTCCCAGGGGCAATATCAGCCATCTTTAATCGGAATATGAAAGCCCTAGTACCTTATATCTCCTTATTTAATAAATTGTTGGTTGTTGCTCTCAGGCGTTCTCTCGTGTCTGTCACGTTCGCGGTAAATACGCTGAGAAATAGGCGTTACATTACGCTGGGGAAGGCTCAACACAATCGATTTAGAAGAAAAAGAAGGCAGCTGTCGCCATCGAGTCACCTTAGGCGAATGCAGAAGGGGCCATGTGACATTTCTGCGGGCGAGGCATTATTGAAGGTGTTTCATTCCGCCTTGCAAGGCATACCCCTATGCTGTAGTCAAACCAACACGGTTTGGTATGACGGAGGTCCTGGGTTCAAATCCCACCATCGGTACGTTTAATTTACGTTCATGTATTGAATTAGTAAAAAAAAACACCACGGCGCCATCACCACCCCCTCCGCCAAGCCCTAATTCGGGGCCGCACGCTAGCTGCTCATTAGAGCTTGTGCGCAGCCGATTTTCACGAGCTCACGGTCTTGTTGCTCACGCAACAAATACCACTTCAAGAAAAACTCAGCCGCGTAAGCCCCTCGAAGTTATGTACCAAGCAGCCTAGAAACAAGTTCTCTTAAGCAACAAATACACTCGGCAGCTTTAGTGCAGACGAGGTGGAGAAAAAGAAAACATTCCTGCAAAAGCATCTTTCCTGTCTCCATTTCGCCGCATGCCACCACTACATGGCGCCTCGTAATAAGATTCCGGTTCTATTTACGAACAAAGAACCCCTAGATATGTTCCGTTTTATTTACGCAGTAACTATGAACAGAGATAACAAGATTTCATGCTCGTACCGAAGAGCGTTGAATACTGCCGTCCTTCCTGTCCCTAATTCACTGTAATCATCGTTTATAGCATAGAGTACCACGCCAAAGAGGTAGAAGAGGTAGCTGGCTGGCCGATCGTCGCTTTCCTTGCTACTATCGATTTCTGCCACCCACTATGAGCAATTCGTGAAGCTAACACCGTTCACAGAAATTACTGGGTCTGTCGGCACAGAGCTTGGAAAAGCCGCCGTAAAAGGAAGAAAAAACAAGAAAAAGAAGCAGGACTTGAAGAAGACGGTATTGCTTTTATCTTGAGCGATTCCCCTTGGCTGGGGAACAGTTTATATTGAAGCGTTCTCGTTGAACTCCTGCAAGAGGGAGTTGATAAAAAGGCTAGGAATGGAGACAGGTGCTTTGAGAAGTCAGAAAAATGGGAAAGCGCGAGTGGAAACTCGATGCACGAAACAAAAGCGCGAAAAAAAAAAAATAGGGATATGAAGTGTGCAGAGCGCTCCCTGCGCTCGATCGAACGAGAAGTCATGCAAACAAACAAAGAAACACACGCACACAAGACAAACAGAACAATCAAACAAACAAGCAATCAAACGAGATAGTAAGCTGGGCGAGTTAGTTGTATCTAGCCGCGACTCAGATTGTGATTGCCGGCAACATACATCTTTTAATTTTATTTGATTCTTTTTTACCACGTATCACCTACCACGTGTTACTATGGTGCATATAACTGTTCCTCCAAAAATTGGCCGCGTATCTGCGTGCTTCGCTGCAAATGTCGTGTAAAGACGATAGAAGAGGCGCTGTGTGAGATATGGACGCCATCTGGCAATACGTCGGGAAACATGAGTGCTGTGTTGCGTGCTGGTAGTCCCGGCGCAGCAGCAGGCGAAGACCTTTGCAGAGAAACGTCCGCACTCAACGAGTACTCTACACACACTCTTTTATTTACACGTCGCCTGGGTAAAACAGGAACGCCAGAGCGGCGCCCACAACCGGCAGCCTGAAGGCCGCCCACAACGCTGCTTTTTCATTTTTTAAATATTTTTTTCACCTTCTTGGCCTTCTCAAAACTAAAGTTTTTCAACACCAACCCAAGGCATTCGTACACTGCAATACAGAACCGAAACCGAAACACAACAATGAGCTCGTGCGAAGGGCACGGAGGAAGGCAAATTTCAGCGCAGTCGCATTTTCATCTTTGTTGAAACAGCGCTCACTAGACGACGAAGTAAAAGAAGGCACAGGACAGGCAGCGCCTGTCCTGTGCCTTCTTTTACTTCGTCGTCGTCTAGTGAGCGCTGTTTTAACAAAGATGAACGCATACCAACTCGCTCAAGCTTCCATTCTTATGCATTTTCAGCGCAGCTTAAGAAACTAGGGTCCTTAAAATTACGTATGTATGCATTTTCTATTAAAGGAACACGCCACCTAATACTTACCTAGTGATGTTGCACCTCAGATATGCATGATATTTACTTTTTGATCGACAACGTTCACAAATATGAACAGCCGTACCAGTTCAAGACGGCTGGCCCTTGGGCAAGTGGTTCAACTTTGGCCGAGTGGCTGAATCGAGGGACGTGCCGACAAACAGAAAGACAGACAGAAAGACAGACCAAAATTTCTGCGTTTAAGTTCCCCAAGAAAGACTATCGTCATTAATAAACTTCAGGTGTGAGTTCAGCGTATGTCCTGCGCACTCCTCTCCTTCTCTTGCAACGCTCAGTTTCAAAGAAATGATCAACCAAACAAGTAAAGCAAGACAATAAAAAAAAAGTCAGTTTTGCCGCGAGCGCGAAACACTGAATGATATAGCAACAAATTAGAATATCGTACGAAGTAAGGCTAGCAGTTAACTCTTCTGGATCCGATTTCGCCTAACTTTACAAAACGCTGCTGTAAGCGAATTCGGCCGCTCCAGGGAGCGAGTTGGTTTTCATGCTGTCTATGGTCTCAACACGAAGAAAGCGTTGAGAGCACGGCACGTACAAGGGTATACGAGCCTTTACTGATGTCTCTCTAGATAGCGCTCGCGAGCGCCCCCTTTTGATGAAAGTAGCTGCTTACCGAAATAAGTAAAAGAAAGAAGCGCCACAACAAAAAGTAATAGAGACATAATATGCTTAATCCGGTCAGCATGCTTGATCGCTCAGTTCAGCAAGAAAGGAGCGCGAACGATATAAACAAAACAGGTTTGTTCATGGAGAACGGATGGCTGCGCGTCTCGCTCAAGAGGCTCGGTAATGAGGACGCATTCTCAGCGTCTTTGTAGCTCTTGCTTGCAAACGTTTGCCAATGGAGAGATATACAGAGAGGCACTGTCTCTTTTTAGCGTTAGCCTTAGTAAAAAAGCCGCCAGATCCCACGCATTGTGGGAATCGATGTAATGCGAAGCAGCCAGCAATGAGCTGCATACATCGTCTTGTCTGTCATTGAGCAAAATACGTGCCACTCATGTTATTTATGTTCGTTACACAGTAAAGTCGCGCAATACCAATTTCGGAGTTGACCAAGCTAGCGAAACGGCCGCCAGCGCACCATGAGCGTGGCACGTAAGTCATGCTGTACATGACCTGCGTGTCATGATTTTCATATTAGCTAGTGTTATTTATGTTCGTTACGCAGTGACGTCGCAAAATACCAATTTTGGTGTATATCAAGCTAGCGAAACGGCCGCCAGCGCACCATGACCGCGGCACGTAAGTCATGCTGTACATGACATGCTCCACATGATTATCATGTTAAGTCGTGTTATTTATGTTCGTCATACAGTCACGTCGCGCAATACCAATTCCGGGGTAGATCAAGCTAGCGAAACGGCCGCCAGCGCACCATGAGCGTGGCACGTAAGTCGCGCTGTATATGACATGCATGTCATGATTATCATGTTAAGTCGTGTTATTTATGTTCGTCACACAGTAACGTCACGCAATACCAATTTCGGGGTAGATTAAGCCAGCAAAACGGCCGCCAGCACACCATGAGCGTGGCACATAAGCCATGCTGTACATGACATGCGTGTCATGGTTTTCATGTTAACTCGCGCTATTTATGTTGGTCATACAGTCATGTCGCAAGATACCAATTTTGGTATATATCAAGCTAGCGAAACAGCCGCCAGCTCACCATAAGCGTGGCACGTAAGTCATGTTTTACATGACATGCGTGTCATGATTTCCATGTTAACTCATGTTATTTATGTTCGTTACACATTAACGTCGCGCAGTACCAATGTTGGTATATATCAAGCTAGCGAAACGGCCGCGAGCGCACCATGAGCGTGGCATGTGTATCATGCTGTACATGACACGCGTGTCATGATTTGTATGTTAGGACCTGTCAGTTATGTTCGTCATACACTCTTGTCACGCCGTATCAACTTTGGTATATATCAAGTTAACGAAACGGCTGTAAGAGCACCAAGATGATTTTCATGTTATGACTCGTCATTCCAGTTTTTTGTCATACAGTCATGTTACGCCATGCCAATTTTGGTGTACATTCGATTAACAAAACGAGCAGGAGAGCACAAAGTCGTAGGCGGATAGATAGATAGATAGATAGATAGATAGATAGATAGATAGATAGATAGATAGATAGATAGATAGATAGATAGATAGATAGATAGATAGATAGATAGATAGATAGATAGATAGATAGATACGCTCAAAGACGCAGAAGTTCGCTAAGAAATGCGTCGCATTTAATATAATAATATCTGGGGTTTAACGTCCCAAAACCAAGATATGATTATGAGAGACGCCATAGTGGAGGGCTCCGGAAATTTCGACCACCTGGGGTTCTTTAACGTGCACCTAAATCTCTTTACACGGGCCTCAGACATTTTCGCCTCCATCGAAAATGCAGCCGCCGCGATTCGATCCCGCGACCTTCGGATCAGCAGTCGAGTGCCATAACCACTAGACCACCGTGGCGAGGCAATGCGTCGCATTTAATAGCCGCACAACGTACATTTATTACTCGCGGCCATGGCGCCTGCAAGTAGTACTCCCGCGTTCGCGCAGATAGTGGAATCCAGAGGACAGAAAGAAAAGCTGGACGTCCGTTCGACAAGTAGTTCTCCACATAACGATGTAGCCCCCTGTGTTGCCCAGCGTACTACAGAAAGAAAACGCTGTGTTACCTTTGAGTCGTGTGTAGACTTTCGTCGTATTACAAGACAAAATCTTTTTGCCGGAATTTAAACTAGCTGTGACACATATAGTCGGATGGAACTTTACAAGTCCGCGACATTTCCTCCTCAAAGGAGGATGCACACAAGCCCGCCCCGAAGGGCGCACACTGTACACTGACGTCATGAGCCGGACGGCTGGTAACCACACCTTCCCAGAACGTGGCCGAGCGCATGAGAGCGGCACTATTTCTTTAGTTTTCGAGGCACTCGGGACCGCTTCGGACAGGGCGGGACCGCCCACTCCGCCCGAATCTGGGCGGGACTGCACCGGACTTCTTAAGCTGTATCCAACTACTTTATCGCTGTTGATCTAGTGCAAATGTCTCCCAATGCTTTGTGATCTGTTGCGACTTACCGATATCCCGAGTGTCATAGGAAAGTGTTCCTTTCCTTTTCTTCAGTCTTCATCACACGGAACATGGTTGCAGTAGTGTTTAATATAAACAAGTGAAATGTGCTTGCAACGAGCAACTGCCTTCATTAGCCCCGTGCTATGCAAGGCAGTGGAAGCCTTGAATACAAGACCACTTGTCGAGACGTTCCTTCCTGTGACATTTCCTGTTTAGGAATCTTTCATCAATTGAATATTATATCAGGACACTTTGACGCTAACATGTATGTAAAGTCCCTCGGTCTCGACATCAATACGTCAAGTGTGCTCCATTTCATGTGTGGTCAACTTCACTCTCATAGTTGCTAATCAGAACAATACTGCATCCAAGCAGCATTGTATCAAACCAATACTAAGAATGAATCACTTACCTTCCACCGTGTACCAGGAGACTCCTGCATCTCCTTAGTGCTGTGGTGCAAAAGTTGTCATTCATTCATTCATTCATTCATTCATTCATTCATTCATTCATTCATTCATTCATTCATTCATTCATTCATTCTGTCGTTTTCTTCTGCCCTCCTGCATCTAGGTCCCTTATCCCTCCTTATCATACAGATAAGGACGCAGGCAAATACAGTACACCGGCAAACTTCCTTGCTAACCGAAATACAAAAAAGACGCGTACCATGAAGGAAAGACTAAGACAAAACAGAAAAGAGAACAGAACAGAACAGAAAAGCTCTGTCTGTACTTTCTTGATGGTACGCGTCTTTTTTGTATTTCAGTAAGCATGTACCGACTAGCCAAAATAGAAGTATTACTATACTTCCTTGTATTTATTAACGGCTCTTCCTTTCTAAATCTCAATCTTTACTTAGATAATCATGACAATGCCATGATATTTATTCAGATAAATGCCGTGGCTCTCGAATACTTAGTGGTTGCAAGATACTTCGACTCAGGTCTCAATAGGTAAAGCATTCGAAGGAACGTATGCATGCGCCTATTTGTTATTCATTGGAAAACGTAGACTCCTCGAATGAGGGCCCGGAAGCCGGCTTTGTGATCTAAGGAGGTTCCGGAATCAAGCTCTCGAGCTCTTTGTCCGGCAGGCTCGCGGATCAGCCGCCAGCACCTCATCCCGGAAAACAGGGCTGCCAATCCGCCACCGTTAATTACAGGTGAGCGGGCCAGTAGCCGATGTCGGCGCTCGCCCGTTCTCCGATTGAGTGCGCAGTACAAACAAGTTTGCGAAAGACGACGGAGGTTGCAGCGTTCAAAAGCATGTTCGTTAAATATTCTTCCCGCATTCCGGCGGTGACGACAGGTGTGTGTTCTGGCTGTGCAGCCGGCTTTACTGTGGAGATTGAGGCACGCATTTTGGAAGTTCGCATCCACCGGTTTTGTGGAAGTGGGGAAACTTTATTTCCCAAAAAGGGGTCCTGAAGGACACCCGGCTAAAAGCTCGGGGTAGAGGGCACCTCCCACGTTGAAGCAGAGAGCCCTAAGCTCTCTTCCTTGTCGCGTTCATCAAATAAATGTATTTTCGTCTTGCCATTCATAATCTTGAAAGGATCTCAGATCTGTTAGCGAAATCACACAATGAAAGCTTTGCAACCAGACCTCAGAGATGAACAGCGTGTGCAGTCCGTGATTTCGAACCGGCCGAAACAATCTCGGAGTCTCTTGCAAAAGCGGTGCTTTGGTCCACTCGATAGACGGCAAGTCCCTCCTGCCTGGGTCGAATCGTCAGTGGTCAATTACTAGGTATTACAGATGAAAGAAGAGAAACAAAATGTAGCCCTTCTTTTTCTAGTGACAAAATGCTTCCTTCTTTAATGTGGTTGGCCATCTAGCAGAATGTGAAAGAGCTAAAGGCCGAGTGCCGTTGTTTAACCGCGCGAAACGTTACACTTCTCGAAGATCCGTTAGGCTTGAGAAACCTGCATTGAGAAACTATGCCATTAAGGTCTTGGTAACTCACAGAGATGTGCCTCTATAATCTCGCGGGCCATCTACATCTTCATTCGGGCTCACAAGGCTTTAGCATGTGGACAATGTTAAGGCATTGTTTTTTTTTTCGCTCGCTTCGTTCGACGAGAAGGACGCTACACGAAGCTGTCTTTATATACATCAATGCACAGCGCCATCTTGAAAGATATTCCACGGCAGTAGCGCCTCATACGAGACAAGTCTGCGTAAACTTGTGGAACAGTGAAGATAAAGAGACCAATAGCAGACTGAATTTCTCTTTCCTGGTGAACATTGCATCTGAATCAGGAAGGATGGTGATAAATATTGTGGGGTTTTACGTGCGAAAACCACAATATCATTATGGGGCACGCCGTGGCGGAGGGCTCCGAAGTTTTGACCATGTGGTGTTCATTAACGCGCACTCTAGCAGTTCGCATCCATCGAGATGGGAGCACCGCGGCTGGGATTGAACCCTCGACTTTCACGTCAGAAGCCGAGCAGCAAGGATGCTAAACATTGGCGAGATGCGAGAAGTGAAAAAAAAACGGCAAACTGCAATTTTCTTTTATCGTCAGGAATCTTTTGTTGTTGAGTGGTGTTGTTGAGTGGCTTGCTTACTCCAAGTTCGCAGTGCGTATCTTTATAGGTTTTTCGTCGCATCGTTCTAAAACTATATTCTTAACACATTTTAGAAGTTCACCATATCTTTTTCTTTTTGTTGTGTATAGCCCGAAAGCTACCTTAAACTCAGGAAACATTGAACGCCAAAAATTACGTCACCGAGGCTTCTATTTCAACATAGATTAGTTATCTGTTTTGTTCACCTTTGCCCAATTTCGTCTGACACTTTGTAGAGAGCATCGAAATGTAATTTTGTTTCTCCAGCTCCAATTATTGTCATATACTACTCCATTCAGCTCCTACCAAAATCGTACCAATGTTCTACAATATAACGGACCCGCTTTATTGCACTTATAGCCTAATTTACGCGTGACTTTAAACGTAACTTGCAAAGCGCTTCATTTTCTCGATGCATTTTAAAGCTTTTTTTGCTTATTTACTTTGCCGACTGCACTTTAAATTGGGAAAGCACTTTGCGTTAGTAAAAAAAGAAAACAACGTGGAAAAATTGCAGCGGAAAAAGAATGAAATCATTCCAGCGTTCTATTACAATAATTTCGCTCAACGAACAATAGGAGAGACATACTTAACAGCATATCAAGCTTTCACGACTATAAATACTAGTGATTTCCCTAATGAAAGCCGCGAATTTCATCTACACGGAACCCCGCAGGCTCTGCGTTTGTTTCACTTCCAGATGTTAATTAACCAGCCTTCGCCTGACGTGTTACCGTTGAAAGAACTAGAAACAATGAAATCCCAAGAGGAGTATTCTATGTGGCCGCGCTCGCCGTTCCTTCTTTTTATCTTTTGCGAGGCAATAAATCTGTAACCGAATATTACATCGTAGTAACGCGAGGCCAATCCAAATTGCCGGCTAGTATAACTGTCGGAACGCCCACGGTGTTGTCTTTATGTTCGATTACAACAGGTCAAGGTTTCAATCTTGGAAAAGACTGCGCGCTTTTTACTCATTACTTCTCTGTCTGTAAATTACCATTTACACAGACTTCTTTACCTATGTTCTTGTTTTTAATGAGCATGTCTTTTCGCTTGCTGTTAGAACTGAATCGTCCAGCCGTTATAATTGCAAGAGCCTTCATGTCGTCTACGTAGAAGACGAATTTTGAAATCACAAGAAAGATATAAACAACAGTTTTTTTCTTTCGGCACTATAGCGGTTCCCTCTGGACATGCAATGCGGTGAAAAATTTTTGTCGTAGTCGTATTTAGCTAATTACAACAGGCAGTAATTGTATGCGCGGAGAGCAAGTTATATTTTTTATGTTCCCGTGGCTGATTGTGGTCAAGAAAATGGAGGCATGCCCTATGAATATTCACAAGTACAAAATAAAGCTCGAACGCTCAAAGATATGATATTAAGAAGATGAAAGAAGCAATGTGCGCGACGAGAGCTTCACACGTCAGTTCTTCAAGTAAACTCCAGGGACGTTCCGAAAAGAAACGTCATTGCAATTCGGCAATAATTACACACCGGGTTGGGCACAAATGATTCGGGACGAACGTTTCTTGTCACTGAATTTGCTTAGCGGACCATAGTCGTCATTCTGCAGTGGGGATGCTGTAGAGAGGAATTGCAGTAGAGCTTTTATTGTTATAGAAGTTATATGTACCCTCGAAGCTTATATTTTGTGTCGCCGACGCCGTCATGTTCCATATAAAGTCCAAATCGATAACATCACCCCGCGCGTAGTTCGCCCTATGTGCGAGCGAAAGCTTGCGAATGCTGCAGACGGGCGCGGTCCAAGCAGAAATCAAATGGCTAGTTCGCTCTGCATATTTGTTAAACTGCACTTGAGTTACAAGGTACACAAAGTTACATAGGACACACGGTAAGAAGAAAACAACGTGTGTCCTCCCTAACATTGTGTACCCTGCAACTTAAGCTCAGTTTAACAACTACGCTTATCCAAAAGAATTCTCGCCAAATACGGTCAATGATATTCTGTCGGCAAAGAACAATAACCCGTTACCCTTTTCTTTCGAGAGATGAAAGTGGCGTATGTTTGCTTCCTGAAGGTGAATGGCGAGCACCCGTGAAGAAGCTCCGTGGTTGAACGAAGGAGAGCCGAAGGCAATGTAAACAAACAGGAACGCAAGCCTTGTTAGGCTTATATCAGCGCGTGTGCGTGCATTCCTGCGCGCTCGTGTGGACCCACGCGCGTGTTTGCGTGTTGTGCTTAGGGGCTTATTCACGTACGAGCTTTGTGTAGGCGAGAATACAGGCCTACGTAGGCTGGTCCTTTGAGTGTTATCTTGTCGTTTGCGTTCACATGCATTCGCGCCTGTCTGAAGTACTCGGAAGGGTTTTCAGGGCTTTGCTCGTTCCACCATACACTTATCCCTCGCTTGGAATATGAGGCCGACTTTCGGGCATGACGGTTGCCCTACAATATGCATTTAGACATCAAGGAATATCACTATCTATCTATCTATCTATCTATCTATCTATCTATCTATCTATCTATCTATCTATCTATCTATCTATCTATCTATCTATCTATCTATCTATCTATCTATCTATCTATCTATCTATCTATCTATCTATCTATCTATCTATCTATCTATCTATCTATCTATCTGTCTGTCTGTCTGTCTGTCTGTCTGTCTGTCTGTCTGTCTGTCTGTCTGTCTGTGTCTGTCTGTCTGTCTGTCTGTGTCTGTCTAACTGTCTATCTATCTATCTATCTATCTATCTATCTGTCTGTCTGTCTGTCTGTCTGTCTGTCTGTCTGTCTGTCTGTCTGTCTGTCTGTCTGTCTGTCTGTCTGTCTGTCTGTCTGTCTGTCTGTCTGTCTGTGTCTGTGTCTGTGTCTGTGTGTCTGTCTGTCTGTCTGTCTGTGTCTGTGTCTGTGTCTGTCTGTCTGTCTGTCTGTACGAGAATGATGTCTGATCCTTCGACAGTCCACACCTAAGCGCTCGAACAGCGGACAAGAAATGGGCACATCATACACAAAAGAGGAGAGGCGTTGCCATATGCTTAGAGTAAGTGTTCGACACAAAACGACAAAGGGTATTTATATGCTCTCTCAAATCACGTCAGTGTTAGAGTTAAGCGGTGTTTGTTGGGGTACCATTATTCTACGCAGATTTGAATAGTAGACCCCGTAAAGAAAGTAGCATAACATTTGGCGGCTCCTTTTAAAACATCTCGGCTATACGTTGCGATTCAGGTGGCCTATGCAACTCCCACTGGGTTGACATCATACGAAGGATTGAATCAGAAACTGAGATGGTAAATGTTGCACCAGTTCCATAATGCACAGGGGAAACAGAAAGGTGATCTGCACACCTAAGCTAAATCTCGTACCTGCGTGCGCTGTCCTTTATATAGAAACGATGTGTGCAAGATAATAATAATAAACACCGTGGCAAACTTTCCCAATTTAGCGAGCAAACAATTAAAACTAAATTTATGCGACTTGGGCAACACGTTCCATGGTTCGCGTATGAGGAGGGACCCCTTGGCATTGCAAAATCTAATTTAACGGAGGCCCTACGTTAATGCAACTATACGAAAGGTGCAGCCAATATATAACAGCGCAATGGGAGCCGCTGGAAAGCCGTTTGCGCTGTAATGCACTTGGAGCCCCGGCGAAGCATGCTTCACTGTTAGACACGTTCGTGTAGCGGTATAATGTGACGACGTAGCGCGAAGCCGTAGCCAACAACGTGGGTATGTTCGTGCTCGTTTTTTTTTTTTTGACAGTTTTCGCCCACGAAATGACTCGCTTACTATTACAGGAACCGGAGTCGTTCGAAGAGTAAGCACTGCCAAAGTTCCAACGCGTCTCATGACGTAGCTACGAAGATTTACGATTACAAAGCTATTTGTTCGTAAGGGTTGTAAGAGGCAGAGAGAGAGAGAGATGAAAACATTATGCGCCGCTTCAATTGACCTAACGACGCGAAGGCTGAATAAACTCCGCAGCTGGTGGCAGCAGTTTTAGCTTGGCCATTGCCGAACATTCGAGAGCGAATGCGACGCGATGCGAGGCGAACATTTCAGAACGAATGCGAGATCCCCAGCTATTCAACAATGGTTATCGGCTGGTCCTCTTCTCCACACCACCCGCTTCTCTCCCGGCATAGCCTCTGCTTTGCTCTCTTTTTCTCTACCCAGCTTGGCCCTCAACCATCGCTACCCCTTCTCTACCGGGCTGAACTCGCTAGACTAAGATTCCCTCACCCACTCACAGCTGGGATAGAAAGTGCGGACGACAGATCCCTGAGGATTTACATCGGCCTGAAACAGCTCTGCTATTACAAACAGGAAGGAGCTTAACGGGAAAAAGGAACTGCTGGTTTGTTACCCTACGTAAATTAGAAGGAAAAGGGGGGAAGCACAGACGATTAGAAGAACAGGTAGAAAACGCAGGCGCGCGAAGAAAAATACAGAAGCTGAGAAACAGGAAAATTATAGCACCTCTAATAAGCAACTGCCAGGTAAACCCATCAATAATGCATTGGCCGATGGTATAAGTCGGCATTGCGACCGAATGGTTAGGTCGACTGTTTAGGTGGGCATTCCGGACCTGTGTGCTCCGTAAGAAGCCTGTCGTCAAAGTGGTCTAGCGCGAACGCTAGCGACAGCGTGCACACGCTTCCGCGAGGACAAATACCTTATAAGCGGACATAATTCCAGTTCTGGCCAACGTCCATTGCGCCAGGTCCTCTTATACAAAATGAAATACTAACAATTTGGTGTTTGAACTGTCCGAACCGGAGTATGTTTGTGAGGGACACTGCAATGGAAGATTGCCGAGTGATGTTGAGCACCAGGCATTCTTTGGCATGCACCTACATGTAAGTGCACTGGCTTTCTGGGAATTCGTCGAAATCCGTCCGCCAGGGCCGGGAATCATACCCGCAACCCCATGTTTCGCCGCGCATCACATTGCTGCTAATAAACCACCATAGGTTTGCTGGTATACAGTTCACTCCGGATCCAATACTATCTAATTCAAATAAACAGGTTAAGATATCAAGCTGAAATCTGTACTCATCCAGACAAATTCGATTTACCTCCAGACAATTAAACATTGTTACCAAGTTCTAGTGTAACACATAAAAATCCTATCCTTGGAAGAATGATTGGCGTGCGATAAGGCACGTTGATGACACGCGTAAGCGGAATGGCGAATCGCGTTATGCCAAGCGTTACCTAAAACACATTCGTTCCGCTTAACGGCGGTACTGCGGTTGACGCTAAATACGCCATCAATCACCAGGGATGCAAAGGCGGCCGAGCTTTCACCTTGACACTGTAGTAGCAGCGGATTTCTATTGTTGTGGCATCAATCATTTTCGTTCGCAAGCCAATCGATGCTGGTCAAAACACAAGTATTAATATGAGTCACTATGTGGTGATGTATCCCAAGAGATAGCATAGGAATCGACTGAGTCGACGAATTCTCTCTTTCACAGACATGGTTAATCTGTGCTCACCCGTTCAGCTCATGCTGCTGCTGATAACGCGAGTTACTTCAGGTTACCCACTTGCGATCTCACTTACCGTCACCTAATTAACTACCGGTATTTACTTCCCGTTTCTTTACATCGCAAATTCTATTTCCGTTCTCTTCATTGATATCCGATTTCAACTTCACATCTGAAATTACACTTCACATCTCGACGAATATTCCCCTTCTTTCGTTCACTAACAGCGAGAGCCTCACCACGGCAGACTTACTGCCTTATGTTAGCATGCGAAGTCTTATGTTAGCATGCGTGGCGCCCTCTAGTTAAGAGAATGTTCCACACTCGCCGCCTTGGCTACACTCTTAATCAGGTCCTGCTTAAAGAGCTAGATATAGCCAGTAAACCATAGATTTTTCGCCTGGTTTCCTGGATATAGCCAGCATTTAAACAGGATCTCATTAAGAGTGTGCGACTGGCGCTGGCGAACACTTTCAGTGATTACACGCACAGAGAGAGAGAGAGAGAAATGTTTTAATGAAAAGCTGGAGATGTTTGCCTGGCTATTCGCCTGACATGCTACTCCAGGTGCTCCAGGGTGATGATTATGATATATCACACGCACAGAAATATCCAATGAAGCCTACGGGGAATAAGGACCTTCCGTTGTAGCATACTTGGTAGAGTATCGGACGCGTAATACGAAGGTTTTGGGTTCGCATCCCACTGTAGGAAAGGGTGATTATTCATGCACTTTCATTCAGTTCAATTCGCTTCATAATTACCGCACTACAGATAAAAAACAACAAATTATGCCTTAATGCTTTTCGTGGCTTAATTTTCTGTTGTATTCTTTTGCATGTGTCAACAAAGAAAATAATTTTTATCGTTTCTCTATAGAGACAGTTACATATAGTAGTGAGAGAAAATAAATGAATGTATAAATAATAGGACAGAGCAGGAGAAGGATGCAAAGAAAGAAGACAAACTGGTACAAAGAAAGAGAAGGAAGATTCGTGCACTAATCGTGACTCTTTAATTTTTTTGTTTTAATGCGGCCGACGGCTCGTAGTTCTTCAACCGTACACCGCTTATAATGCGTGTAACGCGAAAGACTTCAGACGAAGAGACGGAGAAGGCGTCTGGCTTGACTATACCGCGCTGCTCGGAAAAATAAAAAAAAAAGAGCACGCGTCCACCATTAGTGGGCCCAGCAAGTGGTCGTCGACTGCGGCGCGGCCCCTCCGGGATATGTTCTGTTGTATTATGAAGAGATGTCAAAGCGCACGGAAAACATGAAGGAAAAATGATGCACACATATACATATACACAGGCACCTGTGTGTGTGTGTGTGTGTGTGTGTGTGTGTGTGTGTGTGTGTGTGTGTGTGTGTGTGTGTGTGTGTGTGTGTGTGTGTGTGTGTGTGTGTGTGTGTGTTTGTGTGTGTGTGTGTGTGTGTGTGTGTGTGTGTGTGTGTGTGTGTGTGTGTGTGTGTGTGTGTGTGTGTGTGTGTGTGTGTGTGTGTGTGTGTGTGTGTGTGTGTGTGTGTGTGTGTGTGTGTGTGTGTGTGTCTTTCTTCCTTTATGTTTTTCGTGCGCTTTTAGTTATCTTCATATTGCATTACTAACGTGCCAAAGTGAATATTGGTGAACTGTTGTATTACTTATAGCTGCCTGCGTCGTAGTAGTAACGACACTTGTTAACTGCTTCTTCTACTGCTACGACCAATGTAAAGGCTTTAGTCTGGAATATCGCGCACTACTTTTTCCCTTACCTCACGAGAAACACTTGTGTTTGTTTTTCCCAACAATTTATTCTGAGAAGTTAGTAAATAAAACAACAATATGACAAACCCGACTACGTAGTTCGTTCAGTCTTTTTAGATGAAGATCTAGGTGTCCCTAGCATGAATGAAAAGATATTGAAAGGGAACAAGAGTAGGAATAATAATATTATCTCGGGTTTCACGTGAAAAAAAAAAACAATATCAATATGAGGCTCACTCTAGTGGAGGACTCCATAAATTTCGATCATCTGGTGTTCTTGAACGTGCACTGACATCGCACAGTACACAGGCCGCCCCCCAACTTTACACCACCATAGAAATTCGACCGCGGCGGCTGGGATCGAACCCCCTCCTTCGGGTTAGCAGCCGAGCACCGTAATCTGTACCACTGAGCCTCAAGGGAAAAAAATGGGGGGAAGAAAAGGAAAACTAGATTAGTCTGAACGAAACTGGAAGGGATAGGGAAGAAGCCTTAGGGAATAAAGCAGAGATAAAGGACGGGAGAAGCCAAGAACACCTTTCGAGCGAGCTCGGGTTTCTAAATATAACCGCCTCTCGTCGCCGCCAGCGTCACTGAGGGGAAGCGCTGAACGGAAACAGGGGCACGATGTCGTCGTGGCTTAGAGAGCACGTCTCTGCGCGACGGTGCGTACTGAGCGCGATTTCCGAAGAGAAAAAGATGCTGAAAGCAAGAAGTTCTTTGTACCGGATGCACTCCGGCAATTTTGTTTTCAAAGGAGACTCGGCGGATTCTGAAAGACGGGTGCTTGAATAACAACACCGGTAACCTTTAGAATAAATGAAGGAAGGAAGGGGAAAATAAGGGTGTGGACGTAGCAGCGATAAGATTGTTGAATGTCACAACGAATGCTACTAAAAGGCAAATTTCAATTGGATTAGCATCTAAGAAGGTTTAGACTCTGTAGATATTGCCACACACCCTTGTGTACTTCAATGTGACCGGGGTTCACTCGCGACCGCTTTTATACTTGTCATCAATAAACGCAAGTCACGTTTGAAGTTTATCGGAACGTTCTCCAATGTTCACGGCGATTCTTACCTACTGCCTGCACTGCATGAAAAGCGTGTGCATTCTGGAACTTGCGCAAGCGCAAGAACTAACGCCGGAACGTACTAAGATATATATATAGATATATATATATATATATATATATATATATATATATATATATATATATATATATATATATATATATATATATATATATATAAGATGTATATATGAATACATAACCATGAAGCCGGTCACCAGTCTTTTTCCTTTGTTTAAATTTGAGCGTGTATTGTTGTATTTTGATGTTATCTGTACCCTGAACAACTAGGCTGACCTCAATCTCTTCTCAACTTTCTTTTTTGTTCTTTTTTCTAGCCAACTGGCCCTGTGGCCTTATGGTGGTTTTTCTCGCCACTGTACTTCAAAACGGGTGGTCCAGGACGGCGAATGTTTTCTACAGACCACGGCGCGCTGCATTCCATTGCATTGTGGCCAGTCATTTCTAGACCTCTGCTGTAGCAGTGAGGCAAGCCATCCAGTACGCCTTGTTCTGCGCGATAGTTTTGGTGGAAACGAAGACCGCGTCAAAACTTTCAGCTTACGACGTTGAACTGCAGGAGTGCTGCTTCTTGGCCTAGATGGAATAGCGTACTGTATTTTTTGGACCCGCATGCTCTTCAAGCGCGTCCAAGAATACAGTATATGCTGAACTGCACAACGGGGAAAGAATCATGACGAAAAAGCAAAGCCGCTGTCATAAACAACGATGATGACGCATCCATCTCGTAAAGGAAGCTCCTAGGCGTTGTACATTTCTCATTTTTAGTATGCGGATAATCAGATGACAAGAATCACACCGAGCAACAGCAATCCGTCGAGGAGGCGTGCTTTGACGTTACAGGCCAGAACTACCGGGTCTTTTCTTCGAAACCCCCACGAAGTCTCCGCCGTTGCGTCGTTGGCCATCTAGCCACAGCTACCGCCCGTCAAGCGCTTCTGGTTCATCGGGTCCATCGCCGGCTTAATGTTATTAAGCGTCACTCTGCCGCGCGGTGCGCCTAAATGTAGAGTTGCCTGTTTCCAGACGCACTGGAGTGGCCATTTGGAGCAGGCCCGTAATTTCATTTAAAGCGTCTCAGTGGAATTGCTGGAGAACAGAAGGTGGATGAAGGGGAAGCCTGGTATGTTTGCGGCGGGCACTGCGCCTGGGGGTTTTCCGAACGTTCCGTCTGGTGGCAAAGTCAACACGGTTGCGCAAACGGAGACACCAGGTAGAAGGCGTGCGCGCGCTCAACGCTGTGCTACAACGCTGCGCGTTCGAGCTGTGGCAAAAGTTAATAAGCCAGATAGATTAAGCCTTACGCCCCGTAATGCGGCCGTGGGTAAATTCCAAACAAGAAAGAAAGAAGTTCAGGAGAAGACGGTGGCTTGATGAACGATGCTTGAACAGGTGGTGTCGCTGGAGCCAACGTTTTGAATAATGGCCTTGTCTTCTTCACAAGAAGACAAGACCGCTTGTCGAGCCAGCACGTTCCGAGCCTCAAGTCCCAAAAAGTGGACATGTATAACGTGCAAACAAGGCAGATGTTTAAGAGATGATGGAGGCTTGAAGAGATGAAAAATGCTTGAGCAGGGGGCTGTCTCTGGGGCGAACATTTCAAGAAATGGTCCTTTCATCTTCACAAGACTTGTCGATACGTTGGCTCAAGTGACACCCACTGTTGAAGGAATTTTGTATGGGTAACGTGTTGTATGCAAAATCTGTAACGTAAGGGTTTGTTTTTGTTCGTTTTTTTCCTGACCCCCTCATATTTGGTTTGTTGTTTGCGTACCGTCCTAACGGTTAGATTAGACATGTCGGGCTACTTGGTTCACTGCGAAATAGGCAAGCGGTACAGGACCCCGGAGGCTGAGAAACACTTGAGAACACAGGCTCAATGGGAAATGAGAGGCAGATGAGTCGAAGGAGGAGGAGATGGAAGATGAGGATAGGGAGAAAAGGCAGGCAGGTCAACCAGATGCGTGTGCAGTTTTCTAGTCTGCACTGGGATGAAAGGATCAAGAAGCGTTTAAAAGTGAGGAAGAAGAAGGGAGGAGCTATTATCATGGAACATGTGCGCCTGTCTTACACGCCAACAGGCGGGCACTTAACCGGGCCATGAGGCAGCTGTCCATCACGACGGCGCCGGCGTTTATGCAGGTCTACGCCATCGACGACATGGAGTATTTCGAAGAGGTGCGTGATCAACTTGCATCGTCTTAATAGCAAAATGACAGATTGACGGGCTAGTTTGTAGTACAATAACTCACACAGTAGCGAAAAGAACCACATGGACGGCGAAGAAGATAGACGGGACACTGCGCTGAACACCGTCTTGCCCTTCCGCCATCAACGTGGTGCTTCGTACTACTGCGTGAACTATGAAAGCTTAATTACAGTAATGTGTGTTCTTAGAACGTTGTTTGAATCCGATGGTAACGCGCTATAAAGCCGCCGTAGTCAGATACAGTGGGACCCACGCGGAATATGTGCTGTAGCGAGAGGTTTCCTATGATATACTCTTTCCATGTACTTGTTAAAGACAACAGTATTCACGTTCAACAATTGTTTAGCCTATCGATGAGCGAAAGATAGCGAAGGAACATCAGTTTCTTGGCAGCAAAAAAGTTGTTTAAATCCCTAGCTCTCTCTAAGAGTGCAACTCCAGTGCAAGTGCACTAGTCTAATTTGGTAACTATGCGCAAGCTGGACTGTGCGAAATCTGAGTATTTTCTGAGTAAAGGGAGTTTAGTGTCTATAGATTTCAGTGTTTTTCCGTGCGTACGCATATATTCATAGAACAACAGCCGCGAGACGCGTGCGGAAGGCGCATTGGCTTTCTTAATTTTCTCTGAACGTAATATATATTTTATCGAGCATTAAAAAAACTTGCTCAATAGGCACATCGTTTTCACGCACGTGAGGTCACTGACCATGTGACATGATCTTCACACGAGAAGCGATCAATATTGTATTACAAGAGCTTCTAGAGCGTCACCGTTTCGTCAGCGCCCATCTTCTCAATTATTCATTTCGTAAAGTGCGCAGCTAAAACACATCACACCTCGGCGAAACAGCTTCTGGGCCTTCTTTTCGACTCGCTTTATTCAATTACGAAAATTTCTAGAGTTCTCATTATCTTTGTTTTTGCTATAGAGCAACAGTATCAAACTAACACGCCTTTGTAATTTTGTTTACGCAGGCTCGTCGCCTTAGAAGCGAAATTCAAGAGGCTTGCGCCGAACTCGGCAGGGGCATGCCCCTGGTGGTGATCGTGGGCAACAAGGCGCACCTGGTGTTCAGATGCACCGTGGGCTACAAAGTGGCTCAGGTGGCTCTGACAGTGGCCATGATCGACTGGGAACACGGCTACGTCGAGTGCTCGGCCCTCGAAGGCCTGGACGTGACTCAAGTCTTTCAAGAAGTGCTCATGCCGAGCAAGCTTCCCGAGGTCCTCTCGAACTCGAACCGGCGGCAACAGTCGTGCCCAGCGCAGGTCCACTCGCAGAAGAGGTTGTACAGCAACGGAGCCAAGAGGCACAGCTGCATCATCTCGTGAACTATCTGATGTATTTGTACGTTAAGCGATTGGGAAAATTGCTACTGTGCGTGTTTTATTCGTGCTAGAGTCACTGGAAAATCAGAGTACCGCAAAGGTAGGCTGCACGCGGGCGACATTGGGTGGCGGCGGCCATGTCCCTTCCAGACCGTCCGGCGCGTTGCTAGCGTGTGTTGAGAAGTGACCGATCTTTTAGCCTCAGTGCCGTGTTACGCTCGGCAGAACGGCATTATGTGTGTGTGTTTCTTCAAGAGGATATTAGAAGTGATTTCGAGTCATCGACAGGTATGGATCGACTACGCGGTTAGCGGTGTAACTAATGAAACGAACACGCCCGGGCGTGTTCGCTAGGTCCGGATCTTTAAACACAGTTGCATTAGCGCAGTGACATCGTGCGAGATGCCATTTACTTCGACATTTGGTGAATCTTGACTGTTTGCGCTAGCTTTGCAGTCGGTGTTCAGGTTCACTGCACTCGAGCACATTATCGAACAACATCGAGAACATTCAACATTGCGTCCTGTGACTGATCGCTGACGCATAGCTTGCTTGCTCACCGCACGTGCTTGCTGTTCAACTAGTTGATATGTGTAATAGAAGTTGTGTGTACGGTAATTGGAAGTTGTGCGCGACGTGTTGATTCGGAACGCCAGCAGCCGAACGCACGGGCGAATCGGCGTGCGGTAGGTAAGGTACATCTTATCTTACGATACGTAGAAAATAGGCCATCAAAAATGATTGACATCACTACTTAATTGTTTCATTTCCTATTTCTTGTCTCCTTAATATTCCCAACGTTGCAATGAATTTGCAAATATTTTGCTGTGTTCCGACAAACAGTTTTTTTTTTGCGTTGCCAGCGCGTAAACAGCTGGGGTTCGGTTTCTGCACTGCTGCACTTTTTTTTTTTCATAATGCACTCTTATTAAAACTTCCTCGGCACGGTGCCTTATGTTCTTTTGATCAGAAATAGCACATCCCGGAATTTTTAAAGCGCATCCTACTGCAACACAGTATGTATATAGACCTAGGGCTCGCATAAAATTGACTCCCTCAATGCGTGGGATCTGCTTTTTTCTTCTTTTTTTTGCTACCATCTCTCACCAACTATACAGTATTTTAAGGGTACGCTCGGCGCAATGCAGCATTAGCAGCATTTTTTGCAACAAATTTAAAGATACGCTTGATAACATTGCCTTATACCAAGTTTATCAACAGAGTTCCACGCTTCTGTTTTGTGCAATGCCAAAGATCATGCCACAATTGCCTTCAAGGTATACCAGTATACAGTTATTATTTTAATAAATCTTCGATTTCGCCCTCGTGCGTGACACGCTCATAACTCGGATAGCATGCGTAATCTGTTCAACAGATCGAGATCTAAACAGCCGAGCAAATAGAAAGGTATGTAGTTTTCAATATCGCTGACCATAGCGAACCGAAAAGGTGAAGTATCCTGTCGCATAAGATCTTTTCCAGCAAAGTTAGTGTAGTTCACTGCAGGAAGGAGGGAGGCGAATTTCGAGGGAGGCGAATTTGCTCAGGCCAGCTATGCAGCCACATAGAACGGCGCTCTTTGACATTAATTTTTCCCACACGGCAAGCGAGATTCCCAGAGTAGCTCACCAGTAACGTTCCATTGGTGGTGAGCTACTCTCTTCTGGCATCTGCATGCAGTGGCGTAGCCGGGGGGGGTGGGGGGGCACACCAGGTCCGTGCCCCCCCCCCCCCGAAAAAAATGTCTGCTTACGCCCCAGTCTGCATGACGCGTTTAAAAAAAGCGACGAAGTACTTCTGGGGACCATGGTACTGCTAAATGTCCGGCCACGCTCTGCATTGAACGCGCCTGCACCCAAAGCGCTTGGAAGGGATATGGCGGCGAGAGGCCACGTGATGCGAGTAAGCCAATCGCGTCGGCGGCGGCGCGCGGAAAACAGATGCGATACTCTGAAATTTTTCCAGTGACTCTAATTCGTGCCACAGAGTTAAAAAACAAAACCTCGTTATACGGAGACCAAATACCTTGAGTGGGAAAGCAAACGCCTCAATTTTGAGAGTGATAAGCTCAAATACGGCCCACACTATGTCGTAATATGTTCGAGCTGGCGCCTGAATAGATTGGGTGTCACAGTGTCCTTACCCGCGTCTATGAATAAATGCGGTAAAATGACTTCTTTATGAAAGTTTTGGCTGTGCCTTTCTGCAGGGCTGCGCATGTAACGCTTGCTTCGGTTTAAGCACGCCAATTTCGCGATCTTCGTCAGGTTGTGAGAGATCGAAGGATAGGAATTTTCACCAAGATATTGTGTGCGCAAGCAATTTGATCCAGTCAAACCTGTCCTAGTTGTTCGAGTGAACCTCTTAGCCCTCGTGAACTTGAGTAAGTGCAAAGAACAAATAATCAATCCGAACGCCCACAGCGATGCCTTAGTGGATCTACAGGGTACCCTGAGTACAGGCACTTGATAGATGCGCGGCCATAACTGTTACACACCCACACCTTTACGCACCGCAGTGTGGCTCTATCTGAATTTTAAGCATCTGAACATTAGTCTATGGCGTGATGATTAAGGCGGTAGATGTGCACAGCAGGGTGACATGTACAAAAAAAAAGCGAGATGCCTTATTTATCCTAAAGGATGCGTTACTGGAACGTGCAAGGCCTAGTGTTTCCGTTAGGCAGAAATAGAAAGATCTCACTGCCAGCAGTGAATTTGTTGATAATAATAGTATCTGGGGTTTAACGTCCAAAAACCACGATATGATTATGAGGGAAGCCGTAGTAGAGGGCTCCAGAAATTGCGACCAACTGGGGTTCTTTAACGTGCACGTGAATCTCAGTACACGGGTCTGAAACATTTTCGCCTCCACCGAAATTGCAGCCGCCGCGGCAGGGATTCGATCCCGCGACCTTGGGGTCAGCAGTTGACTGCCATAACCACTAGAACACCGTGGCGAGGCGAACTTGTTGATAGGGCTGTTGATTTGTTGAAATTTGCTGATTTGTTGATAATGTCGCGAGTGACTGTGAAGTTTAGGTTACGTGGGCAACGGTTACAAAGATACTGATGCAGAACATTCAATATCATTTTGTCTTAGCACAGCGTGACATGCACTGTCTGTTGATTCCCGCACTTTCTCTCAGAGCATTTTTGAGAAACTCTGTATGGCGTTGCATTCGGAGTCATTGTCGGTGAATATCAGCTGTGTCGTGTCACTTATCATCTATGTATATGTACGCTTGAGACATCACAATGAGTTCAGCGGATCGTTGTACACTACGTGTTAGGCGAGAGACTCATTGGACAATGTATCGGTACAAATGCGTGACTCTGCTGAATGCCCCCGTCCACATTTCCAGTTTGATAGATGGGAAAGAACGCGCATGCGCAGTTTACTCCGTGACGTATTTATTTCCTTATAATAGTGCTCCGACATGACGTCACAGTGAATGCCATTTGATGTGAGCATCTTCCTGCCTTCCGGAGATCAACGTCAAACAACAAGCGCGTTGTTTCGCCCGAAACGCGGAAATTTAGAGCTAAGCAATGCACGTACTTTCATTTGAAGCGTCTACAGTTCGTGTCATGTGGTCGTACATTTGATGCAGATATTTACATCACAGCCAACATCACATTTATAGACCAGATTTTTCCAGTGACCTAACGCGTTTATCGCAAGGCTCGTTGCAGTCGTTATACTATAAAAAACAACGATGTCGCGTTTCAGCCCACTAGTACTGTCCGTCTTCTTTCATAAGAAGTTGTCCTACTGATTTCGGAAGCACGATTATAACGAAACCAGTAGCGTGATTTTTAAGAGACGTGAGAAATTGCGGTGTGAAATACAGCGAATTCAGTAGGCTTCCGCTTATGAAACTTCGTGACAGCTGAACTACAGATGCTTGCACATCAGATGCGTTTTAAATCTCGCCACGTAAGCGTAAATGTCTGTGTTATTGCGTTTTTTTTTTCTTGTCGTGATTGTACTGCACTTGTTGCATTGTTCTTGTTCGAGCATGGACGCTCGCACCTGCATACAAGATCAAAACGTTTATGTTGTGCACATCAAAGTAAGATACACATGTAAATACACATGGTCACTCCATAACACTGAAGCTGCATTTACATTCCTGTATGTACATACACCCTGGAAGCCGCCCTTCTACTATTTAAACCACGTGTATTTTTGTATAACGTTACACTTGTCCTGTCATTGTAATATACGCTCCAGTATCCGCAGTATTTATTCCGCAAAAAGTAATATCTGCTTTTGCTCGGTATTTTTTTCGCGCGCATTCAACGAGTCTTCCAATGAAGAAATTCTGCAAAAAGATATCTGTTGACTTTGTCTTCATTATTATCCGAAGGCATGATACAACACTACGTTCAAGTGGGAATGTTGTAAACATACGGCTGCCGGAATTATTTGAAAATGCATTTGAACGAACATTTTTTTTTTTAAATATTGCTCTCACACAGACGCGAACCTGAACATCTCAGGGCGTTGAAAAGATTTAGCTTCACGAAGCTGTTGAAGCATGCAGTAAACTTCTGAAAAAAAATACTTTAGGAGCTCGGGCTGTCATACGCTGTCGTATGCTGTCATCGTATGCTGTCGTCGTGGTCGTCGTCTCATGTCACTGGGCGTAACGCAAACGTATAGCCATCTAAGGCATAGTCGTGTATAGCGAGAGGGCGGGAAAGGCAGTGAGGATGAGAAGTGGCGTGAGGGTGAGAAGGAGGAATAGCAGAAAGGGAGAGGAGAGGAGGAAGGGAAGGGGTAAAGCATAGCATAGCTATGTACGGAGTCACACAGGCAAAACCATGTATACATAGCCATGTATAGCATAGCCATGTGTAGTATAGTGTAATAGCTAGCGGTGGAAAAGTGGGGATGAGGTGGAGAGATGTGAGGGTGAGGGTGAAGGAAAGGAGGCGGGGGAGGGTTAAGCATATCATAGCCGTGATAGCATAATATATAGCAAGGAGGTGGAAAAGAGAAACGAATGTGAGGAGGAGATGTGAGGATGAGGAGAAAGAAAAGGAGGAGGTGAGCGGGCGCCGCTGCACAACGCCACCTAGACTAGTTGCGAGACCTGCGCGTCCCCCCCCCCCCCATTACCTCACAAACCTTGTCCGAAGGACATACACGGATGCAACCGTCCGTGGCTGAGTTTGCGTGTTCATGCAGTGGCATCATCCGACGCATCGGACAAGGACTGTGACGACACGTAGGGAGCGCTCAGGTGTCGAAAGTGGACTAGGTGGCGTTGCACTGCATCGCAAACAAAGGTTTCCTTTCCAGCCATGAACGACAAGCAGACTGCACGCTTGGAACGCCAGCGCTCGCTTGCCCGTGAACGCGAGCGTACCTGAAGGACGGGCGAATCACTACTCCACACTTCCTACAGTTTTCACGTTGAGTGCAACTGCATATATTTGGCATGAAATTTTCTCGATGTCGCAATTTTCCTGATGTGCATAAACCTCCAAGTCAGCTTTACATCTTGTCCTAGAGGGGGCTTTAATTCAACCAACGCGAACATTACGACGGAGGCCTCATAGAAAGTTTCCTTCTTTTACATTAGTTCTGTAAGGCCGGCAGAACGCATTCATAGCGTTCAGATGTATTCACAGGCCACAAGCGTGGTTGTTTAGCACAGTGTGTAAGACACTGGGCTTCTGAGCATGTTGCCTTAGGCTCTATACCAAGGAGAGCTAAGAACATTTAAATTAATTTATACGTTTGTTTTCTTATAGCGATTCTTGTTATGTGACGGACAGACGAACGGACGGATTTAGTTGCCTCACATATATCGAAGAGAAGGAATACGCATTTAAAGCTGGGACGATTTACCGTCACTACGCAATCCACAACAGGGTACAGCTCAGCTATTCTAGACTACCTGCTCAGGCAGCTTCACGTCGACCACGAACTAAACGATTTCTTTACACTCACAAAGACTTTAAGATGTCCGGACAAGTACTGCTCGACGTGTGTCACTGTGTTGCTGGTTTTCACAGAAAACGTCAATGTTGTGAAAGCATTTTCAGTGCAAATGGTGACGTCACTCACGGCTGACTTCATTACTTTAGTTCGCAGCAAATATCTTTTACTTCAAAAGTTACCTTCGTGGTTTACATCAAGGAAGGGAAATCAGTTCATCTGCTAGTCGTCACCCGACAAGGTTGTATTTAAGGTAATAATGTAGCAGTGGTTTACTCTCGAAATGCGCTTATTTCTGCAGCCCAGTAGGGAGCCTGGCGCAGCGTCAGGGGAAGGATAGCCGCAGGATTGCAGGATAAATAGGATAGCAGAAGAAGAGAAGCAAAAACGGACAGGGTTTCGTCCGTTCATGAGGTAGGCCGATGGTGAAGTGAGCCCAGCAAGTTGCGGGCGCTCAACAGTAGGCGGAGATCCCGGTCGTCTCCGCAAACTCCAAGAGGCTGTGAAGAGCCCAGACCTTGGGAGGTGGGAGGGGAAGCAGAAGAAGAGAAGCAAAAACGGACAGGGTTTCGTCCGTTCATGAGGTAGGCCGATGGTGAAGTGAGCCCAGCAAGTTGCGGGCGCTCAACAGTAGGCGGAGATCCCGGTCGTCTCCGCAAACTCCAAGAGGCTGTGAAGAGCCCAGACCTTGGGAGGTGAAGGAAACAGCGGTGCATTTATGGTCGTAGCAGTCCCTGTTGCCTATAGGCGATAGTGAGCCTTCAGCGTTCCTGCGCCAACGTTGGAACGTAATGGAGGTTGGCAAGTATTGGTTGCATGTTTGCTGGTAAAATACGGTACTTCTACACCAGTGCAATACCATCATGCATTTTCTGCAGTCTCTGTCTGCAGTTACTTTCACTTCACCACAAGTAACACCCGGTAAACAGGTCGCTGCAGCTCGAGCTTCGACAAGTGGTCTTGTTTTCTTCATGGGATCAACTTGGAGAAGATTGACTGCCTTGAAGATGACAAGATCACTTGAAGCGTTTGCTTCAGCAACAAATCCCCACTTCCCCACCGCTTGTTCAAGCATATTAAGTGCGGAGCACTTTAAGGGCCCTGGCTGTCGTATGCCATTGTATGCTGTCGTATGCTGCCATCGCTTGGCGTAACGCAGGCAAAACCACGCAAAGCATAGCCCTCTGTAGCATATTGAGCGCGCGCTCGTGCCAAGGAGGTCTTCTTCCTCTTGTTCTTCGAGCGCCTTGATGATGATATTAGCCACGTATAGCGTAGCCATCTGTAGCATATTGAGCGCGCTCGCGCCAGGGAGAAGTCTTCTTCGTCTTGTTTTTCTAGCGCATTTATGATGCTGTTATGGGTGGAGCACTTCAGGTGCCCGGGCTCTCGTATGGTGTCGTAAGCTGTCGTTGCTTAGCGTAACGCAGGCAAAACCACGTGTAAAAGTATAAAAAAGGAAGCAAGCGAGAAATAGAAAGGGAGAGAAAGAAAAAAATAGGAAGAAAAATACAAATAAATAACAATAAAGGGAGCGAAAAAGACAGAAAAAAACTGGAAAAGGGACAAAGAAAGAAAGAAAGGAGGAAAGAAAAAGAAAACAGAAGAGAAGCAATGAAGGCTGCCCAGCTCCGCACTTCCTTCAGGCTTGGCACCAATAGTGAAAAGCGGCCTTAATTTTTCATCTCGTGAGAGCAAAGACTTTTGCCTCAACTCTGCTTATGGACTTCGACCTTTCTACTTCACAAGTGATTCAACTGAGAGAGTGAAGTAAACTCTCGTTCTGCTTCTCAATATTTTCTCCCCTGCAACAATGAAGAAGAGTATCTAAAAAAAGTCACAGTTTCGCCGCAAGGGCGAAGCAATGAATGCGATAGCAAGAAGTGCAGCCCGTGATGCACGCGCTGCTACACTGCATAAACATCTACCCCCCGGCAACAACTACCGCGCGAGCGGACGGCGGAAGGGCAAGGTTCTCCCTGCGCAAATATTAGAAGAAGCGAGCGAGCTGGCCGACGACTTTTAAATGCGCCCGTCGCGCTCCTCGCGCCATCTCACTGGTAATTAAGAAACGCTTATAAGCACCCGCCCTCTCAGAGCCCTGCCAGTGGTAAAGGGTGTGTATATAAGGCTCGCCGTCAGCTACCTGAAGAATCTGCGCTTTGTAGCCTAGTGTTTAGCGCCACGCGCTGCCGAGCGAGGGGTCGCTGGTTCGATTCTGCGCTTCGGAAGCATTTTTCTGCATTATTTATCTTTGGGATTCAATGTATATATATATATATATGTGTGTATATATATATATATATATATATATATATATATATATATATATATATATATATATAAATGGTGCATGACGGCGGAGACGGCGACGGCAAAAACCAGCCGAGACTGTCCATATAATTGCTATCGCAATAAAATGTGACACAGCAGATAATCAAAGCAACAAAAAATTGTGCAGCTTTCCCTAAGTCGCGCAAGGCTGGGTCACAGTAGAGCTGGTGGGGGCACCTAGCTGGTCCTGGCTTGGCTAGGCTTTTACTCTCTAAACTCTCTCTTTCCCACACCTCTCTATATAATACATGGGTTTCTATTTCTTTCTATCTGTCTATTTCTTTGTCTGTCCGCCGCGGTGGAGCAGTGGTTATGGTACTCGGCTGCTGAGGGGAAGGTCGCGACTTCGATCCCGGCCGTGGCGGTCGCATTTTCGATGGAGGCGAAATGCGAGAGGCCCGTGTACGGTGCGATGTCAGCGCAAGTGAAAGAACACCCAAGTGTAGAAATTTCCGGAACAGGAAAGTAATGCAATCAGCCGAGATTGACGTCGTGATTTGCGCTGAAATATTTTTCACGAAGTTGAAGTCTTCTGTGAAAACCAACAACACGATGACACACGTCGAACATAATCAAATCTCGGTTTTCGGACGTTAAACCTCACATATTCATATTTCTTTCTGTGTCTTCTTGTCATTTTCTGTCTTTTTTCCCGTTGTTGTTCTCTATTTTTCTCTCTTTTTTTGTCTTTATTTCTCTATCTCTGTAATCGTTTTCTCGTCTTCTGTCTTCTTCTCCTTTTCTTCCCTTTCTTTCTATTTCTCTCATTTCCTTTTTATTTATTTCTTTCTACCTCGTTCTCTTTGTACTCGTTCCCCCCTCCTCCTTTCTTTCCTTCCCACCCTGACTTCCCTTCACCGCCCCCTATTTATACAATACACTACAAGGATATGGTATGCTCTGCAAGCGTGCCTGGATAGCCGAGTGGTTAAGACACTTTCGTTCAGATTGTGTGTGTGCGCGGGTTCGAATCTCTTCAAAAATATTTTTCGCCACGAATTTCTCTTTTCTATTTTTCTAACTCTCTTTTTTCTCTGTCTTTCTGTCTTTCTTTTCTCTCTCGCTGCATTCGTTCTCTCGGCCATCGGACTTACTGCATTCAACACCCGACAAATCGGCACACGTGTTCTGGGAGCAAAGCAGAAGAGGGAGAAGTGGGTGCTTGCATGATCATGATAATGACAGCTTTCGATCTACGACACACGGCAAACTTCAAGCATAACAGCTCTCCCGTCAAATAGGAATATCGCGACGACCACAATTAGTCTTGTAGAAATGTTGCCAATGTATGAATTTTTATTGTGCGTCACCCAAGAGCTGCTTTCAGCAGTAATCATGCAGGTTGCATTGTTTGACAATACAAGGTTAGCGCTATATACGGTGCAGTCGTGTATTTGAGCTACAGCGTCCTTCAGTCGGAGTGTCTACATGCTGCAATTGCTGAAAACATATAGAATAGTATTTGCATGTTGCCTACGTTACATGTTGAATGCTCTTTATCCGTGACTGGTTGTCAAGTCTGACTGGTTGTGTCTGGTTATGGATATAACTAATTTTCTGTGAGGGGAGGAAGTCTTATTAAGTCTATAGAATTATACATTAATTATTTGCGCGATTAAAAACATTCACAGTCGGCGTTTTCAGGTATTCGCGCTTTTACACCTTAATAAATGCCATAACTTACAGTATTCGCTGCAAATAATGCTAAGACGACTACTAATTTATTGCAAAGTCTAAGATACAAAATAAATGACATCAGTGCTCCTTGGACTGAGTGAAATGGGGTCGAAAGTGTCAGATTGTCACATGTTCAACTTGCAACATAGCGCTGAAGGAGTTCTTAATGCAGTTAAAAGCTTTAATGACATCCATGCCAGTTTTATAGGTAACAAAAGATAACCAACATACCTGCATTACGTATACGACGATCACCATTAAGCAGCAGCTTCCGTTTACCTAGAAAAAAAATTAAAGGTGCACAATTTTAAGGCGACACAGCTTACAGAGAAGATGTCACTGCAGTAACTGATCGTTAAGAAATACGTGGCATCAGGGAGTACTATAGCATCCTAGAGGCATCTGTAAACGGGCAACAACAACAAAAATTAAGTGTGCTTTTTTTGTGTGCAATTTATGTAGATCATGCTTGGTTTTCTTCACGCTGCCACCAGAATAGACGCTTTAACTTAAATGTATGACGTACCTTGTTTCCACAGTAAACTTCGCTGGTATTTGCGTGGCAATACGCCCGTTCATATTTTTGTTAGAAACAAAAACATACGAATGACGCGGTAGTCTTATAACGAAACACCGGAAACTTGCGAGCCCATAGTTTAGCCTTAGAGGCCTCCGGCGTTAGCTGCTGCATTTTACAAGCTGCGGCTCTAATGCCATGGCCAGGTGGCGCGACATGCTCACAGCACAAGCTTTTGAATGGAAGAGCATCGTAATGGATGGGAACTTCACAGACAGACAGACAGACAGACAGACAGACAGACAGACAGACAGACAGACAGACAGACAGACAGACAGACAGACAGACAGACAGACAGACAGACAGACAGACAGACAGACAGACAGACAGACAGACAGACAGCAAGACAGACAGACAGACAGACAGACAGACAGACAGACAGACAGACAGACAGACAGACAGACAGACAGACAGACAGACAGACAGACAGACAGACAGACAGACAGACAGACAGACAGACAGACAGACAGACAGACAGACAGACAGACAGACAGACAGACAGACAGACAGACAGACAGACAGACAGACAGACAGACAGACAGACAGACAGACAGACAGACAGACAGATAGATAGATAGATAGATAGATAGATAGATAGATAGATAGATAGATAGATAGATAGATAGATAGATAGATAGATAGATAGATAGATAGATAGATAGATAGATAGATAGATAGATAGATAGATAGATAGATAGATAGATAGATAGATATATCTGAACCACAATGTGCGTGAACTCGGAAACGAGGCATATATTTGCCGACGCGTGCTAAGTTGCGAAGAGCACGCAGTTCACGCGGCCAGTCGTTTTCTTACCTGTTGCGCGCGTGGAAGGACTGCATGAGGGCTGCTGTCCCGCTGACCGCTGCGTAAGTATCGATCCTGACGCGTCGGAAGCATTTATTTTGTGCTCTCTCTCTTTCTTTTTTTCGAGAAGTCGCCCGGTTCTACAACACGCAAGCAGTGATAAAAAGGTCACGCTTAGCGAGGCTTGCGTGCAGCGCGTACGCGTAAACGCGTCGCTGTCATTAAAAATTGTTCCATTTATGGACATAGTCACTATCTGGCCAGTACTTTGTTTAATAGGCTATGTGAATTGTGAAATATATCTGTACACTGTCAGTGATGACGTGGGTTACTTCCGCTTAGTGCTCCGTGCACGAAACTATGGGGGCCCTCTCTTCATGATTTACACATGGCTCTCAAACATAACGTGCCATCCAAACGCCGCCTTCATATAAACTGTAATTCCCCGCTTGGAGGTACTGAACGAACTATGTTTCTTTATTAAAGTGCTTTTTTGTAATGTCAGCAATCACAACGCAGGCTTAGCGCAAGCATTTCCTTTCTTTGCTTTGAATTCACTTCCCTTGGCGCTTGCATACAATTCTAGATTCCGTATTTATGCGAAGCGAAGCATATTTTTTCAGAAAAGCTAATCCCACCCCCTTAATACCTATCTCTCTCTCTTTATATATATATATATATATATATATATATATATATATATATATATATATATATATATATATATCGGCGCCAGGTTGTTATGGGCACTCACTGCCTCTGGTGTTCGACTGCCCCTAGAAAGTGTTCAGTTCATTAGGCTTAAGTGTTAGAGCAAAATTAGAAGGAGCGAGTAGGAAGAAAAAAAATTACATAAATATTCTCTGGCGACAAGCCTTTTTCTTCAACGACTCAGCTGGTGAACGATAAAGAACGCAGTAGTGGGCGTTATTTCGGCTCAGATATCACAATGAAAAAAAAAAATAAAGGGAAAAAACCCAAGTGAGCCCATTAGACGTCTCTTCGTGATAACCTCCGCTATTCAGTCGCGTATGTTGAAAGATCAAGTCCTTCCACTGCCCGCTGAAGGTCCAAGAGAGTGCTCCGAAAATAATTATTACTCACGCGGATGAGTGATTCGGAAGCACGGATTAAGTCTGCGGTCGACGAAAAGGTCAATGCGGGATTTTATTTTTCTTTTTTGTTTGAGCAGCGTTTTAATCATTACGCAATTGATGGTCCTCGGGTCACAGGGCTGAGTTTCAGCAGAGTCGTATCGCGTCTATGGTTACGTCATGAGCAGGATAATTTGTAGTGCTCGTATGTTTGCAAATTATAACACTATCAAGAAGCTGCGCGAGTGCGATAGATATTTCCAGATAACGGAACGACGAATTTTGCATTCATAATTACCACTATCATCATTTCTTATTTATTTATTTATTTATTTATTTATTTATTTATTTACTTATTTATTTATTTATTTATTTAGGCTTAAACGCCGCTAGTGGTACATTACATTAAAAAGACAATAATCAGTAGTGAATAAAATATGTTTTTATGCAAAGAGAAATATATGGCCACCCCAAAAAAACAAAGTCCTGAAGGCGAGCCTAATGAGCGGCCAAGCAAAAAAAACCCCGTTGTTGAAATCTGCTCCGCCAAGCAACGCAAGAGAGTCAGCGCGTCTCAGTCTTTCAATGACCTCAATCAGTTAATTGTAATTAAATATCTCGATAATTAACTGACCCTTGTCTTAAGTAAAGCTACGCTCTCGTATTATATATGTCCAGTATAACTGTTTACTTCAACCAAGACCATTTAATTCTACTTTTTTATTACTTTTCATACGTATTCTTAAAAGCGGAAGTAAATGCTCGACCGGCTATGATTGGAAGAGAAACGAGAGGGTCACTAGGTGCCTGTGCCACTAAAATGAAATTACAAGGAGCACCATACGTAATTGAAAGAATGGAAGAAAGAATTACGTTGTAGTATCAAGCGATAAAATATGGCGAATAACTCAGAGGGTGGGGAGTGGGGAATGGGAATCCCACACTTGAGGGCCCCATTGGCTCGGGCTGCTCCGTGTGTCATTTGGGTCACCAGTGGCCTTTACCGTTTCTCTGAGCCAGTCAGCTGAGCCCACGGCCTTCTTCGATGGACATTTTCGCAAACCAGCGAGCTCGCACGATGGCGTTTTGAACTAAACAAACTTGCGATCGAGGCCAAGTAAACCTGTTGCTATCCCTACGAGACTATACACAGTGCGATCGAGGGAACGCCTGGTCTCTGATGCTAAATATAGCCTCCATTACATGCCACATCATGAAAATGAAAAGCAGTGTGGGCGTTGGCCGTAAAGCAGTGATTGCTTTCTTGTCGAGTCGAGAGTTTGCCCACGCGAGGCATCGTAGTATAAGTGTCGGTTTTACATAGCAGCACGTTCGGCGCAAGAATAAACGTTCGCGCAGTCAGCGCTAGCGAATGCTTGTTCAATTTAAAGTCCACTAAGCCCAACCTGTAAGGCTGTTCGTGCAACTACATAATATTTTTTTTCCATCGCCTAAATCATTTGTTCCGGGGAAAGCTGCGCAAAAATATTCCATATTAGGTAGAACACAGTACATTACATCGTTCAACTTTTGCTATAAATAAGCACAGCATGCAGCAGAAGACGACGGTGAACTGCGAAATGCGTCGGGGAAAGCATGAACAAATAAATGGTATTCAACTGATAGCACGAATTATAGAATCGTGTAACCTCGGGTGCAGATATTACCTGTGAGTTTCAGCTGCTTAAACATTCCGTTCCCTGAGATTTCATTTAGAGCGTTGTGCTATTCTTAAGGACATTTCTACATCAAAAGAAAAAACAGCGCAAAATTTAGACTGAGTACAAGACGAAAAAGGAACGACAACACCGCCGTTGTCCCTTCGTCAAGATTTCAGTCTAAATTTTACGCTGTTTTTTACCTTGTTGCAATCATGAACCAATTAGCCCAAGCCTTGAACCTAGCATTCCTACATATAACTCATTAGGTTGTTTGATGAAGACGTAGCATTATTTGACAGCTACTGAATTGTCTAACGCGAAGTAACTACGTATAACGAGAATCGAACCCAGGCCGTCTGCGTATCAGGCAGGTGTTCTACCACAGAGCGACGGTATTGCTTGAAACTGCTTCAAAAAAAAAAAAAAAACACTGTATGAATGTTGTGTAGTAAAAAGAGTCTCCTTAACGCATTCGATATTGCGTGGCAGAAGTGTAGAATCGCGACAGGCGTCAAAACATGTGAACTGCGCAACGAATGGGTATTTTAAAGGCCCGCTCATTACAAAGCGCTCAGACATACTTAATGATCATCAGCTGCAAAAGCATCAACAAAGGGGACAGCTGCGTAGGTTCGCGTGTTGCCTTACGGACACGTAGTGGGCCCTTCACTGATTCGCAATATGAAGAATTGTGGCGTATGGCCTTACGGACACGTAGTGGGCCCTTCACTGATTCGCAATATGAAGAATTGTGGCGTAGTGGGCACATAACAACTGTACTTGCGATAGGCATTCTAGGATACCTTGAAACTGCAATTTTTAGGCGCACAGTCGTTCGTTTCCTTACGGCACGGTTGAGGCATGCACCGAGAACCGAGGCTAGGCTGGCAATTGAGCAGGCGACGCGCACTGGGCCCGATTACTATATCGTGTTTTACTCCTGAAGCCGCCGTCCTCCCAGTTATTTGTTACTTGTGTTCATGCACAAAACTTTGCGATTCACGTACTGTTCGATAGTGATGTATTACACAGGTGGTGTCATACTGCGTTCTGTTTTCCTATACTCATATTCTGCAGCACATTAGGTTCAGCAGATGCACTCTACCTCTACATGTTCCTAAATATGATAAGGAAACGCTGGTCGCGCGGCGATGATTACAATAATTATGCTTTCCAATTCCTTACGTCTTGTCCAAGATATATCCTTCGGCGTACAATCTGCAATGTAAACTCTGTCTCCAAACGGCCCCTTTATTTCACATGGTTTGGGAGTGCCAAGACAATCTCAATATATCGGCCAAGCATAATCCTACAATAGTAGAATAGGAGGCGACCTTGTCCAGCTCTGACCCACTGCAGCAACAAGCCCTGGTCGACTGAGCCCGGACGGCGGCAAGAGCCAATGGTCTTCCGGAATAGGAGCCCATGCCACTAGCGACTGAATTTGTTCGAAATAAACTCCCTCTCTCTGAAATCTCTCTCTGAAGCGCTGTGTTACATATGTGGTGTTACACTACGTTCCATATTTCGGGAAACTTTTCACTTTTTCCACATTTTTGGTTTGCTAACCCAAAAAGAGTGGGTGGTGCCGCCCCAAAAGACGCCGACGCTTTCTGTCCATCGCTTCAATTAAAAAAAAACATAGTTCGCTCAAGCGATGCACGCAGTGTCTGTCGCCATCTAATTTAAAACGGGCTGCCCATGAGACATCAGCATCATTGTCATAACCTGTTTATAATATCTGCTGTAGCCGTGTACTTCGTAGAGTGTGATACCGCTGAGAACAGTCTGATGTCCTACATTAGTAACAAGTAATAGGACTCGATGATTTAGTATTGGCCTCTACTGCCTCTCAGCTCGCTAAAAGATCTCATTACTATTGTGTCTAACAAGGAAAAACGAGCCCTTAAAAATCATCTCCTTTCCCTTGCTAAAAGAAGGTGTTACAAAAAGATCCCTTAGTTACGTTGAAAGTAATCACGATGTCTGCGTTATGTCACTCAACTGGTATTCTTGGCCCCTATAGACAAGCTGTCTCGCCACAGTGTTCTTGTGTTTACGGCGCTCGACTGCTGATCCGTAGGTCGCGGGATCGAATCCCGGCCGGGGCGGCTGCATTTTCGATGGAGGCGAAAGTGTTTGAAGGATGTGTACTTAGATTTCGGTGCACGTTAAAAAACCCCTAGTGGTCGAAATTTCCGGAGCCTTCCACTACGGCGTCCCTCATAATCATATCGTGGTTTTGGGCGTCAAACCCCATATATTATTATTATTATTATTATTATTATTATTATTATTATTATTATTATTATTATTATTATTATTATTATTATTATTATTATTATAGACAAGCTGGGACAATGTTTGTAGACACGCCAGCACAGCAGAATAACTCGAGACTGCCTGCCTGTGTGAAGGCGATTACGCACTGTTCCAGGAATATTTCATTCCTTTGTCACGCAGGTTATCAGGTGCCGCTAACGCGGAACGCGTCGAAACGTGACTTTGTCCTACATCATCAGGATGTAGCCGTAGGCCTTCTGAGAACGTAAGCGACGGGTAACCTTCTGGGCTGAAGAGATGACTTGCGGTTTGCCCAGAATTGCGTGCGATTGGTCAGTGTAGTTTGGGCACCGTTGGCTCCTGGTCCTTGAATGATAGTCGCAGGCGTAAACGGCAAACAAACGGCAGTGACGATGACAGCAAGGCAGACCGAAAGAACATGGTCCCCTTCTTTTACTTGGATTTTCAAAAAAAAAAAGCGAGAGAGAGAACTATTCAAAACAACATTTCGATGTACAGTCGGGCGCAATATGACTTGCAAAACGGGAGCGCGTGGCCTAATAAGATGAAAGGTTGCGCATGACTTCACCTTGTTCTCATTTCCACAACTAAATGAGATTTTCTTATTTGGGATCATCCGCAAGTGAGAGAACTGCGCTTAGTTATGGAAAGAAGAGCTGGTGGAAGCAATGCGCAGTCTTTCAACTTATGAGGCCGCGAGCTCTCGCACTGCAAGTCATATTGAGCGCGACTACACATGCATTGGGAGATTGCTTCTTGCATGGGGCGCTAGGAGCACACCGGGCAGAATAGAAATGGATAGACGTGCGTTAAGCGGGACAATGTGCTTGGCTAACTGAACAAAAGCAAATTGTCACAGATCCAACGCGTCCTGGTGGAATGTAGGAGTGTACACGCAAATAAGCTCCTTCACATCCTCGCCTTTTATTCAACGCTCCGACGCGTACGCTGCGACCTGTTTACCCTATAAGTGCATTTTATCCCATTCCGTGGACGGTGATGTCTACGACGTCGACAATCACTACTTACTGAACTTGTCTAGGAGGCCCTTCATGTAGATAAGCTATCACCGAAAGAGGAAGCGCCGACATGAAAGTAGCATAGACCGAACGTGGAAACCGGGAATGAACTAAGGAGACCGGAAGTACGTACCCGGAACTATATCGTCTGACTAAAAAACGCCAGGCCTGCGTGAAAGACGCAGCGCAGTCACATCTCTTTCTCTGCAATTGCCGCAGCCTATATTGTAAGCCTAATCTTTTCATTTGGGTACACACCAATACCTGGCGGTCCATGAAACGGGGGGGGGGGGGGCAGAGCACCCGCACGATGATCAATGCTGTGCCAAGAAGCCATCTCTACCCTTCTGAGATTTTACGGCGCTTTTGAAACGGAACATTGAGGTTTCGTCCTTCTTGAGCCGTTTGGCCCTAGTAAGCCTGGCCCCGTGAAAGGGGAATGTTATAGACTAAGTTCTTAGTGTGCGAAACTAACTTGTTCTAATGCTTAATATTGCATTATTCGGTATTATTTACACGACAGGCCTGCTGGCATGACTCACGCAGCTTATAGCGTGCGGGAAAAACCGCTGGGACATTCGGCCTCTGGCGAATCTTCCTTGGGCGATGCGAAACACAAGCGAACTTGCGCTATGACCGCAGCTTTTCGTCTTGGTGATTCCAGTACACCACGTGGTTTGCAACGCTACCCCTGAACCAGCTTAATATTCATACGCATCACTTCGATACAGATATCAACAATTCAGTTGGATACACCACGGCCCGAAGTAGAAACTGCCCGTTTATGTGCGAAAATAAAACCCCCACTTTTTTAACAAAATAGCCGAACAGTGTCCCTGTCCAAACGTAACAGAAGACGGCTGACTGCAAATCTGTCTTTTCGTCCACTTTACTTCATATTTGTATCGTAATCTCTACAATATAGTTAAAATAGTCCAATTAACGTCACCTATACTTTCCTGGGCTTGATTATCTGTTGGTTTTCATTAAGCTCGCCAAAATTAGTGACGTCATCACGACGGCTTTCAGACGTCACGCAAGATGACGTGACGAATACGGTGGCAAGATGAAGTGGTGACGTCATCACCTGGCATTGAGGCTTGGCCAAAAGTGACTCGATTCACGAAGCACTGCAGCACCACGTGGTGGCGGAAAGCCTCAGGAGGGACAAAATCAATACAGTCGACTGAGGAGAAAAGAAAATGAAGATGCCTTTCGCCTTTGAGTCGCCTTAGGCGAACGTCCCAAGGAACCGTGCGAGCTATTCCGCTCCAGGAAGTAACATGAGAGAAAGGAATGGCAGGGGCGTTAACCAGTTTATACAAGAACCGGTATGCTAACTTACACTGGAGAAAAGATAAGAGAGCTTTAAAGTTAGAGAGAGAGACGAGAGAAGGAGCACGCACGCACAAAGTCACACACCTCAGAGTCATGATAACGCCGTTAGTCTATAACCGCCGGTGCAAGTCTGATATCTTCAAGAAGTTGCAGCACTGCCTTCGTCGCCTTCATCCGCGATGACCTCTCAGGACGACATTCCGGAATGGCTTCTTCCATAATCGGTCTGGGATGTATGCGAGCGAGAGCGACTGCGAGTGATTTTCGCTGCGCATTCTAGCGAGGACAGTCGCAGAAGAGCTGCTGTACGGGTATCCTCGCTACCACAGGTTCCACTCCGGGTTGACAAATGTGCCTGCCGGTTGCCTTTTATTAGGGTGTATTATTTCGCCAGTGTGACCAGCGGTGAAATAGAACCTCCCGCGTTCAAGTATGCCAGCCACGACTTGTCGTCTTCACTTAGTTGCAATTTAAAGGACTCCTTTTCTTCGTTTTCATGAGAAAAAATAATTAATTCAAGCAGGCAAGGAATTAGGCAGAATTCAATGTAGAGCGGGCTGGCTCGTATGTCACTGGCAGTTTTTAATGGGCGCGCTCACGGCATCCATACATCGCGTAGAGTGGCGTATCGGTAATTCTGGACGTTTTATCCTTTCCCGGATCTCCGCTCTAGCCTGTTTATTCGTCGAAATACGGTGCATGTAGTAAGACCTCATTATAATGAATTGGCTAGGGTGCTATTTGCCGCCCCCCGGTTTCAGAAGAGAAGCTAGTAAAGGTCTTCAACACCTTCATCCTCATTATCACCTAATGTGCTATGTGTCCTATGTTTCCTAAATAGTAGTGCCGTGGTTGTATAGTGGTTATGGTGCTCAGCTTCTGACCCGAAACAAGGGGGAGGGGGGGGGCGGGGACCGTCTCCCAATCATCGAACGGGGGCGGCAAGGCTGACCCATACACTTACTCAGACGACGGACCTGCCTCATCATTTTTCAAGCTACCGAGTTATGGCCATGCAGATTTTTGACGATAATGGCGGCCGAGCACCCTTGATGTTGCCTTCTAAGAACTGTTTGCTGCACACCTCTACCGCCGCCAAGGCGGGAGCCCACGCCAGGCCGTTTTGAGAAGCACGTTATCAATTCGCTGCCATTTCTTTTTTCATCCAGTGCATAGTTTGTTTTCTTTCAGACTAAACCAGTTGGGGGGGGGGGGGGCGAAGTGAAACTTTACTCCCCCAAAATGGAAAACCCTGCGCACGCCTATGAAAGAATGGTTACCTCGTCCAATGCCTTACGCGTCGTTTACCCTTCCCTCTGTTAAATCGTTTTGTATTCACCATTTTTACCTGATGTTACATCAGCGTTTTTTTTATTTCAGTTTTTCCATTAAAGCGCTTGTTTGATCGCCCCTTATTTTCCGTAACATTATTACGATGTATTATTGCGTGTTATTACTTGTCTTTGTTAACTACCTACGTTTTTCTTTTTTTCGTGTAATCTAATTTTCTCTATTTGTACTGTTATGCTGTCATAAGTGAACACGCCCTTCCTGCAATGGTCGCTGATGGGATCTACAGTATCTATAAATACTAAAGAAGAATAATAACAATAATAAAATACGACAAACCTGTCAGGTCAATCATCCCTCTGCATAACGCATCCTCGTTAAAATTAAGGGTTATTTACTAGGCAAACAGCAAAATAGTTCGTTGGCCGGCACATTGGGCGTTTCAAATAACTGCAGCGTAGACGATACACCTTCACAATATCTTACCGCACAACAGATGTGCCGTGCTGTGCCAAGCGAAAGGCAGTCGATGTAGTAAACAACCTATAACTTTAAGCCTACTCCTTGTTTACCGGCAACACCAACGCGCTTGCTTGGGAGATATAGGAGCGTCGCTGAGAAGTTCGTCGACCCAAACGACGAGCAATTACGTTCCGAGGCGTCTGGTAGAGTTCTGTTAAGCCCGTGTTGTGACGGTGTTTACCAATCACTAGGAGGTACGCAGTTTTCAGCTCGCGGCCGATCGTCCGTTCACCTCTGTTGTTTCGCGCACCCACTTTTACTCAATGCGAAGCTCGTGGAAGCACTGAGGTCGGAAATGTTTTCTCATTTACGCCCGTCGAATAGCGTCTTCCTAATCACTCTCCTTAAGTTGTGATTACAGGTTGGTTTAAAGGTTGATTTAGTGTAGCTTTCACAGAGATTCGCAGGTTTTGTTGCTCATTTTACAAAGGTCAACCTAGGAGCGCTTAATTCTTAGCAACTTGCGGGGTGGTAATGAGGATAAAAATGACCCCCAATGTTTCGTGTAGGGCTGCCGACAGAACACGTGTTTAGTTAACCTCTTTGACTCTCCACTTCTTTCTCTCTCTCTCTTCATTCGCTTAGGAGTCGCTGGTACAGGCGTTCCCCCTCACTCGATCGATCGCGGATGCGCCCACTCAATCAAGAATCTGAACGTCACACGTTCTGAAACCTTTTTCAGCGCGAACGGGAAAGAAGAGGACACAAGACGTGGAAGCGTACTTCATTAAAGATGCAGGAGATGATTGCATATGCGAGCCGCCCGTTTGCCTTTTAGATTGTGAACTACGTAAGCTTAATGAGTTCTTTGACTACAGGTAACTTATGCGCACGCGTTGTTGGTTGTCAGGTGGTTGAATTTTTTCTTTCAATAAACTTCAGTTGTTAGGCAGCGCTCGTCTTGTGTCCTCTTCTTTGTGCTCCATCCCGTTCGCGCTGAAAAGTTTTCAAAATGCGTCACACTTTCATTATCATCGAAACGACTCATTTCCGGCACCCATCACAGACTCCACCCACAGTCGTCACTCTTCTCCCACTCTTTGTCTGAGCCAATCACTGGCGCCCTCAATCATCCAGCCACTCGATGCAGCGTTACGCAAAGGAGCCCAGCGTAGCTTACCCCGGCGTACCCGCGACTCGAAAACGTACCACTACTTCCGTCCGTTTTATTTTTGTTTTCTCTTTCTAAGTCGACTTGGAAAATAACAAAAGTCCCGCCTCGTTCCTTATTAAGTTTGCTTCCCCGCACCGCACAGCGTCAACAGTTCCGGCCACCTCCGCAGGACTGCCAATTCGCCGCTTCCATCCAATAACCAAAGCCACGCGATGATCGGCGCCGCATTCAGCGGGCCGCCGTCCACTCGTTCACTTCACTGCGCGGGTCCTTCACGGCTGATGACCCATATCAACCCACGTGCTCCTCCAGTCCGCAAAAAATAACGCCTAACAAAAGAACACAAACAAACGAGTGACAGTAATTATAGAAGGGATAACAACGGCCGCATGCTCGGGAGCGGCCGCACTTGGCCGTCAGCGTCGGTCTCCTTTGAAGCGGCACCTGAGCGTACTCCTCTTCGTTCAGGGAAAAGGCCCATGCCCTCTCCCTCCGCCCTCTCTACTACCCTCTCCATATTGGTGGAAGCACATTCCTGAAATAGAAACCACTCAATGAGCTAGCGCTTCTCCCCCCCTCGCCCTCTTATAAGCGAGCGGTGGTCACAACAGCTTTGTCGTCGCTGCGATCGTGAATAAAGCAAGTTTAGCGGGACCGTTAATTAAAGGAATCTATGCAAGCTGAAAGACGCAAGCGGGAAAGTGAGAAAGAGAGAAATGAGTAGCGATAGAGAATAGAGTTCAGTGGAAGAGGCAGGCAGCACCGTGCTGCTTTCGTTTTTCTTTTTATTTTTTTGCTCTCTTCCCTGATTGGAACGCGTCGTTGGGGAGACGTCGTTCGGGTGGCTGCACGAGCGTGGGCGATTAAAGCGACGTCTATGGGGAACCGGGGACTTAAAGAATAAAAGAAGGTAGATCACTGCGGATGCGCGGACTGGCTTTGCCGTGGTGCGACGGGCTTTATTCGGAACCACTCTTGTTCTCTCCTGTCTCGTCTAAGGCTCCAACGTGACCGACTCGCTCGAAGCGGGCTTCCGACATGGCGCGCGGGAAGCCACCTGTTTATACAATGGCAGTCGCTCGCTTCATACGGAGAAACCTCTTTGGCATCGCTCCCTCGAGGAGCTTCGACGAGTAGACCACTGTTTTCAAAGGTCGAAGTCGCTAGCCCGTATGAAAGATAATGACATTACCTACTTGTTTTGAAGTCACGTAAATTCACCCGTCTTCTTTTTTGGCGGCAAGTGTGCGTCTGTTTCGTATTTCACCGTGCGCTGTGTAGGGCGTGGTACATCTTTATCCTACGCAATTCATTCAATCCCATCTCATTACGTTTCATCTCATTAATTCCATCTCATTCCGTCCCATTCGTTCAATTTGTTCATTCCATTTTTTCTATCTATCTATCTATCTATCTATCTATCTATCTATCTATCTATCTATCTATCTATCTATCTATCTATCTATCTATCTATCTATCTATCTATCTATCTATCTATCTATCTATCTATCTATCTATCTATCTATCTATCTATCTATCTATCTATCTATCTATCTATCTATCTATCTATCTATCTATCTATCTATCTATCTATCTATCTATCTATCTATCTATCTATCTATCTATCTATCTATCTATCAAATTTCGTCGAGCTCTTGCAAATGAAAAGAAAGTACACGAGTACCAAACCCAAAGGGCGTACCCTTACAAGTGCTCTTCGCCACAGCAAGAGCCGTCATAAAAGAAAGAAAGCTTTACAGGGAAAATACAGCGAGGTGATATTTTGGGCGTGGCACGAAATGAAACAGAATTGTCTAGATGCCGGCCCCGTTCCCCTAAAGCGATAGACTTTCATACACCGTGATAACACCGCTACATTTGTGTGCCGATTGATTATGTGATTATTCTGACTGATGGGCGTGTTTAGCAATCAAAAACTGAACGAGAGGTACGAAGGTGGTGTTGTTCACAAGGAGAATTTTCCCGAGTAAACAAAATTTAATATGACGTTCTTTTTATTTTAATACGAAAGTATTTTATGCCGGGGTCCACCAAGACTTCGGTGACGTATTTTCGTCATGGAAACGACGTCGAAAAAATGTGCACGATCAGATGGCAAATAAAAACTTAAACGTTCCATCACCTGGAGTCGAACCCACGACCTCTCCGGCCCGCGACAACAGATGCGGGGCATGCTATCCACTTCGACACCGTCACACACTCTGGAGTCCTTACAATCGTGCCTTTTACATCTCATACTTTCCTCTCACAGTGATCATGGTCGGCGGGATGGTGTCGCCTTCTGGAAGCGGTAAAGTAAAGTAATCCATCATGACTGTGGCCTTCGCGATTAGCTCCTGCAACGCGTCGTTGCTACGCATTCGTCCCATTAGGTGCGTTTCCAATATAAGTGCAATTTTCTTCATCCCTAAACACACCGCGAGGTGGCGACCTTAGCCCAAGCCTCGGCCTCGCTCATAGCATCCACCCGTATTCGAAATAGCTCTGTGAGGCGCGCCTGATCGCGTTCAGTGTTTACGCTCGCCAAGAGAAGGATCGCGCCAGGGCTAGAGGGGAGACCCGACGCGCGTTGCATCTCCCCTCTAGACCGGCAGTGGTGTTCCGTTTACTCTTTACCATGCCGCGGTATGGCGACCTTAGCCGACGTTCTTGTGGCTGTCAGACCATTTTCTCTCATTACGCTGTCACCGTTAACTACTACAGCTACAACAAAGGTTGTCTAATCGTTGGCTATAGACGTTAGTAGTCGGGATGGAGATTTACCACCAAGAGTCAACTTGGTTGCATCTACATTAAACGGTGCCATAGCTGCCAGACATCAATATACATTGTACAAGCTCTCATATCATTGTACAGTAAACATTCAACTACTTCTGTAAGGACACGTTTCACTTTCGTGTTATACCGGTTCCTATGATTGAGGGATCCACCTTGGCTTTTCTTTTGTATGACACTCCTACTTTAGTGCGGTTTTTGCAACTAGGAATCGCAGCGACAGCAACAAACCCTGAAAAAGTACATCATACACAACGAACCAACGCAGAAGGTGCAAAGTGAAATTTCTAACTGGGCTATAAATATTGTAACGACGCTGTTATTATTTTCAATATTTAGTGCTATAAATTCAGCGGAAGAAAATACACAAAGCACACTAATTTATGGCTTGTTTTGCAATATGAGAGCAGAAGCTTCACGGGGTGCACGTACGATGTATTTCACCTGTATCTGCTCGTTTTCGTCGTGTTCTTTAGGGCAAGGGCGAGGAATTCAATTGAGCTTATATCCAAGGATGTCTTCGGTTTCAAGAGCGAAGTCTTCAAGCGTCCAAGAAACATAAATGAAAGGAACATTCATTTCAAGGTCAAGAACGGTCACTGTAATCCCGCCGAATATGACCTCAAAAGTAATAAGCAAAAAGTCACCGCCGAAGCAGTCAGTGCAGATGGGTAACCAGCGAAGTTGAAACGTATGGCCCCGGTGTTTATCGCTGGGTGAATTCCGGCAGTTCATTAAAGTCCTTCTCAATTATTGGTTACGTCTGTCCAGAAACCTTAATTGGGTGTTTGCCGCCCGTGTGTTCCCTTCATTTTCAGTGGACCAGCGGTGAGCAGTAGGAGTTGCTCAATTTCTGTGGCATATATGGGCTAAGAGTTTTTGCGTACATCGGACGGAATAATTGTGCCGTCGCCTAGCCGTACAGAGGCTCACCGTAAAAAAAAAATGCAGCGACATGGCTTACGGCATGAAAAAAAGTCGAAGTAAGTTGCTTGTCTCCGCCGTTCATGTATCAAACTGAGTCCGCGAAATAGCAAGAGAGTATACAGTAAAGGCTCGTTAATTCGGATTTCACGGGACCGGAAAAACTGCCCTAATTAACCGAATGCCGAAATATCGCAAGTACCAAGGAAACAATTAACAAATGCCTGCTTCAGCAACACGCTTTACTTTTCTTGAGAAATACGCGAATCCCGTAATTATTTTGCATAAGAGCAGTGCAGAACCACAATTGTAGTCATTTGCGACTTCGTTCACAATGTGAACGCGGCTAAAACCCGCATGTATTTAGCCCAAACGTTCCCTGAACCCATCCCTTTTTACGTACCAACAAATTGTAGATGGCGACCACGTCTTTCTGAAATCCCACCGCCGTTTCGGCTGTCCGCGAATGCCATTTTCGCTGCATTGCGTCGCATATTTGCGGCGCTACGTGCATGGCACGCTTCGAAGATTGTGGCCAAATATGACCGAATTAACGAGAGTTTGATGCCATGGAACAATGCATCTCCTGTCCGTGACCACAGAACACGTTCGAATTATCCTATTTTCCGGACTAACGATTATCAATGTAGCGAGCTTTTACTGCATATATATGTATAGTTTCAAAACTTTTGCAACCAGATTTACGCACAGTAAACTACGCGTTTTGTGAAACGCGGTATCTTGAGCTCGGAAAATCTCTCTTTTTTTCAAACTGCAAAGTTTTTTATGTCTGCGAAGTATTGTTCGCGTAAGGCCGCATTCTCAAAACACACGTAGGCATGCGCATGTTTCCAGTGTCACAAAGTGCAAAAGGAAAGCCTCCATAAAATGACAATAGCGGGTTTCTTCCCTACATTTTGTGCAACAATAAATTTGGAAAGGGCGCAGGAGAATGTGCTTTGCGCTGCCGAATTCTCGACATACCAACAAGAATGCAACGTAAAATAAAACACGAACCAAAAGTTGCCGTTTACTCAGCGATACACTCATTCTCTGAGAAAAAAGAAGGTTGTAAAGTTTGACGTAAAGGAAAACTCTCCTCGAGGAATTTCGCAAACACTGCAAGCGCAGAGAAGACCCACGCAAGATGTATCAACACAGCCCCACGTTTGCGCACATCCTGCGAAATGAAAAAAAAAATCTGTGTTCAAAAATGTTTGTGGTTTCCTTTTCATTATTTGCCTCCGGCATGTCCAAACTAAAAGGTTTACAGAAAATCCTCTCAAACTTTTTCCTGTCTTTTTCCGTTATCAGGCTTTAGATTACGCCACCTTTTTTTTTCGGTAAATACCAGAAAGCATTAAACAGGTTAAGGCAGCAACAACTCCCTAAATCACTTACGCCCTCATCTTACGGCGGCGGTTTTTAATTTTTTTACAAAGGCGCTGATGCTTACTCCAAAGACAACACACACAAAAAAAACGAGAAAAAAAAAACGAAAACCGAACTTCAAAGGCGACTCGCTACACGGAGCTAAAAAATAATAAAAGAGCGAGCAATTTCTGGCCGGCTTTGACGAGAGAGAGATCGGGTTGCGAGCGCCTCACCGCGGTGGCGCCCCTAAGCGTGGCCGCGATTGCGACGGTAACTCCAGTGCCGAGACCGGATCGAAGGCTTCAGTCGCCAACGAGCGGCGCTTTACAAAGCACCGCCCGGGCGCAGCTTGTATCGCCTTCAGGGAAGAAGAGCGCGTCCGAGAGAAGGAGTGGAGAGGACTGTCGTGCGTCGATCCCGGGAAAAACTACCGACGCTCTTCGGTTGTGCGTTCGCCTAGGAAGAGGAAAACTTTGTTGCTCGTCCTGCTCTACTTATTGGTGTTACCCTATTAATTTCGCGCGTTCTTGCGAGAAGTTTTGACGCTTGCACCGAGTGACCGAGATTTCCTGTCGCCTGCCAGAACTTCGCCTGCGGAAGCAAAAAAAAAAAGGATTGTCTGAAGATCGTTCTTACAGTATCGGTTGTGGTTGCTGCTGTGCTAAGACAAAATTGTCTGCTTCACTGTTTGTTCATATGACAAAGTGACATCGAGCAAAAAACGTGTTCTGCTTTGTCCGAGGCAACACGAAGCGTGAGAGTCCGAAAGAGAGGTGCGCAAGTTCTTTCCTGTTGGGAAAGTTTTGGGAGTTGTTCCGGAGAGTTCACCCGTGTCGTTCTCATCGAAGAATCAGGTGGCATTTTCAAGACCATTTAGTGACAGCCAGCGTGGGATCATCGTTAGAGTGATTTCGTGACTGGTGTTCTCGTGAGAGGCAGATCACTCGGAGGACTTCCAACACTGGTTGCACGTGCTCAAGTGATGCGCTTGAATTTCAGACAACGGTCCTAAGCAGAAGCGTATAGTGTCTTCGGCGTCTTGAACGACTACTTCAAGAGAGATAAGGAAATCGACAGGACAAAGTAAGGCGCGGCGTTCTTCTTACTAACCAAACCTACCATAACGATTAGAACGGCTGGCACTTACCAACTGAGAGCTGTTCTTCGAGTACGTGCTCTGATTACAGCCCCGTACCGGACATTCACGCGCCTGCAAGTCATTAAATATCACCTTCTGAGGCGATAAGCGTCGTTTTTCTAAGGAAGGGCTACTTTCCTAAGAGTTCTGAACTTGGGACAACTTGGGACATGTACGTTATTCGCACGAGCGCCCCATGTTGCGGGGACATTCTTCGCCAAAAAGAAATGGCTGATCGCATATAGCATTATCTCGGCGGCTATTTTCGACTTTTCTATTTAGCGAAGCTATTGAATATCGCTACTGAAATGTGAGACCACGTAAATAAAATTATACAAGAAAGTGTGGCATCTACTAGCCAAACTTGTTAACTGCATTTCGGTAAGTGTTTTTCATGGCTTCACCAAACTCAACGCTTTAAATCAAGTTAACGCACATCGAAGCACAGGCAAGCCACTGTTAAAATTGTTGAAGACAAAAACCGGATACTTTTGGAAATCACGGCCGCCGTTCACTGAAAGGACCACCTGAGACCTGTCCAGGAAAGGTGTGTGTAAAAGGAGCTACTGGAACGGATATTCTTAGTGTACACTCTTCAGGCCAAGCAAGGAGTAGTTACTGCGGAACTTCATCGTAAGAAACTTCGAGCCTTTCGCAACTTCGTTAACGTGAACGTTCTCGGGACGTTTGCTGGTGCTGAAAGTGAGTATGGCGTCAGCGGAGCTTCACGCCAGAAGGCGGAGCTGCATCGCGTCTCTGACAGCAAAACCGGGCGAGTCTCCGACCGCCAAGGCCTCGGCGTCCGCACCAGCGGGAATCGCACCCGACGTCCGGGCCACTGGCGTTCTCTTCCACGGCAGCAGGCGAAGCAGCCTGACTCGGCCCAAGAACGAAACCCACGCCTGGTCCGAGGGCTCGCCGACTAAGACGCCCAGCTGGAGACTTCACTTGCAACCGACAAACAGCGGTTCCCCGTCGCACGCCTCGTCGAGCGCCGGTAGCACACCGAGCAAAGTGACCGAACCCGCGACCTCCACTGCCGGGTCTGGTGCGGACAGCAAGACCACAACCTCGTCACCTTGGACGACAAACAGGGGACACGCGACCGCGTCGGCGGCTACGGCTGCCCTGAACCTGGTGACGTGTCCCGTTCAGCCGGTACAGAACGGCAAAGCAGAAACGGTGAGTATACGAAAGAAAGCATTCTTTTACGAGTGATGATACCGTCGTTGCATGCGCACGTCCTAGTGCGCCGGTCTTATCCCCACTGAGGTAATGCAATCAACGTTTGCATTTATGTGGCAATCTACTCGAATATCACCATTCGTTTTCAGAAAAAGCATGAATATTTTGCGTCAGAGGTGTAAAAATATGAAGTTCTCTCTGACTCAATTTACAAGTGTACTGCTGACTTCAATCGAGACGGTCCTCGAATTTTATGACTTCAGCACAAACTCGCCATTGTATAAATACCAAATAGCGTAAAACGACCCGAACAGCCACTCACGACCCATTTTTCTTTCCATTCGTTGCAATGAATTTTTAAAGCGCGGACGGAAAAGTGGCCATGAAACATGTTTGTAAAAATTCGATTCTTGTGAATTTTGAACGCGATTTTATGGCGCTCGCTGACCAGTTTGGCAACGCCAGAAGGTCGTTAAACACGGTAGCCGTCGGTGATACAGCGAACCACTTGCGAAACAAGATGCCGCCTGTGGATGTTTGTCCTACTAGATGAAAATAATAAAGATACGAATGCCACGAAGGTCCCAATACACTTAGTAAACATAGACGCTAGAGATGGCGCTGTATATCTCAAACGTATAGACAAAATCTTGGTTCCACATGTTTTACGACGTTAACCGTTTTTGTACACCTATGCGCGTTCGTTGAGGGCCGGGCATAACGCCGCAATAAATTATGGGATGGGTAGGGGACACATAACCTCTAAATAACAGATGGGTTGAGGTATACTAAACGCTGCACTTGTATTGCTACAGCCTGAAGCGTAGGTTACCCATGATTGGCTTTACAGAAATGACTTAGAGAAAATTAAATAACGAACCTCGCAAACTTTCCCTCAAGAATTACTTCACTATCCTGCTGAAAATTTAAGAAAGAGCCTAAATCAATGAAGTATACAGCTAATTTTTCTCCTTAATCAATACAACCTATTCATCTGAAATAATGCGAAATATATCGTGCGTTATTCGGTGCCGAAAGAACCAGCTTAAATGCGCAGTGCCGTAAGTAATGGCAAAATGTCACCGAGCAGCATGGCAGTAATAGCACAAAGTAAACATAAAACACCAGAAAAACATTGCGCCGGACATATTTCAGAATTTGTCACTCAGCTGAAGTGACACAAACCGCTCTGTGATGCGATACCAGCACATTGCGTTGCCGATAACACCACCGGTTCCGTGTAGCACCGCGCTGTGGCACGGTATTCGGAGGAGCACATCGCAGCGGTATGAATTGTACAGACGTACCGCTGTATATATATACCGGCTTTCTAAGCGGTACCGCACTATTTCGTGGCGTTCGCAATGACACAGGTGGTAGCACGTTGTACCGCCCTATGGAACAGTGACAACTGAGGCATGCTGCAGTTTCTTGCTGGTGATATGTTTCGGAGCTTTGTGTAATGCACTGAGCCTTTGGTCGATGAACGAAACGACGTCATTTGAAACTTTAAACCTAGTCACAGACGCTGCTCATCAATCCAAGCGCGGCCTCATAGTCTGCCTCGTAGCGGCAGACTTGAGGATACGTGTAAGGCACCGTTAATAGGCTACCTTCGTAAATCACGCATAGTTGAGCATATTCTTGCGGGCTTAGAATATGCGCTCCCCGCTTTTTTTTTTTTTTTTCGTTGAAGGGCTTCAGGTGCTTAAAGACATATACGATTCGGAATCATACCGGCTGATATACCAGAGAACAAACGTAGATGGTTCAGAATAATTTTTTATTCTGTGTCATCTTCCTCTCCTAATTGCCAGATGGAACTAACGGGTAACATTAGCTATTTGGTTACGAAAACTGGGGATCTGCCAAGGGGCTATCAAGGCGTAACATTATCGAAAAATGTCACGGAGCACGCGATTATTGGTACCGTTGTCAGATTTCCTTTACGTAATACGTATCACGAAGCAATACACGTTTTGTGGTAGTGTGAGATCGCGTTGCCAATTGTATGCCACACTGATTCAACATACAAGCCTGTAGAAAAAAGAAGTATTGGTTTTCAAAGAAAAGAACGTGAATGAACAAGTATATTTTTTTTCGTGTAACAAAGGGAATGAAAATGTGAAATCTCCTTTTTTTTTCGAGAACATCGAATGTAAGAAACATGAAACAATTGTCTTTTTTTTTGTTACGTGTGCTTCGAAAGATTGCTGGTAACCGTACCGAAAGCCGGCACAAGAAAAAGAAAGTTACCACCACTCTACGCACGCGAAACGCGTTTTAAGAATTCATCGCTCCGACGAGGTACTTATCCTTTCTTTAACGCCCCATATGTCATTCTAGCTCATCAACTTGGCGCTCACGAACCTCTGAGAGGCCCAGCTCGTTAAAATTATGAACTCGCTCGGAAATGCGTAAGGGAATGGCTTAGTCACTCAATACATATACTTTTCAAGTGCGCTTCTATGTTTCATGCTTCTTTTATTTATTTTTTCTTCACTTCACGCTCCTCTCACTTGCTCAAGAGCTGTACAAAAGGCTGGAAGGAACAGTCGCTATTGTGTATGAGCTTGCATCAGCTCTATTCGCCATCATTTACTTCACTTCACATAGAAAGGTAAGAAATTGAAGGTTGTGTCGAAATCACCTTTCGGCTGTCGTAAATAGCTTGCTTCCTTCATCTTCGTCCGCGTAGTCTGCTTTCTCTTGCGCTGCAACAAAGATGGGGCCCGGGGGGGGGGATGGGTGTTAGGACATTCCTATGAGAAAAGCGATGCAAGATGATACACGGTTGCAAAAGTCAAACAAACGAACACTCACTTCACTGCGCTTCGCAAATGTGTGAAGGACACGAGCGAGCATTTATTGAAGTTTTCTTGTCGACACGCTAATACAATAATGATAATAATTATGGCGGTGTCTAATTCAACAAGGGCCTAATGTGGCTAAATAATGCCAAGACAGCCTTCTGCTGTAGGACCTCCTTTGGTGTATTCTACCCCCATGTGTTTATATATATGCTATGAATAAAATTTTATTTTTTTTAATTTTGAAAGCGACTCAAGCTCTCAGAGACGCGATAGTGAAGGGGGGAGGGGGCTCCGGGCAATTTCTACCAATCGGGATTATTTAACGTGCACTGAGATCGCGCAGTACACGGTTCCTCTGGCATATCGCCTTCATCAGAATGCGACTGCCACGGCCGGAATCGAACCCGCATCTTTAGAGTCAACAGCCGAGCCCCGTAACCACTAGGCCACCATGGCGGCCCCCTTCGGTGATTGCATGACCCTTCAGGTAAACAACTATAACGGCAACAACAATAAACATTTATAGCAGTTTGTCGTAGGTCTTCATTCGCTCCCATCCCTGGAACAACTCTTCCTTCTTGATAGAAGGTTCCTAGTCGTCCGCGGCCTCTTAGTATATATATATATATATATATATATATATATATATATATATATATATATATATATATATATATATAGCTCAGAGCACGTCGCGACTTTTCGTGAAATCGGATACCAGCGAAGCGTTTCTTGAAGATTCCTTCTCGAAAGCACTTTCGGGGCCTTGTTGTCGGAAGCTCCAATTCCCTCCCTCCAAGAATAACACGACGAGTCATGTCAACAAAAGAAAATCTGTCGCGAAAATGCCAGAAAAACGTGTCGGCACAATACACAGAAGCCGAGAGCAGAAATGCGTTATTTTTTTTATCACTTGATACGAAAGGCACATTTACGAGGGAAAAGAAAGGGATATAGGAAAGACGAATTGCAGACAAAGGCCCACACTCAAGGATGGAGGGAAGAGAAAGAGAGGCTGATGATAGCTAGGAGGTAAAATGGGAGATGAGGAAAGAGTACGATGACGGGCCGCTAGGGCTAGAGAAACGAGGACAGTAATTCTCGGAAGACGAAAAGCTAAGTCGGTATCTGCTATATACATAAGCAAGGCATGAGCGGATGGCGGTAGCGCCGAGCAGCGCACCCGCACAAACACAAAGTTATGCACACACACACACACACACACACACACACACACACACACACACACACACACACACACACACACACACACACACACACACACACACACACACACACACACACACACACACACACACACACACACACACACACACACACATACATACAACGGCCAAACGGAAAACTGACACACTTCCACCAGTATACGTAATATAAGCCCCTATACGCGTGCCCAGGAATTCTCGTAACATTACCCTCGCGCGGTCCAGGTTTCACCGCACGAAACGCAATATGTTTTGTCCGGAAGAGGGAGATACGCGACATTATGCTGACAACTTGACGGCGGCGTAGGCCGAAGGAAAAAAAATGTGTGACTGCTCGTTTTTCAAGGCCGCGAAGCATATCGCAGAGCGAGTAAATGTACGTACAAGCAAATTCGTGCTGCGTACGAAAGAACTAGAACACGGGTTGGCATCTCGAACGCCACGCATCCGCATCTACAGTCATGGAGAAACCAAATACGAACAATAAAGTTGAGCGTAGAAGAGCTTCCACAAAAAAATTAAAAATTCAAAATGTAAACCGCAGTTTCGCCGCAAGGGCGAATCAATGAATGTGATAGCAACAACTTGTAATGCTATAAGAAGTAAGGCTCCTTTGGATTCGATCTCGCGTACCTCGACAAAACACTGGCGTAAGGGAGCGAAGCGGTCTTCGTACTATCTGTCGTCTCAAAAGGAAGTAAGCGCTGATAGTAGAGCTCGTACTATAAGGGTATACGAGCCGTTTGCTTATGCCTGCCGAGATAGCGCGCATGCCAGCGCTAGCGACCGCGCTCTTGTGATCAAAGTGCGCAGCTGCTGCTCGAGCCACGCAGCCCCCCCCCTCCCCCGGCTTCCCTTCATGCTCCTTCAGCCGACGAATGACGGGCGGGGCATTTCCTCTCTGCTTGAGGAGCAATCAACGGCAGGCCCCGCACGCGGGCGTTTGCTATCGCATGCGCCCTTCGTGCGACAGAGATGGCAGGCTCGTTTCACACCGGCTTCAGCGCCTTCGTTGCCAGTGCTCACACGATTTTACTCGAGGGTAGAACATACGATGGGCGGGGCGATGTTATCCATTCGTACTTTATTCGAAACATGTCGGTGACAGCATGAACCCGTCGGGTGTCCATTTAATTGCTTTCGCAGTAAAATTCATACGGTCAATATGCATTCGCCTGAGACGACTCGAAGGCAGCAGCCAGGTTATACTTTATCTACTCTATTGATGGATTTTGTTGATAATTATATAAGGTCTGTCTGAGAAGAGTTCGAACGTCAGGGAGCCCTGCTTCCACTAACAAAGGATCCCCTTTTTCACTCTACGCATCCACGCAGGGCTCTGTTCAACTCGATCGAGTTGCAGCCCTCTATCGATCGCTTAAGTCATAATCCGCAACCAGAATTACGCAAGAAGTTCATTACGACTCGATTTCTCGAACGACTGCTTTTGCCGTAATTAGTTATCTGCTGCACGACGTCACGTTGGTCCGTTGCGTATCAACCCAGCGCTTTCAGGGACCAGTCGCGACGATTGGAGGCGCAGAAACTTGGGCAACACGCGACTCTCATGGCATAGTAATCTCCTCGTTAGCCGCCCTTCTTTTTGTTAGTTCCTCCGTGTAGTGACACGCTTAATCAGAGGCACAGTGGAGCAATACACGCGCAACATAAACCCCAATACACAGTGCAAGAAATGCACAACCACGCAGAATTATGTTTGCTTTTTCTTTTATTCACGATGCGATAGATATCGTGGTTTGTAATTGTCTTTTTTTTTTCTTTCTGGCGAAACCGGTGAATGGGTGACACTCCTGAGTAAATGAATCGTTCTGCGCAACCTTCCTACGTAAGACACCGATCATGATGTATTACGCAAAACTCGGTGCGATATTCCGAGAAGTGCTGCGTGGTCAGCAACGGCTCTTTTGCTGCGGGTGGGCTACATTTTCCCGTAGTATTTTGTTACATTCGCCGTCCCCGATATATAGTGAAAAAAAAAACTGGTTATACGAATCCTCGTAGCCGAGAAAAAACTGTATCGCGAATATGCAGGAAATGTAGCAAACTTTGGTGAGTGTGGAACACTTTTTCGCCAGGTGGCCAAAAAAAAAAAAGAAAGGTTCATACACTCGCCGTCATGAATACGAGTGGCGCTGGCTAACACTCCCACGTTCGTATGCACCTAAATACCCAATAAAGTCGACGGCAAGACGACCGCCGATGTAGCTCAATTAGTAGAGCACCGGACGCGTCATACGAAGGTTCTAGGTTCGGTCTCTACCAGCGGCTAGCTTTTTTTTTGTCCCCTCTACTTTATTTACACTAATAATTACTACACTACAGTTAAAAGACTACAAACAATATCATCTACACGTTCCTTCGCCTCATTGTGTGTTGGCTGCATGAGGTTGTGTCCAATAAAGAAAACGAACCCCTGATCAATTCCACTCCTTCCGTTCTTTCCTTATTACTGCCATCTCGGGGAAAGGAGAGCTGCTTTCTATAAAAGAAGAAAGATGTCCTTGTTTTTCTAATCTGCGCTGAGTCTACTCACGTTTACATTTCGGTCATGATCGCACGTATGTATACAATTACGGTCAGCAAAAAGTAGAACAAAAAAACCCCGAAATTTCCGATGATTTCAACGTGTCATAATATGTTCTTTCAGATAATGATATGAGGTCTTTTTTCGGGGAATACGAAGACGCTTGGTGACATAAGTGCAGCGTTGCGTAATGCGTGCAAAGTTTACTTCGCGACTTGCAAACTGAAATTTCCACTTGAAGTTCATTCTGATAGAACTTCGGCATTCTTTCTAGAACAGCATACACGGTCCATTTCGACATGACTGGCGGGTCCACATAACAAGCGAGAAAAAAAAAAACACATAAATTATGTCTAAGTTATCAAGACCAAACAAAAAAAAAACATCTCGGCACCTGAATCCAGTAGGGGGATATGCACCGATCGTGTTTCTAACCTGCGGAGGAGTATTTCATTTTTCGGTTTTCCCTCAGCTATCTGATACCATCTCTCGCAACAGGCCTCGCATTCGCGCATCAATGAAGCGATGTCTCAACCTGCATTTTCTAAACGACTCCAGCTTGTCAAGCTTATACGCGTCGCTATCTCAGCTTGTGCAGAAAAGCTCACCGATATGCGTTCCCTTATGCGATGGCGACGACAGTCGCGTTGGAAGCAGTCGCCTGCGTCGGATTACATCGCAGCGACGTGTGGCGAAACGCGCTGTAAAGAATACCTTAGACTTTCTTGCGACAGGCAAGGCAGAAGGGAAAGACGCGCATCCTTAAGTATACAGCAGCGCAAGCGATACTCGCACTGGTATTCGCCCGCTTCTACGGCGTTATCCGTACACGTGCTGAGAGCAGCGTTAGCTGAGAAGATAAGCGCTTTCTCAGAAGGAGAAAGGTTGCAGTGCCATCCAGTGGAGACGAACGGTAGAAAATGTGGGTTCACTTCACCGAAATAATTCAATCTTGTGTAAGGAAGACAGAGCGGCGCTCGGGCACCGGCGCGAGGTCTGCTGGCGCGAAGAGGACGACGACGATGCTAGAGAATAGAATAGCCAGCAAGCGATCAGGAGTTGTGTCTGTTTCTCGCATTAAACTCGATACAATGGTTTTGGTTGTCTTGCCAGGGACAGCGTGCCAAATGAAGCACGTGGCAAAACAGACGCTGACCAAGATCATTGAAATAATAAACCTAAGATATTTTATGTTTTTTGTTTAGCGCCCGTTTTACCTCTATGAGCAATCCCGAATGTAAGTAATGCTGGAGAAATTCTCTGGTGGGACAGCGGGAATAATGCTGGCCAAATTTACTCAAAAGGGTCGTAGCCAAGAGGGACTTACTGCCAGCGTTTCAACGTGTAAACATTCGGCGTCAGACGACTCCCCCCTTTGTCCCCAGAAGTATCCTGTTCGCCTCTGCCTGGCTTGCAGGTTAGTATCATGGCTGGGCAGAGGTGACCGCTAGGTAGCAAGGTCTCCTGCAGTTGGGGCCTCCTCGTGTTGACATCGCTTCTCCCATCCCCCTTTATCTTAATAAATGTTTTCTTCTTCTTCGCACCGCCCACCGTAGAAAATTGTACGCGTTACCTTCGTTCGTAGCGTATGACAGCAAGTAGGTCGATTTCTCCGTTAGTGGAATGCTCAATTCGCGACATGGCAATAGAAGTACCACCAAGCATTTCACTGCACCAGATCGCCAGGCCTGCACAAGTTGATCTGTGGTCCGCACCGCCGGTTTCTCTGAGACATTTTGTCCGAAACATAACAGCGCAATCGTGTGTAACGGGTTTTGATGTCGTTGAGCAAACTCGCGCAATAATAAAAAAAGCAATCTTCACCCCAAGAATCCTTTAAAAACGTCATTGGGTCCCATATATCCCTCGTGTTACTCGAAGTGTGCACAAAAGCTTCGTATTTTAGCCTCCAAAATTGCGAGCAGCAACATGCCGTGCTTTTAAACAGCAGCGAAACGAATAACAAACACGCGTCTACGTGAGATTAATGTAGGATACGTTACTTTTGTCACTTGCACCGCAAATTTTATATCATAATAACATCTGAAATTTTAGGAACCAAAACCACGATATGATTATGAGGCACGCCTTCGTACAGCGCTCCGGAAATTTCGGCCATCTGGTGTTCTCTAACCTGCACAGACATCGTACACTACACGGGCGTCTAGCATTTTGCCTCTGTCGAAAGGTTACCGCTGTGGCCGGGATCTAAACCCACGACCTATGGGTCTGCTACACAGCGCCGTAACTGAGGCGTACTCAAAAAGCCCACTTCGAACTACGCTCCACCGACATACATCGAATACTTCACGTATACGTTTATAGATTCTCCGGGAAAAGAAACTCAAGTTATAAGTCATACGGATTTCCGTGATAGCACGGAAATGGCGCCGAATATGCAGGGTGAACCGAACGCTCAATGATCCAAACCGGCATAAAAAATTTCGGCAATCTATTTGTAAAGTGCGAACGATATTGAGAAATAAATTTTAAAGTAAAGCAAAAGAAGAGAAGCATAAACAGCCCCACACCTCATTCTGGAAACGAATAGCGCGAAAAAACGTAGGACTAGTAGAATAAAGCAACAGGACAAGCGCATACTAACAACTGTCCGGTTGTCCTGTTGCTTGTCCTGTTGCTTTCTTCTACTAGTCTCACGTTTTTTCGCGCTATTTGTTTCCAGAATGAATTACGAACTCGCCCAACAGTCTATCCTACTGAGTCACACCTCATTTTCGGTTTATATAAGAGGCAGCTGGAGCTTCTCACCTCTTTCGTGATTCCGCACAAGAGCGCCTGAACGCCCCGAACGGTTTGGATCGGTTCAACAAACGTGGTAGATAGACGCGCACCTGCTACAGCACACACACAGAGCGGCCGATTTTGCACCATGCGGACGCTCGCCAAGTGCTCGCAGCTACGCCGATCGCTTTTGGAGTGACCAATACACTGCGGAGCCTGCCACCGTTGAATTTATAGCGTAAACAAGAAAATGGCGCAGAAAAGTGAAGCACTGAACAGAGAAGTATCTTAAGGTCGAGCTCAATCCGGTGGTGGTGTGCGGCGTGACCACACTTACTGCGCATGCGCATACACTCTCCACACACCGCCTCTCCACTCCCCCTCACCATTCCCCCTGTCATCTACCCCTCTCCTCATTGCCCTCTCCCCGCCCCTCACCCCTCCCCCTCTCCACTTACCCTCTCCCCTCCCCCTTTCCATTCTTTCTCTGAAACGCGGGCTAGACATGCCGAAATTCTCTCCTGCACAACGCCGCGATGAGCTCGAGCGCATGCGCGTCCCCTCCACTTCTCTCTCCTCTCCTACGCTGCCCCCCTCTCGCCCGCCTGTCGACCGCGTTCCCCGCTCGCCCTGTGAGAATTAACGGCCAGGCTAGATGGAAGATACGACGCGCGTAGCTTCCCTCTTCGCGTTCCACGACGCGAGGTCGGTAGCAATGCCCAACGAACGCCAACGGAACGCGATCGTGCAAGTGCTCCGGCAACCCATCGCCTCATGGTCCCCTTTAGCGGGAGATGGTGTAATTTTTTCACCAAGCTTCACACGAACTGCTAACTGATTCGCGTCCGCAGCGTTTCCGGAACGGTAGCAAAGCAGCGCATCGCAACGTGGGCGCAAACCACGAGCTCGCAAAAAGCCATTCTTTTCGACCTCCTCGATAAGACGACAAGTCTCTGTAACGAAGTTCTAAGTGAACGCACCGTTGATCAGCCGCTACAGCCACGATTTCGTCTCGTAAACGCCGGTCGACTTGCATAATGAATGCTAACGACTTCTCAATTTTGTTATCGACTTCCAAAGTCGTTAAGCAAGCTGGGAATTGCCGCCGCAAGCTACCCTGTCTAGTTCCAGTAATGCAGGCCTGGGTTTCTTGTGTAGGTCATGGGAAGTGCTGCGCGGAAGGTTACCGCAGTGCGGAGCGGCGGCGCTGGCGCCTTGTCTGGGTATGCTCAGAAGTCTACGCAAGAAGCAAAAAATAAAACAAAAAAAAACAAAAAAAAAGGAGTGTCACCTAAGGCATACTTTGGTAATCGGTGTCCAAGAAGGGTAAGCTAGCTTAGGTTATGTAATAGATTCATTAGCATTTAGAGACTTCATTACAAAGCGAACGTGCGTCTATCGCTGTGATTGGTGCACGCTGGAATTACTGTCGTAGTAGCTATAACCTGAAGCTCTGAGAAAAAAAAAAAGAGACGATTTATTGAACCCAAAATAGGCAGCCTTCACGTTGTACTTGACATCCCGAGCGCTTTGTAACTTTCCTTCATTTTCACGTGTGGGAAAATGTCTCGGCGTCGGGGAAATAGATTTCTTTTCACTTGTCTACGATACTTTGCGAACTTCATTGATGACATTATTGCTCCGGAATGTGTTTCTTGCAACATCGTGTGATTCGTTTGTACAGCGACCTTACAGTAAAAGATGCTGGTGTTCACAAAATCAGTCCCTTAAAGCTAGCTGCAACGTGAACTTAACGCGGGGACACTTGAGACACTGGGCAGTGAATAGTGTACATCTCTTCCTATGGAGCACAATGTGTCAAATGAATACCGCTATATTATATATATATATATATATATATATATATATATATATATATATATATATACACACACACACACACACAGTCATTGTATTGTACATCACTCACGTACAGACAAAATGCGGGAGCAAGAAATTGGAATGTCACGAGAAGAAGGACAAACGGCTAGATACTTGCAGCCCGACACTGAAGCACAAAGAAGGACGCCTAAAAAGAACGCACATGTATACACAGGACAAGCAGGAACTAACAACTGTCACAGTGGTTACGTCTTTGTGCTTGAGCAACGAGCTGCAAGAATCCACAATAGAGAATCAGACGCTCTTATATATTCTTTTTCGTTTAAACTGCGGCGCGTGGAGTGACTTTTTTTTGTTGCTTTATTGCCTGTTTAGCGCGTGGAGTGACCTGTCTGCGTCTCCTGCCACACGGGGGCGTCTGACGCAAGATCAGGGCAGTGACGCACAGGCAATTTTCAAATTGAAAGAAAAAGTAGGCGCGTTGCGTGATAGAAAACATGCTCAAGCTCCTCCGAGATCTGCGTACAATTAGCGGTCAATGGTGTATATAAATAACTGGCCGTTAATTTGCCGGCGCATGCATGGCGTGGTTGCGTTGTCTAACGAAGCGCGCTGGGGAGCGAGGGGTCGCTGGTTCGAATCCTCGGTCGGGTGCTTCGGAATTGTTTTCTTCTGCTTTATTTTTTGTGCCTATTATATATATATATATATATATATATATATATATATATATATATATATATATATATATATATAGATATCCGGGACATGACGGCAACGGCAACGGCGACGGCAAAACTCCGCCGAGAGTGTCGATGTTATTGCTATCGCAATAAAAACATGCTTGCGTAAGCCCGGTGTTCGAATTCTTAAACAGGCAAAATGCTTCCGATAAACACGAAAAATCACATAACTAATCATCATGATTTTACACAGAGGGTAAATGAGTTTATGGTAACAAATTTCTTGCCCGAAACACGATTGATTGGTTTAGGCTTCGTGATATCTGCAAGCTAGCGTTATCGATATTAAAATCTGTAGATTTAGTACGCACTTGCCTTCAGCACACCAGGTGTCATTGCATACGTCCAATCATGTGACATCCTACGCTCGACATGTATAAGGGACTTGTGCTTCGCTCGTGCGAATTCTGCGCCCAGTGACGTCAAGGTTAGGGCAACATAAGTACCCACAGCCTTGGAAGCTTTACACATAACGTTCAACGTGAATAGCGGGAGGAATATTTTCTTTTGCATATCTCATAAATTTTGTGTACTAATCATTTAGCGTATTTATAGCTTTCAAGAGTCAGGGACAAGAGGCGAAGCGCCGAGATTGCTATGCAGTGGGCGTAAATATCTCAGGCAAAAACGACATATAAATTCTGCGGGGAAAAATATTCTAACGAGCGCAAGAATCGGCGCGGCTGTAAGGGTCATATTTTACGAGGACAGAGTGGCCGTCCATTGCGAGTTGGGAGATAAGGGCCTGACCATCATCCGGAGAGCCAAAAAGAAAATGAAAAGTGCTGCTCTTGAAAGTTTGCGCGCAACGCACCCACACACACAAAAAAAAGACTTAGATTTTACGAAAGGTCGTGGGCGTGATTACTTCAAGGCGTGGACGACGTTCTTCCTGTCTGCCTGGACGGCACTGCGTCCTTGAAACGAGATTTGAGCACGCAAAAAGAAAAACAAAAACTGCGTTCTACCGCCTACGTCGCCTTCAGCGGGAAAACTGCATACTACGCCTCAAGTTTCAAAACATTTACGTTATCATCTTGACGTGTCCTCCCGCGCACTTACGTGTATAATTCTACAACAAACGTTCAGAGAGGCTAATATGTAGCGAAGACAGGCATGTCTCGATATAGGCAGGTTCTACAATAGTGGCTCACGATATTGCACAATGTTATTGTTCCGGCACTGTATTGCCGTTTCTTTTTTCTTTTTTTTTTGCGATTCATAATATTGCACAACTGTTCAATTTTGCTTGATAGAGCGAGCCGATAGCAAATAACTCGTGTAATTTATCTCTTACTATACGCTTTAAGTTTACTAGTGTTGTTCTTTATCAAAGCTGCATGAACTCAATAATCGTTTTAGTAATCGAGTTTTCAATATTATGTGAAGCTTGCACGCTGCTGCTGTTCATGTATATCAACGTATTCAACGTATAACGGATGCTCGCTTTTTGTACTGCCCCCCTTACACAATGCTTCATCTAAGGCCTGTAAGGCAGTATAACGTCAATAAATAAATAAATAAATAAATAAATAAATAAATAATAAATAAATAAATAAATAAATAAATAAATAAGGAGGATGGGCGCATTCGTCAAAGCTTAGGAATATGAGAGTATCACCTTTGCTGAGAAACACTGCTGGTCTCTACCGCAGTGGCAAACACTAGATCGCGCTGTAATTAGCGTTTGCGGCAGTACAGCAATACTAAGCGATTTCGACCAATCAGAGCAGACGGGCCTCTCGAGACGTATAAGTTGCCTCAATGCAAGTGGATAAATAGGCTTTATAATTACCCGGGGCCCTAGAAGAGTACAACGAGAGACTGCAAAAAGGCGTTGTAGAAGACTACAACGCCTTGTCGTTGAACTGTGGCAAGGCGTTTTGTTTATTTAAGAAAGACACACACACACACCATACTGAAAATTCCTATATATACAGGACCCATACATATGATGTTATTGGATACAGGTCGTATAGGGGATAAGGCTTTATAGGTGATACAGGTTTATAGGTGATACAGGTTTATAGGTGATATAGGTTGTATAGGTGATATAGGTCGTATAGGTGATACCGGTAGGTTGATTATATGGGTGTTACAGGTGATATGGGTAACATAGGCCGAATCAGCGATTTGGGTCACAAATGACGTGCAGCGAAGGAACATATTGATAAAGACATGCCAGTTTATGAAGCGCGTAATAAAAGCAAATATATACAGCAATTCAAGCTGTAATGATATCTCGCAGCAGTCTAATTACAAGAATGTAAGAATTCACTGTTGCACTTACATATATACTTGAAGAGAAACGATCAGGCAAGAATATTTGGTAACTGATTATTTATTTAAATCTTTAAGCATCTCCGCAATAAAACGGTTCATCTTTTTCAAACGTTCAGCTCCCGGCACTTCGTTGGGCTTCTCGGCCACATACTTGTTGAAGGCATCTGTGGAATAATGAGCAGGAATGTGAAGGAATTTTAAGCACTCATAAGTTCACATGTATGGTAAAAATGAATGTCATTACATTAAGCGAAATTAATGAAGCATGAAGTACTCACTTGCATGAAATACTCCTTCTTAGCCCCTAGTTGACACAGTTAGCAAAAACAGGTGGTGTACACAATTGTGTACATAGCTTGTCAAAGGGTTAAGAACACTTCAGAACTGCAAAACTTTGGTGTCTGGGTGTCAAGATGTTTGGTTGGGCCGTGTACGTGCGCGTGCAAAAAGATGTTGTAAGAGGTGTAGATGAAAGCGGATTATTATGTGCTGCACTGCCACAATTGTCAAGATAAAAAAGCCAGCTGGTTCGAGAGCTAGATTGAGATGAAAGGGAATTTGAAAGATAACATTGAGAATTAGGTGCTGTCCTGCCACTTATAAAGATAAAAAGGCGAACTATTGATAAGGAAGAGATTGTGAGAGGTTTGAATGAGAGCGGATGAAAGAAAACAACTCCTGTGTTGATCCTATATGCCGCCATATAGGTCCTGGGAGGCCCTATTTGTATCCTATAACCGCCATATGGGTCCTCTGGAGGTCCTATTTGAGTCCTATATACCGCCATATGGGTCCTCTGTAGGTCCTACTTGCGTCCTATATACCGCCATATGGGTCCTGTATAGGTCCCATTTGGATCCTGTTTGGATCCTATATACCCCCACACGGTCCTATACAATTCCTATATTTAGTCCTGTAAGTCCTGTATAAAACCATACGGATCCTGTATGAAACCATATAGGTTTTTTCAGTAGGGATACACACAAAGAGAAGTTCGAACAACAGCGCACAGCAGTCACATCATGCTAGGACCTTGGCCCACGGTTTCGTGCATGGTCAAGACCCCGAATGCACCATCATGCTACTTGAAGACGACCGGACTTCACGAGTGTCTGTGAACTGCCAGCCGAAGTTCGTGTTGTGTGCGTCAACACTAGCTGTTCATTTCTTCCTTTCGTTACTCTTTTTTCTTTCTTGTCTATCTTATCTATTATTTCCCCACCACACGTGTAGGGTAGCAAACCGTACCTTCCCCCTTCGTTTCTCTCTCTCCCTCCCTAAATATTAATAAACAACAAAGGCAGCTTGACCCTACAAAGAACAAAACAACACAATTATTCGAAGTTGTCTAAGAAGCCGTGAAGTAAGAGGTTAAATGACATTCTGTCACAACGAGATAGAAGTTTATTGGACAAATAAATCTAAAAAAAAAGAAGAGGCGCAAGGATAACAAAGAGACGCACTGGCATGTTGCGCCACTCACGAACAGCCGATAAACGATCCGATAGCGGACATACCATGAAGATGAAATCTCGGTGCGGACTATTGGTAACGTAGTGGAGATCGGAGACTGGACCGAGATGTGATGTAATGTATTGCTGCAGTCAATGGCCCGGCAAAACACTTCATTGCTATCCTCAAACCACCTTGCTTTTGCTGAACGGGCCGTTCTTATTCGATTTCCACACGGTATCTCCTTACCTCAAAGTGCTTTCGAAAAACAAAAACAAAAAAATGAAGTCGTACATCGATACTGTGTTGATAAAGTACGGGCGAATGATCCAACTATCCCGTTCCTCATGAGACGACCTGCTCCATATTTCGACAGTTGTCCCCATCTCTGTCAATGGAGCCTTCTCATACTTGGCGTGTTAGATTTGAAAGGGTTCGTTCGCTGGCTGCAGCCTTTACGTTGGACTTCCTTTTATTGCGAACTTTGTTTTGTTTTGCAACTCTTGTTAGCAACGTGAATCGCGACGATTTGCCTTCATGATACCATCCTATACTATAAAGCATAGCCCTCTCTTCTATCAAATCATCTCTGCCTTTATTAGGCCAGCACCAGGCCATATTATCTTGCGTTCTACTGCAGTACTTGGCGAATGATATTGAGACGATTGCGTGGGCGCTGAAAGGTAAGCACACGAAACGAATATGAAATGCGCCTTCACATTTTTTTAGCGTAGTCACGTGACTAAAATCGCAACATAACCTAACAGCTAGTCACGTGACATGTTCCCGTCAAAACCACGTGACACTTGCGCCGCGTGGGCAACCGACCGAAACCGGAGGACAGCCAAAACTGACCGTAATTAGTACTACTAGCAAGAACTCAGCATATCTAACAAAAGCTTGGCATCACTAGCAAAAAACTTAGAAAAAGCTATAGGTCGAACACTAGATCCGCTGTCGGTTCCAGCCTTACGCCACTAGAGCAAGCTGTAAATTGTTTAGCGAAGAAGAAAACGTCCTTGAATTCACCACTGATGTAGGAAATCATTATCCCCACCATAAACCACAGCTTAAGCTCACTGTTGTCCCACACGTCAACAAGCTCTGCAGAAATCGATCAGTTACCTTCGTGAGCGCTATTAGTTCGGCCAAGTTGGCAATGATTCACGATTTAAGGTTATGGGCGCACGATATCATAAACGAAGACCAGGAGAAAAGAGACGCAAGCGCCAGCATTCAAACAAATTTAGCAGGATTGAAGTAAAGTGGCTTTATACGTAGGCATATATCATCGCATGTGATGTAGGTTGAAGGAAAAAGATCTTGAAATTATTAAAAGATTTTTTGCCATATGTCTGGCTTTGGTTTTTTGCTTTGTTATTGTTTGTGACTTAACGCGTATAACGCTTTTTGTCATTGACATGACGCGAACACATTGGCACCTGCCCATTGTTGTCGTTGTTGTTGTTACTGCCATCAATGTTATTGACGGTGTTGGTGTTGTTGCCGACGAGGAAAGTGTAAGAGGAGGACAATGGCATCATGCGCAGATTGCTCGGCCAGGCTCCGGCCTATGCTTCGATCTAATAGACAGAAGTATATATGCTTGAAAGTAAAAGGTTGCGCGAAAAGAATATATATATATATATATATGGAATAACTTCACGCACATCGTGTCCCCTTCGGCAATTCGTCGCAATATTTTTCGGGACTTCCACTTCCGACAATACTGCGTACAAAATGCGCTGGATCGACGCATATCTATCCACCTCCTTCGTTCGTCGCGTGCCTTCCACAAACGACGCCGTTGCCAAAACGTTACCTTCGTCCTCGCAACAGCGCCTATCGATCGCCCTATCCAACGAACCGCATTCCACCAACCCCACGCACTACCTGTTTGTCGTGATCGTCCGGCGTTGGCAGAAATGATGCACGACTCCGAATAGACGTATGCATACAGTGGTCTCCTCGCGTTATTCTTGATTGTAGGGGGCTCTGACTGTAGCGGACTTCTGGGCAAGTGTCATCGACCTTTCTTGCTTCGGTAGTGGACTGACCATTGAGGACCGACTCTAGCGGGCACCCTCAATTGCGTTCCGTTTCGTCGGCTGTACTGTCAGTGATCGGGGTAATATAATATGCACCTCACCAGAGCACGACACCTCTCTGTTTCAGCGCAGTCTTCATTGTGTGGTTTTTGCGCACCTTGCTTGTTTTAGAAATGCTCCTTTCTTTGTGTGGCTAAGCGTTCTGTGTTGTAGCTGTCCGTGCTGCTGTTTTTTTTTTAAATTAACAACACCAAGGAGGTTGGCACGTTTACCTGGAGGTGTCATTCTGTTTTGCTGTTGGTCGTCGCAAATGTGATTATGTCGGGCTCGCTCGCACATTTACATTTTATATCAATGCATCTCGCAATAGTATGTCACGTTTCTCGTCGACCACAAATAATATGTGGGCACAGGAGCTCTTTCATAGATATATTTTTTATCAACACAATCTGTCTCGATATATCAAGCTTAGTCTAGACCACCAGTGACACCGGGGCACAGGCAATATTTCTGACTTCGTATGACCACCTTTTGTCACAGTATATGTAGCTTATTCTTGACCATCAGTGACATGTGGTCATAGGAGTTATTTCATAAACGTTTTATATGAACACCAAATGGCACGGTGTATCAAGGTTATTCTCGGCAACAAATGACATGAGAGCACGGCAGCTCTTTAATAGACACATCTTTTTCGGCACGTTTCATCTCGGTATATCAAGCGTATTTTCGATCACCCATGACACCTGGGCACAGCAGCTATTTTCATAGGTATGTTGTGTAAACACCTTTGGCCATGTTATGTGAAATTTATTCTGGACCACAAATAACATCCGGTCATATGAGTTCCTTCATAGCCATCCCATATCAACACCTCTTGCCAAGGTATATCGCTTCAATGCATTGATTCCATGTCGCCCACCTTTCTACCTTACTTATATTTATACTCGACCACCAATAACACCTGGACACAGGAGTTCTTCCATGGAAATTTCATGTAAATACATTTTGCCGTGGCATATAAACTTATTTTGCGCAGCCACTAGTATCAGAACGCGCCAGTTTCTCTCGAACCACGCAGAAACCGGAATAACTGAAAAAGAAGTAGAGATTTATTTTCCATTGAGCATGTTTACGACACCCAGAAGATCACGTACCGCCACGCTAAGCCGCTGTTCCATTATGGCGTCTCAGTTCACGAACTGATCGCATCTATATCAATTCTCCCTGCCTTTCGCGTGCAGTTTTGATGAGGCAAGGCAACGCGTTCGCCATCTCCACTCCTACCGCGAAATGTTCTTGAGTATTCATCCGGGACACCGATGGACACATTTGCAGTGCACGCCTTGTTTATGATCTCGCGTTGTTTACGGCCCGTCGTCGACATCATCTCCAGGCGGACATTAGGGGAAACATCTGGTTCTGGTTACTCTAACAAGGTACAACTAACCCGGACGTTTTACGTCTCCTTGAGGCCAGCGTGAAGCTGCACCACAACGACCGTATTTTCGATTATTTTTTCTTCCTTCCCAACGGCGTGACCATTAACATCTCACACACTGGAAGCACTTCCAAATGCCTGCCATCTCCTGAATAATTTAGCTTCGGCTGCGCCACCAAAAATGCGGGCCACTCCCTACTGAATTCAGAGGATGCCATATTGGGGCTGTCGTCTCGCTAAAGCGGTGACGTGCAGCGCATGTTTTCTTTTTCTCTGCCTCTGGTAATTGACAATATTGCAGTGGCAAGAGCTCACCTTACGGGGCCGAACGTAAACACGCAATGCTCATCTTGCATATACCGTTACTCATCCGTACAGCTACTCAAGCTGCAGGTTAAGTTCTGATGCTTTTTCGTTGAAGTGTCCGAAACTTATCTGACAGTGGCATTGCTGCTCCTACTGCTAATCCCTTGCCAAATAATCTGACGCTCCCGCCAGCATAACCTCCGATGGCTATAAGGGTTGTGGGGCATAATCAAATTTCGTATGCCGCTTCCAGTCGCCCAAGCGAGTTCCTGGATTGCACTTCCGGTGTTACGCTGACTTCCGGCTTCCAGTTCCGATTTCCCCAAGATTTGTAAATTAAACGGGCTCCCCCACTAGTGTGTGTCATATTCATATCGTATCCCGGCTGCGGTGGCCGCATTTCGATGGACGCCAAATGCTAGATGCCCGTCTACTTAGATTTAGGTGCGCGTTAAGGAACACCAGGTGGTCAAAATGTCCGGAGCCCTCCAGTACGTAGTCCCTCGTAACCATATCGCGGTTTTTAGACGTGAAACCCAAACCATTATTATTACCATGATCATATCGGCGTTCCGACTCGTAAAACACTATAATTTAATCAATTTGTAATGCACCTATGATTTTTATATGCACTTCCGATATGTGCTTGCGGTCTCCAGTTAAATTCTGGGTATAAACTTGCTAATCAAGGGTACTGAATTCCGTTCGGTCAGCAATAAAAGAAAATCATTGAGTTAACTTCGTCTTGCATCACGCTGCCGAAGCATCGCGCTGCCGTAGGAAACGCATGGTTGAGATCGGCTCCGCCAGGTGCCACAACAATCCCTGCTGCTCACGAGAAAACAGTCTTCCCTTTCAATGAACTCATTCAATTAATCTTCATTAATTATCCTGATAGTCATTCGGCTCTTACCTGAAGTAAACTGGTGCTCCAATATCATGTGCGTCCAACATTGCTCTTGGCTTCAACCAGAAATAACGTATTTACTCGAATCTATGCCGGCCCCGATTCTAAGCCAACCCCCGAAATTCGCAAGGCCAGAAAAAAAAAGAACTTAATCATTGTACTCAAGTAAAGTCTAATCATTCGAATCTAAGCCGACCTCCCCACTTTCGCACATCGTTTTTTCGAAAAACACATCGGCTTAGATTCGAATAAGTACGGTACCGATATCGTACCAGATTGATTTTTTTAGAAGACTTTTTCTGGTTATCCTGAAAATCGGAAGTGAGTGCTAGACCGGAAGTGCTTGGACGTGAACGAAGAGTGTCACTCGGTGTTCGTGCCACTAATAATCGTGGGCATCGTGAAAATCTGGCGCCATTGCAGACATTTAGTGCCGGAACCTTGAGAAAGACGCGTTGCGTCGTGCGCATCGAAGCATTGAATGAAAGGCGAAGATGCGAAGGAACTTCTCTGTATGCAGATTCTCAAGAGGACACGTTGAACCTGCGGCAGTCTTATGGCGAACACATTCTTACAGAGCTCGCCCCTTCGTCTTGCCGCACTCTTGGAAGCAAGCACGTGACCATTATTCCTTTCTCCCTCCAACAGCTACGCCGTCCCATGTTGGACTGCGGAGCCCCCCGTTTCATTTTGCACCGGAACCATTCCCGTCTTTGATGTCTGTAGCCGACATGGTTCCTCGTCAAGCGCAATGTTGTTTCCCGTTTCGATCGAGCACTGTGCATGTTCTTGTCAGACGGGCACGGGGTCTCCAACGTGTTTTTCGATTCCAGCTCCGCTTGACACGGCACGGAGCGTTTATTTTTTTTCCGTTCAAGGTATACCCAGTGGCACAGAATTGTCTTCTGTCGAAGTTACGTGTGTTGAGGCGTTTATTGGACGGTAGTCGGCGACGATATGCAATGGCGACAGTCAAGGCAAAAACACGGACTCAGAGCGCGAGCACGAAGAGCCAAAGGCGACGACCCACTAGAAGGCTATAGAGAGCGCAACCCATTACTCATTAAAGGCTTCGCTACACGAGCAATAAGCGAGGAACAACGTGGTGGTGGACGTGGATAAGAGATGGTAAAATTACTCCTAGAAACTGGTTCTTCTTTTTTTTTATTGAATACTGCAAAACTAAGCAGCTTGGAGAGTTGGGCGAGTTTGTACGAGTTCATTCTGGTCGAACTGCGCAGAGACGGGACACGAAGAAAGGCAAGACAAACGAGCGCTCGTTGTTCTTGCCTTTCTTCGTGTCCCGTCTCTGCGCAGTTCGACCAGAATGAACTGCAAACCTAATACAGGTCCAAGCAGGGTGAGTAAAAATATTAACGACGCAAATATAGTCGAGGTAAATAATGTTTTAAATATCAAAATATCAAAAGCTATCATCATCATCATCATCATCAGCCTGTCTACGCCCACTGCAGGGCAAAGGCCTCTCCCATGTTCCGCCAATCAACCCGGTCCTGTGCTTTCTGCTGCCACGTAATACCTGCAAACTTCTTAATCTCATCTACCCACCTAATTTTCTGTCTCCCCCTCACGCGTTTGCCATCTCTTGGAATCCAGTCAGTTACCCTTAATGACCACCGGTTATCCTGCCGACGTGCTACGTGCCCGGCCCATATCCATTTCTTCTTCTTGATTTCAACTATGATGTCCTTAACCCCCGTTTGTTCCCTGACCCACTCTGCTCTCTTCCTGTCTCTTAAGGTTACACCTATCATTTTCCTTTCCATCGCTCGCTGCGTCGTCCTCAATTTAAGTTGAACCCTCTTTGTAAGTCTCCAGGTTTCTGCTCCGTAGGTAAGTACCGGTAAGATGCAGCTGTTATATACCTTCCTCTTGAGGGATAGTGGTAGATTACCATTCATGATTTGATAATGCTTGCCGAATGAGCCCCAACCCATCCTTATTCTTCTAGTTATTTCACTCTCATGGTTCGGCTCCGCGGTTACTACCTGTCCTAAGTAGACGTACTCCTTTACAACTTCCAGTGTCTCGCCACCTATCGCAAAGCGCTGTTCTCTACCAAGATTGTTCCACATTACTTTAGTTTTATGCATATTAATTTTCAGACCTACTCTTCTACTTTCCGTATCCAGTTCAGTAATCATGAGCTGCAATTCGTCTCCCGCGTTACTCATCAATGCAATGTCATCAGCGAATCGTAGGTTACTGAGATACTCTCCATTAACTCTTATCCCTAGCTCTTCCCAATCTAGGGCCCTGAAAACCTCCTGTAAACACGCGGTGAATAACATTGGAGAGATCGTGTCTCCCTGCCGTACGCCCTTCTTTATTGGGATTCTGTCGCTTTCTTTATGGAGGACTATAGTGGCTGTGGATCCGCTGTAGATTTCTTCCATTATGTTTATATAGGCTTCGTCGATGCCTTGATTCCGCAGTGCCTGCATGACTGCTGATGTCTCCACCGAATCAAATGCCTTCTCGTAATCTATGAAGGCTATGTATAGGGGTTGGTTGTATTCCGCGCATTTCTCTATCACCTGATTGACAGTATGAATATGGTCTATTGTTGAGAATCCTGTACGAAATCCTGCCTGGTCCCTCGGTTGATTGAACTCCAATGTCGTATTAATTCTGTTAGCAATTACTTTTGTAAATAGCTTGTAGACAACCGACAGTAAGCTTATGGGCCTGTAATTTTTCAGGTCTTTGACGTCCCCTTTCTTATGGATCAAGATGATGTTGGCATTCTTCCAAGATTCTGGTATCCTCCCCGTCGAGAGGCACTTCGTATACAGGGTGGCCAGTTTCTCTAACATAATCTCTCCACCGTCTTTCAACAGGTCTGATGTTACCTGATCCTCACCAGCTGCTTTGCCTCTTTGCATTCCCTTTAGGGCTTTCTTTACTTCTCCTGTCAATACTGGTGGGATGTCAGATTCCTCTGCGCTATTACTCCTTCTTACGTTATCATCCTGAATGGCTCGGCTGCTGTACAGATCTCTGTAGAATTCTTCCGCTACCTCAACTATTCTATCCATATTGTTTGTGACCTTGCCTTCCTTATCCCTTAATGCATACATCTGATTTTTGCCTATGCACAGTTTTGTCTTCATAGCTTTGAGGCTTCTTCCATTCTTTAGAGCATGCTCAATTATCTCCATATTATACTTTCTTATGTCGGCTACTTTACGCCTATTGATTAACTTCGAAAGCTCCGCCAGCTCTATTTTGTCTGTTGCATTTGAGGCTTTCATAGCTTGACGTTTCTTAATGAGGTTTTTCGTCTCTTGGGATAGCTTACCAGTGTCCTGTCTAACAACTGTACCCCCGACTTCCACTGCACACTCCTTGATGATACTAGTCAGATTATCATTCATTGCGTCAACGCTAAGGTCGGTTTCCTCGGTTAAAGCCGCGTACCTATTCTGAAGTGAGACTCTGAATTCCTCAACTTTCCCTCTCAGAGCTGGTTCATTAATCGGCTTCCTGCGTATCAGTTTCTGCCGTTCCTTCCTCACGTCAAGTTGAATTCTAGATCTTATCATTCTATGGTCACTGCATCGGATCTTGTTAACTACTTCCACATCCTGTACAATGCCCGGGTGGCCGCACATTATGAAGTCTATTTCATAAGCTATATTAGAATACAAATTACTTTTTTATATTTTTCAGAAACGTAATTAAGTTACATTACAAATAGCAGCTGTCACAAAGTAATGACATTACGTTACTACCACTTTTGAAAAGTAATGAACTCAGATTGAAACTATTTCAGCAAACATTCATCGTTGAAGCAGTAACTCGTGCACATGTTATTTACAGCACATACATAATACATTCCGGATTATACAAGACAGACAAGTGGAGACACCGCGACTCTCGAGCCACCCTAGAGCACATCCTGTGTAAAATACACAATAACAGTGATGCATACTCAAAAAACGACAACGTCAGTGCACTGTGAGTCTGCGTTGTTCAGCTCGGACCTGGTGCACTAACTATGGGCCGTCCAGCGAGCCGATGATGCCGCCAATGGTCAGCAGCCCTTGGCCGCTTCCTAGGCGGGGTCCTGGCCCATCGCACTAATTCGCGGGGCATTTAATAAAGTTCTTTGATCTGATCTGAGATCTTTGTTCAACTCCCCACGCTTGAGGTTTGGCACTCACGTTAACATGTCTGTCTTATTTTTTTCTTTCCTTTATCGGTTAAATTTTTTCATGTCGTAAGGGAAGCGGATATGATATCGTCCAGTCAAAAGTAATTCAAAAAGTAATCCGCGATTTTCTGGAAATTACTCGCTTAAGCTAATTCATTACATTCCGAAATTACCAGACTACAAAAGTAAATAATTACTTCAATCATTAAATTTAAAACAAAGTAATTTAACTACTCTAATTTCATCACTGCTGAGTGCTGAGGATGTTGCGGTGGTGGATGTGATCGTGGTTGGGACGTGATGTATTGTGTGGCACAGTGGCGTAGCCAGGGGGGGAGGGGCACACCGGACCCGTGCCCCCCCCCCCTTTTTTTTTTGCTACAGCGTAAATAGTCCAAAATCACACTTAACCACATCTACTTGCCCGGTCCCCACTTCAAATCAAGGAGGTGCCCACCCAAAAAAAAAAATGTCTGCCTACGCCCCTGGTGTGGCAGTGGATGTGTTATCAGTGGATGTGGTGGTCGTGATTGTGGGGTTAGCGGTTACCTGGCTTCTGGCGAGGTTATCCTGACAGATCCGGCCGACATTTTCCGTGTCTGAGCGTCTATTTCGGCGCCACATTTTCTGCATTAACACAACACTATAAGCGCCGCCTGGTGCTTAAAAGTCACAAATAATATGAGTCACTTTTTTGCACATAATCAGCGGTCCCGCTGGTAAGACTGTCTAGTTAGATAAAGCACATAACTTTCGTTTTCTAAATTCGATTACTGTTTTTTTGGCGATAACTAGTCCTTAATCTTTCTTACGTCCTCACTGCCCCCCCCCCCCCCCCCCCCCGTGCGTTTTCTTTATGTAGTACCGTCACCTGAGGTTCTTGAAGCGTGCTATGAAAAAAATTGAGAAATCTGCTAGGCGCGCTTCTTTACTAGGACGAAGCATCTATTTCGCCGTGAGCACTTCACTCTCCCAGGAATTTCGAGAAGCTCAATACCATATGCTGAGAAGAAAAAGAAGACGAAAATGAAGAACTTTGCTTTCGCCCTCGATCCATCTTGGTTAAGTGCATGAGGGACCGCCTGTCAACGTTCTGAGTTTTCACGTATCCTAAGCCATGACTCAAATGAGCTACTTGCACCTTGATGAACACGAATGAGATATATAAAGAAGGTCATCACAATTCCAGCAACATTGTGTGCAGAATCCCCAATTCCACGGTCATATCCCGTTTCACATGCGGCCTCTCGCCTCGATAGTCGTGTGTCCCCATTTTTAGACACTCTCGGCAAAAAATAAGGAAGAAAGCAATGAAGAAAGGGTTAATAAAGGAATAGTAGAGAGCTGAGCTAGTTGCTTAGAGAGCTGAGTCGGCGTTTGTGCTGTCTTGACTTATCTCGTGTATCGGTGTCTGAACCCCCAGTCTTTTACCATTAATAAAGGAAGGCCGCATAAAACGTACCTTAAGCAAAACAAATAAAAAAATATCCGTTTATTGACTTTTTCTAGCAGATTATTGCCTGGTATTGCAATGAAATATGGAGCCTTTTCCCGTAGTCTTTCATGTGCACTACGCTTGAATTTGCTTTTCGAATGAGATGAACCGCGTGCGCCGGTTCATTTTACCTTCATTCGTTGCATGCGGCACTACAGAGAATTTACAGCACAGTATTCAAAAGAATAGAGCTCGTTCCCTTAGACATAATTTATTTCCTAAGGCGAACATGGCGTTAGCGTATGCAAGAACAAAAGGAAAATATGGCAAACACTTCACGCTTGTTTTACCATATGAATCTGGGTGCGGCGAGTGCAGTACTGACTTTCATGACCACATGTATATTATTTACTGCAGTGCAGACACCTGTTTATTTATTTATTTATTTATTTATTTATTTATTTATTTATTTATTTGCCCACATATTTATTAGATAATTTCTTTATTTAGCTACTCATTCGTTCATTGCTGAATAACACAGACATTGTACGCCCTATACCTCAATCTACTTTCAGCAACCAATGTAGGACTTAATTTGTCACACGTGAAAAAAAAATCAAACAAAAGTAATGTGGGGGCACCCACGCCACTCCAAGGTATAACGTGTATATACATAGCCAATATACGAGAAAAACGAGTAGGTGTATCTGTACCCAAAAGAACAGTATAGATGTTAGAAATAGACATGCTCAGACTCGCAGAGCAGCACTTGGATACCAAATACTATTAAAAAAGAGGAACCATGGAGTCAACTGTAGCGACTGCTAAATGGCTATTTAACGGCTCCCGCTGGAGCTCCCAGTACGTCCAAGAGCCGCTGGTGATGATACGGTCCGCCTCGTCAGTTGATCTCCGGTATGGCGCTCGCTTTATTGTTCCAGTTTGTTCACTCAGGGCACGTGCGGGCCGTTGCATTGCTTTTTAAACGGGAAATCCCACCACTGAAAAAGAAAATGTTTTTCTTCAGTTGTGAAGCTTTTGTTCCCTGGAAACCTGCAACGTTTTTTTTTTTCCTTTGTAGCTTCGCGCAACGGAAGTGTAGGCGTTCTTTTCTTTCTTCCTTTTCCTACTAAGGCAATACAAAGCGGGTTATGTTTCGAGCACTACTGTACATTATACTGGTATACGTAACCACGTAACCCATTACGGTGTCCAGGAGCCCTCCAGAATTTCACGTGTGCAGTTGTGTAACCGGAAACCAAATGACCCAGGAAATGGAGGCATTCAAGAGAAACTATAAAGCACGGCAATAGAATGGACCGCACGGAAAAGAAGAAGGGATTACTCGTTATTGCTGGCTTCAGCGAGGCCTGCGCTCATGGCGACTGCACAAAAAAAAAAGAGAAAGAAAACAGAAAACGCTTCGTCACCGGCAAAGTCTAGTGTCTCTAAGTAGGCAGGGACACGTGGACTGCGTCGGCGAACAGATAAAACAGGCAGGAAATGGTGGCCGTTCGGAAGCGCTAGGATTATGGCGTGTCAAATGAAGCACACACAAAAGAAAAAGAAACAAAAAGCAAAAACAAACCAAGGCGCTCGGTGCAATGCACGAAGTCAGCGGCCTAGTAAGCACATACTCTTGCCGGGAAAAAAAGCCATAGGCCGAACCCCAGATTACGCGCAGCTCATTGGCTCTAAACGGGTAAAGGGCGCCCTGGCGTTTTTCTGAGCGGAAGGCATGTATCTCGAGCGATGAGATTAAGGTAAACGTCGCGACGAACAATGGCGTCACGTCATTTTGGACAAACAGAGAAGGATTTAAGGCATTAGATCCTAACGAAAGTTTATCAAGTAGGCAAGGTGTTGCGAGAATAAAGTTTAGCGTTTGTGCTCCCCCTCCCCCTCTCCTTCTGCCAGCTCGTAATAAGTTCACGTGCTACGTGACGCCAACAGCCAAAAAAAGAGTGTTCCACACTCGCCGTCATGGCTACTGGCGGCGCTGACTGACGCTCCCACGTTTAAATGTACATATATACTCTATAAAGTGGACGGAGAGATGGCCGCCACGGTAGCTCAGTTGGTAGAGCATCGGACGCGTTATTCGAAGGTCGCAGGTTCGGTCCCTGCCCGCGGCAAGCTATCTTTTCGTCCACTTTTCTTTCTTCACATTTACCTTACATTTACTACTAAAAACATTCCCTATACTTTCCTTGGCATTATTGTCTGTTAATGCTCATTAATATTGTGTATAACAAAGAAAACGAGCCTTTAGAAATTAACACTTCTTTCCTTTCATAGCAAGGGTCTCGTTCTGGCAGACTTGATGCTTTCAGGTAGTATGCGAGGGATTATTGGTCAGCTGCCAGCTCGCAATAAGTTCACGTGCTACGTGACGCCAACAGCCAAAAAAAAAAAGAGTGTCCCACACTCGCCGTCATGGCTACTGGCGGCGCTGACTGACGCTCCCACGTTTAAATGTACATATATACCCTATAAAGTGGACGGAGTGATGGACGCCGCGGTAGCTCAGTTGGTAGAGCATCGGACGCGTTATTCGAAGGTCGCAGGTTCGGTCCCTGCCCGCGGCAAGCTATCTTTTCGTCCACTTTTCTTTCTTCACAATTACCTTACATTAGTTACACTAGTTATGTGCTTCTGTCTCATCAGTGCATTATCATCATCATCCGTTTGTCTCTCTGTCGTCATCGTCACCGTGTGTCATTGTCATCATCGGGTGTGTGCGCGCTCGGCCCATTCTCTTCCGAGGCCTTGAGTCTAACCAACGTCGCTTCAACTAATATATATATATATATATATATATATATATATATAGAGAGAGAGAGAGAGAGAGAGGAGAAGCAAAAGATTCCTGGACGTTCGGTTAGGTGTACGCATAAAAATTCACAGTGAAAGACATAACATTTATTGTAACGGGTCACGCGCCCGATCGGACGAGCAATTCCAAGGTTGCGGGTTCGCGCCCCACAGAGGAAAAAGGTGTTTTCTTGTCCGCTTTAACTTATTTCAATTATTTCATATTTGCTACGATACACAAGGCCTTTCGAACAACGCTTTATCTGAAATGACACAGTTAGCCAAGACCGTAACCGTATTTGTATGGCTTTGCCTAAATGGCACTGGTAAAGCTTCCCAAGCCGAATCGACATATGTTGAAATACTTATTAAGGCGCTGCACACAAGCAGGTACACGTTACAGGGCTTGTCGGTGCATACTATAAAAACGATGATCTGTGTAGATACGACTACTCAGCAAAAGAAACAGGCGCAAGGTCAGCGGTCACCTGGTCCTCCCGTTTATTTTTTCTCGTTTTTTTTGTTGTTTTTTCGTTAAGAGAGCATAGGTATACGACCCGCTGTTATTTGTCTCAGGAAGCGTTTGTAGTCCATCTTATATAACAACGCCGGATTTTCCTACAGCTAACGGTTGGATATTTGCTCTACTCTGATTAGAAAGAGCATTTTAATATTGTGTTTGTCATTCGAGTTCAAAAAAAAATTACACTCACTTTAGTTTACGCTAACGAGAACGTAGGCAAAAGCCAATGCTCTCACAACACGCTAGCACATCAGAAGACACACATTTGATTGACATTGACATCTCATACACTGTTATTTCACTGCCACACTTCATGCACCTTTATTTCGCTATAATTCTCATGTGATTCAATTTCATTGCGTTGAACCTTTAATTCACTGTAATTAAGGTTAACATTTCCTTCTCCGTCAGTAAACTCGCATGTTATTCACCTAGGTAACGTAAATTGGGGATCACTGGGAGATGCTTTCGCACTGTAGCACCCAGTCTAATAATGATGGTGATGATAATAATGCAGAAATTATTACTTATCACTTGGCATACGTACCCTTAATACTTTAAACCCCCCCCTCCCCCCCTCCCCCAACATGACTCGTATAATTCTTTTGAAATATGGCTTCAGTAGAGCCAGGCCTTCAAACGTGGTCGAATTTAGATTGAATTCGAAGCACTTCAGAGCCCTGAATAGCTGCTATTTGCGAATAACGTTATTGCTCGAGCCCAATAACGGGTTGCTCAACTGCGAAACCTCACGAAAGGCTTTTTTCAACAATGACACATTTCCGGCAAATAGCTACTAGCAGCTGTTGTGCGGAGGTGCAGCGGGGAGTGAGAGGGCGGAACGAAATGCTCTGCACTAAAAGACGGAAATTGAAACGTCGCTTGCCTTCAGTGCGAAAGCAGCAAAACAGGTCCATTGTCCGACGGGGCCTTATTCAAGCAGACACGCACTCAGCGCTATGTTTAGAGCAGTCATGTTTAAAGTAAATCTACCAACGAGATCATTCAGTATTCATGAAAAAAACCTTCACGCCTCGCCCAATCCCAGTAAGGTGGACCAAAGTAGAATCGCGAATTCGTCTTGTAAAGTTAGCCCGAAGCTTTACTCATCCTCGGGCGACTACGTCAAAGTGTGAGGTTAAACCTTTACGAAGGAAGACAGTCCTACGAAAGGAAGTCAATTCTTCAAACTGACTAGCTGACGTAGACTGGGAGATTCGCCGTCGATATAATTGGAATACTCCAATTTTACCACTTGGGCGGCTCTAGCACGTCTGGCACGGATGACTACTGAGATTGTGAAACTGCGTTAACCGAATCTTATTAGCCCTCCGTAGAATGGTCGCTGAGTTCTAGAGACGAAATTAGGTGCTGGGGACAGTTTCTGTGTGTCGTACATAATTGAGATTATTATTATTATTATTATTATTATTATTATTATTATTATTATTATTATTATTATTATTATTATTATTATTATTATTATTATTATTATTATTGTTGTTTTTATCCGAGCTTTTCACTGTCCTGACATATGGCACAAAGTGTAAAGTATACCCTTCTCCGTCTTTCCGCATAGTTGTACGCATGCAATCTAATCTTTCATTCGCCTTCAATATTTATCGTGTTGTCTTATTTTGCTCCTCCCCTTTTGTGTTCAGTTCTCTTTGTCTACGCATTTTTTCTTTTGTTATTTCTGAGCACTGTCTGTATTGTGTTTATTTTTATTGTTTTATTTTTGCGTGCGCCTGCACAAAGACCTTACGGTTGTTCCTGGGCACGTTAAATAAATGATTGATTGATTGATTGATTGATTGATTGATTGATTGATTGATTGATTGATTGATTGATTGATTGATTGATTGATTGATTGATTGATTGATTGATTGATTGATTGATTGATTGATATTTTTGCGTGCACCTGCACAAAGACCTCACGGTTGTTCCTGGGCACGTTAAATAAATTATTGATTGATTATTGTTATTATTAGCAAACTACCGGGTCTTATGTGCCATAAGCACAATGATCATGGGGCCCGCCGTAGCGGAGGGCTCCGGAAATTTTGACCGTGTGGTGTTCTTTCAAGCGACACTAAAGTGCAGCAAGCATTCAGTAAGTTAAGACATAAGTTAAGGCTTTGGGCGCCTTAGAACACAATGTAAACAATTTTAACCGGTAAACGGTTACGTAGGCACTAGCAGACGCCGTCAAGAGAGAGAGATAGAATAAGAATAGAAGAAAGGCAAGGAGGTTAGCCGGGGCTGAGCCCAGTGGTCTACCCTGCACTGGGGAAGGAGAGAAAAGTCATTGTTGCAGTCAACGTAACAGTGCCGCGTTTGATATCACATACGGTAAATCAGTCTGGTATTCTTAGGAAAACGCAGCAGCACTTTCGTTGCCTTTCGGAACTGTGATAGGGAGCTAGCGCGCGAACTTCAAGGCGGCCCACTTGTATTTTATATTTGTGCGTTTGCAAGTTTACCTACCGTATTTTCGCCGTGAGAGTGGTGCTTTATGTACAGCGGAATTCTAGTATACTAATACCAGAAAAGTATGCATCTTAAACGTGTGTAACACGCACTGACATCAGAGAGTAAACATTTGGCCTCGCGAAACTATAGGAACGGATGCCAACTCTGTCGTAGTGTGCGTCATTTTCTTTCTTTCTACATTTGGTCATCGAGGTACCTTCGCATGCTCTATGATGGTGCTGCGTTTCACCGAGAGCCAGCCAGCAAAACAGTTATTTAGCTAAACATGAGCCGCCGAAATGTGACATTTCTTCGGGCAGACGGAATTGTTCTAGCAAGTTCCGAAGCTTTAAGATGCTTTAAAAAAAAACGGGAATGCTTGAAGAAGCGCGTAATCAAAGTACTTGTGCATATTATTATAACTTTCTCTCTGAGCACAGAAGTAATTATTGACCACATTGAAGATTGTTTATTCCATATACTGAAACATACACAAATACAAATTTTTAATGGTATTCCCCGAGATTTTACCAAGCTTTACCGCCTGGCTTGCTACTCCAGGTGAAGCGTGGTGCTCATTGTAACACAATGGTCAAAAATAATACGTACAGTCATAAACACACATATATACACAAAATATTCATTCATAATAATATTATGATGTCTCAGTTGAGAGGACGTTTGTTAGGCCCGAGGACTCGGCAGTCAGCAGGCAGCGAGAGGCAGAGCGCGCGCATGCGCACGATGATGAGGACTCTGGGTGACGATCAGGACGGAGGGACAAATGGATGATGACGGTTAAGATAATGTGCATGCGTGGAAGAAGCGCATAACAAACACCAACAATAAAATAATTGCTGGCGTTTTACGCGTGCGAAAAACACGATATGATTACAAGCACGCCGTAGTGGGCGACTCCGGTTTCAATTTTGACCACCTGGGGTACTTCAACCTGCACCTAAATCTAGGTGCAGGTTGAAGCCACAGAAGGACAGACACTTGCACAGTTTTATCGTTGAGTCGGGATAGAAATGCTTAAGCATTTAATAAATGTAATCAGTACGTCATAAAAGAAGAGCGAATTGACAGAGATAAATATTTGAGGAAGGGGGTTACACGCTATTGCAGCTA